>NW_012117899.1:34972-42346 GCF_000951035.1 Colobus angolensis palliatus | reverse complement strand
ATGTCTTGAACAACCAGACTTCTGGGCATCAGCAGTTGAGCATAACATCCTTAAAGGCATTCCCTTGAATCTTCTGCTTTTTTTTTTTTTTTTTTAGACGGAGTCTTGCGCTGTCGCCCGGGCTGGAGTGCAGTGGCCGGATCTTGGCTCACTGCAACCTCCACCTCCTGGGTTCAAGCGATTCTCCTGCCTCAGCCTCCCAAGTAGCTAGGAGCCATGTTAGCTGCACCACCACACCCAGCTAATTTTGTATTTTTAGGAGAGATGGGGTTTTACCATGCTGGTCAGGCTGGTCTCGACCTCCCAACCTCAGGTGATCCACTCGCCTCAACCTCCCAAAGTGCTGGGATTATAGGCGTGAGCCACGGTGCCCAGCCAGGTTGTACTTTTCAAGAGGGTTGTAACAAGATATTCCATATCACATGCTCTTCTTAAATGTGACACTCCTCCCATTAAGAGGTAGAGTCTATATTCCCTCCTCTTGAACTTAGGTTGGCCTGTAAGTAAGGTGGAAGTGAGGCAAGTTCAAAAAAGGTTATACATCTTCCACTTGATTGTCTTAGGAGTGACTCAGAATCCAGCCACCTTGGATATAAGGAAGCAGAGCAACCTCATGGAGAAACCGCATAGGTGTTCCTACTGACAATCCTAGCTGAGATCCCAGTCAACAGCCAGCATAACTTCAGACATATGTTGAAGTAAAATAAAATGGAGACCAGGCCTGAAGAATCTCTGAGCGGACAAAACCAGTTAGGCCTCATAACTGACCTCAACCTTGATTTACAAATACAAGGGAAACTTATGTTGAGCCATTTCTTGTAAATGCCTGTATTAAAGAAAAATAAAACTTAAGCTCAACCAGTTGGAAACAACCAAAAACTTACATAACTAGGGACTTTCCAACAAGGTGAATGAATGAATAAGGCAACTATATAATTGCAATCAATCAAATTATTTATTTTGCTTCCACATTTACTCCATAAATACTTGCCCCTGATGATTTGTCATGAGAAAAATTAAACTTCTTTTGGTTTGGTATTTCCCGATTCATTAATTGCTTCCTACTCAAATAAACTCTTAAAACTTTTTTTGTGCCTTAGTTTACCTTTTACATATGTGAATGAGCAGTTCCAAATGATTCCAGCCCCAAGCTTTCAAGTCATCTCAGGCTTCCAAGTCTTCTCAGGTGAAGTGTCAGTGATTCTGAAGCAGAAACAAGTCATCCCCACTATACCCTTTCCAAATTCTTGACCCACAGAATCCATGACATAATAAACTGGTTGCTGTTTTATACCAGTAAGTTTGGAGTGGTTTGTTACACAGCAATAGGCAATTGGAACACTCCCTTATCTTCCCCAAGGTAGCATCTTGGTGAAGGTGGAGCAACCAATGACCTAGAGGTAGCAGAAAAAGGAGGCAACTTCAGGTCTCCGTGGCTGGACTCTGGCACCCTAACGCTCTCAGATGTGTTGGGCTGGCCTTGTCCCTGGGTACTTTGTGCTGAGCAAGGTGCAGCTTTTTTCTGCTGGGCCTTTTGGAGTATCAGCCTAACATGAACCTCTCAAGTTCATGGTCTCATACCATTCTATTTGCCTCTAGTCCCTGCCCAGTGGGCTTCCTTGTCTTATTCCCAGACTTCTACAAAAGACATTTATTCTTGTCTAGGTATCTTCCCTTGGAAGGAGATAGGAGTCAAATCTGTTCAAAATCCATTCCTCTCTCCATACCCCCAACTCCTGATAGGGCTGGGTGAAGTTCTCACCACCTACTCCTAAGGGTTTTATTTATTTATTTATTTTTATATTTTTATTTTTTTTGAGACAGAGTCTTGCACCCACGCTAGAGTACAGTGGTGTGATCTCAGCTCACTGCCAGCTGTGCCTCCCGGGTTCACACCATTCTCCTGCCTCAGCCTCCCAAATAGCTGGGACTACAGGCGCCCGCCACCATGCCTGGCAAATTTTTTATATTTTTAGTAGAGATGGAGTTTCACTGTGTTAGCCAGGATGGTCTCGATTTCCTGACCTTGTGATCTGCCTGCCTCAGCCTCCCAAAGTGCTGGGATTACAGGTGTGAGCCACCGCTCCCGGCCTCCTCAGGGTTTTAAAATCCATTCCTGGCCGGGAAGCACATTCTATGTAGGACTAGTTTCAAGTGATGCACCAGTGTAAAAAGGGATTTGCGGGCAATCAGTATAAATTATTTGGGTTTGGATCTAGCTCTGTCACTTAATATAAGGGGATCTCAGGCATGTCTCTAAAATTTTATTTCTTCTTCTGTAATATCTTGATAATGGTTACTTCATAAGATTATTAAAAAGATTAGAAAGTAAATGTAAAGCAGTCCAGGCACGGTGGCTCACGCCTTAACCCCAGCACTTTGGGAGGCAGAGGTGGGTGGATCACCTAAGGTTGGGAGTTCGAGATCAGCCTGACCAACATGGAGAAACCCCGCCCCCGTCTCTACTAAAAATACAAAATTAGCTGGGTGTGGTGGCATATGCCTGTAATCCTAGCTACTCGGGAGGCTGAGCCAGGAGAATCGCTTGAACCTGGGAGGCGGAGGTTGCAGTGAGCCGAGATCGCGCCATTGCACTCCAGGCTGGGCAACAAGAGCCAAACTCCGTCTCAAAAAAAAAAAAAAAAGTAAAAGTAAAGCAAAAGTTAGTTACGATTAGAAAATGCATATCAGCAAATTAAAGACTCCAAAAGCTATTTAATTAAAAGGAATTGCTTAATTCTGCCGGATTCCAAATTTTCCTGCTTAATTCACAGAACCCTTTCAAACGAAACACCAATAATTAGGATTAGGGTGGAGACGAAAGAGCTGGAGTGAACAGGGCTCGGCTGCAACACGTCCACGCACGAGTATGAGGTGAGGTGTTCAGGTCAATGGGAACGCCACTCCCCTCGGGAGGACGCGGCAGTCTTTTCGTCCTCCTGGGGCTGAACCCGGGACGTCTACACGAGGCTAATGGGACAGCTGTTTCTCCGCTCCCTCGTCACAGCCCGCGCGTGCTCCGCTCCGCTTCCCTTCGGCCTGCGTATTGCCAGTACCGTCTCCATCTTGTCCAGCCCCCGCTGTCGGGAACTGAGAACAGCCTTTCCCAGACTTCCGGTTTTGACTCACTAATGACGGGAAAGCTCCGGACCCTCTTGCGAGATGCGGGGAGAGAAGCGGGGCGGGCGCGGCGAGAGTAGGAGCCGGGCTCACGATGACGGAGGACAGAAGAGCGGGTAGGGGCGGGGCGAGAGGAGGTTTGCGTCGGGAGGACGGACGGGGCGAGAGGAGGTGTGCGACGGGAGGAGGGGCGGGGCTCACAGTGACGGAAGAAGAAGGGCGGGGCGGGACGAGAGGAGGGGAGGGACGAGCGGAAGCGACGGAAGAGTGGAGGGGCGGGACGAAAGGAGGGACGGGACGAGAGGAGGGGCGTACGAGTGACGTAGGCAGAAGGGCGGGGCGCAAAAGCGACTGAGCACTACGCGGGTGAGAGGAGGGGCGGGGCGTGGGAGTGACGGGTGTGGGAGTGACGGGGCGTGGGAGTGACTGGGCACCTAGAGGCCCGAGCCGGAGGCGAGGCGAGGCGTGAGAGTGACTGAGGGAGGAGGGCCGGGAGGGGCTGGAGCGCCCCTGGGTGTTCTTGAGCTTGCGGGAAATCCGGGTCACTTTTTCCCCAGGCCTCAGGCCTGCCGCGTCGAGTTTGGGGTTTTCGCTAGGCCTGCGAGGTTGGTCGACGTTCAGGATCGCTGCCCAGGAGATGGGCTGCCTTCCGTGGGGCTGGGCAAGGGACTCTGCCTGGCAGCGCGCCTGAGCGGGCGCGGGAGCACAGGGCTGGATGCGGGGCACCTCGGCGTGATTCGCGGCGCCAAGTCTCTTCTACTATCCCTACCCTGAGTTCCCCCATTCTCTTTCCCGGAAGCAACCACTGTTATAGTTTTTGCGTGACCTTCCTAGATGATCTCCAGTCGTCCCTTGGTATCCGCAGGCAGATAAGCTCCAGGACAGCACCCCATACTAAAATCGGCGATGCTCAAGTCCCTCCTATAAAATGGCATAGTATTTACATACAACTACGCACATCCTCCCACACACTTTAAATCAGCTATGGATTACTTGTAATACCTAATACAATGTAGTTATACTGTATTGTTTGTATTTGCATTATTTTTATTGTTATTTTCCCTAATATTTTGGGAATCCGCTGATGTGGGAGGCCAACTAGATCTATACATGTATCTATATTAATATGCGTAAGTATATTTCCTCCATTTTCCCCTTACTCAAAAACCCCCACACTATACACACTACTCTTCACCCCAGTCTTTTCAGTTAGCAGTAAGTCTTGAACCTGTCCAAGAGCAGGATGACATGCAAAATGAGTGATTTAAAACTCTTTCTACAGCTGGGTTTTAAAGTACTTCCAGCTTTTTACTACCATTTTGGCAGAGGGCTCACCTATGGGAATTAAAAGGTGCATTTCTAGCCTGGGCATATAATAAGACTTGTTTCTTCAAAATAAAATAAAATTAGCTGGGTGTGGTGGCAGCCTCCTGTGGTTGCAGCTACTCAGGAGGCTGAGGTGGGAGAATCGCTTGAGCCTGGAAAGTCGAGGCTGCAATTTCAAGTGATTCTCCTGCCTCAGCCTCCCTAGTAGCTGGGATTGCAGCGTGCACCACCACGCCTGGCTAATTTTTGTATATTTAGTACAGACAGGGTTTCACCGTGTTGACCAGGCTCTTCTCAGACTCCTGACCTCAGGTGATCTGCCCGCCTCGGTCTCCCAAAGTGCTGGGATTACAGGCTTGAGCCACTGTGCCTGGCCCAAACAGGAGTTTTTATGCAGCTGGAGAGTAAAGAGGGGGAGTTTCAGAGACTCGAGGGGAAAAGTCTGTGTTTCTTCAGTCTCAGATAATGTCTTGAACAACCAGACTTCTGGGCATCAGCAGTTGAGCATAACATCCTTAAAGGCATTCCCTTGAATCTTCTGCTTTTTTTTTTTTTTTTTTTTTTGAGACAGGATCTCACTCTGTCACCCAGGCTGGACTGCAGTGACACAATCTCGGCTCACTGTAACCTCCGTCTCCTGGGTTCAAGCGATTCTCCCACCTCAGCCTCCTGAATAACTGGGACTACAGGCACATATCACCCAGCTAATTTTTGTTTTTTGTTTTTTTTCTGGTAGAGATGAAGTTTCACTATGTTAGCCAAGGTGGTCTCAAACTCCTGACCTCAAGTGATCTGCCCGCCTCCGCCTCCCAAAGTGCTGGGATTACAGGTGTGAGCCACCATGCCTGGTCCTTCTGCAATTTTTTTTTTTCAAGACCCTGAAGTTATATTCTGCTTGGCAAAGAAAACAGTACATCAGCAGTTTATAATTATATTGTAGAAGGAATATTGGGCAAAACACAAGTGCAAGCAAGCAAGGGCCTGATCGGAATTTTCATCCTTTCAGTCACTAAAAATGCTGGTGTGGTAAAATCTCAAGGGGTCTGGTTATAAAATGTACCTTAGAAATTCCATGGGAAGCCATGGTCTTGTTTCTTTTCATAAACAAGGCCTGTCTGTCTGCCCCTGGATTTCCCTCTTGTATCCTAGCAAAGATCAGACTTTGTTTTTTGTGTATATTTTTTGATATGGAGTCTCACTCTGTCACCCATGGATGAATGCAGTGCTGCTATCATAGCTCACAGCAGCTTCAAACTCCTGGGGTCAAGCGATCCTCCCATTTCAGTCTCCCAAGTCTTTGGGACTACAGGTGTGTGCCAGTGCACCTGACTAGGATCAGACTTTAGAAGATTCTGGCCCGACTGGATGGCACAGGCCCATCACTCTACTATTTCACTGTACTCTCTGTAAAGTCCTGAAATATTCTAACCAACAGGGATGGATTCTTTTCAAGATCCATAGAGCTCTGAGGAATTTGTCCTATCCTCTTCTTCCCCCACTGCCTCACATTGCTGGTTTCTGCTTAGAAAGGAGCTAATGGAATGGGTAAACTAGGAGTACTAGAGTGGTTGGTCTGAGACAAGGGTGAGGGGAAGGAATCAACCACTTTGGGATCAGAACAGAGAAGAAAGCAGAGCCACCAGGGCAACTGTAGTTACTCCTTTCTTGCTGCTGTTTGGCTGTAGTTTCCCTCTCCCATACTATCAAGAAGCCCCAGTGAAACCACATGTACTACATTTATATTTTTTGCTCTGAGATCCATTCTCTGCCCTAACTCTCCCTGTTGTACTTGCAGGGAAATGCATTTCCCCAGGATCTCATCATGCAAAGTGAAAGCCAAAATCCTTGCTGTGTTCCACAAGACCCTTCACCTCCCCCTAGCTCACTCTGATCTGGCTACACTGGTTTTTGCTATTTCTGGGACACAACAGTTTGCTGCTACCACAGAACCTTTGCACTTTGTGGCCCCTCAGCCTGGAAGCTTGTCCTCTAGATATTCTACATGGCTACTTCCCTCACTTCCTTCAGGTCTTAACACAAAAGTCACTTCTCAGGGAGCCTGCCTTAGCCACACTATCTAAAATTTCACGTATGAACACACCCAGATATTTCATATCCTGTTTCCCTCTTTATTTCTCTTTAGCACTTGTCACATCTGACATACTAAATAAAAACTGTTTCCTCGGCCCACACACTTTTGACACCAAATGTGTGGGTTTTCCACACCAAGCAATTCTCCAGTTCTCAGTGGTCACCAATTGTGTGTCCTCCCATCTAACTCAAGTCAGACACTACCTGGAATTAATGAAGTTCCCACAAGTTAAGGACTCAGGCTCACAAGACTGCTCCTCACTTCAGATGCCAATCACAAGTTCCAGATTGTCATCTGTACTTCTCACCAATTGGCTATCAACTGGGGCTTTCCAAACACCCTCCTCCTGCTTGATAATTTGCCATAATTGCTCACAAAACTCAGGGAGACATTTACTTACATTTACCAGTTTATTATAAAGAATATGACAAGTCTGGGTGTGGTGGCGTATGCTTGTAATCCCAGCACTTTGGGAGGCTGAGGTGGGCAGATCACCTGAGAGGTCAGGAGTTCAAGACCAGCCTGGCCAACATGATGAAACTCCATCTCTATTAAAAATACAAAAATTGGGCCGGGCACGGTGGCTCAAGCCTGTAATCCCAGCACTTTGGGAGGCCGAGACGGGCGTATCACGAGGTCAGGAGATCGAGACCATCCTGGCTAACAGGGTGAAACCCCGTCTCTACTAAAAATACAAAAAACTAGCCGGGCGAGGTGGCGGGCGCCTGTAGTCCCAGCTACCGGGGAGGCTGAGGCAGGAGAATGGTGTAAACCCGGGAGGCGGAGCTTGCAGTGAGCTGAGATCGGACCACTACACTCCAGCCTGGGCGACAGAG
>NW_012117899.1:32658-34838 GCF_000951035.1 Colobus angolensis palliatus | reverse complement strand
AAAAAAATTGGCTGGGTGTAGTGGTGGGCGCCTGTAATCCCAGCTACTCAGGAGGTTGAGAGAGTTGCTTGAATTCAGGAGGCGGAGGTTGCAGTGAGCTGAGATCGCACCACTGCACTCCAGCCTAGAAAACAGAGTGAGACTCTGTCTGCAATAATAATAATAATAATAAAATAAAGAATATGACAAAGTTTACAGATGGATAGCCAAATGGAAGATGCACCGAGGGCAAGTATAGGTGAGGGCTTGGAGCATCCATGCTCTATTTAGGCTTGCCACCTTCGTAGCACCACAATGTGTTCACTAAGCCAGAAACTCTTGGAACCCTGTTGTTTAGGGTTTGGATGTAGATTCTATTACTTAGACAGAATAGATGAAATCATTGACCATTGGAGTCAATCTCCAGCCCCTTTCTCCTCCCCAGAGGTTGGCGATGGAGCTGAAAGTTCCAACCCTCTGATCATTTGGTTGGTTTCTGTAGAAACTGGACCCCTTCTTCCAGGAATCACCTCATTAGTATAAACTCAGGTATGCTTGGAAGGGGCTTATTATGAATAACAAAAGACACTCCTCTCACCCCTATTAGGAAATTACAAGTGTTTTAGATCTGTGTTAGGAACTAAGGACAAAGACCAAAAGTATACTTCTTCACAATATCACACAAACCACCTATTTTATTATCTGCCTCACAAACTAGGATGTAAACTCCATGAGGACAGGGATTTGTTTTTTGTTTGAGACAGGGTCTCACTCTGTTGCCCAGGCTGGAGTGCACTGGCACTGAAATGGCCTTGTTACCTGGAGTAACACCTGAGGTTCGTTGTCTCACAACCACCAAGAATAAGGATGCAGACACACAAAGAGTGAGGTTGAGAGTGGAATTTTAATAGACGAAAGAAAGAGAATAGCTCTCTGCTGCAGAGAGGGGTCCTGGAAAAATGGGTTGCCAGATCTGCAGTGAAATGCAGGGGGTTTTATAGATGAGCTGGTGAGGAGGCAGAGTCTGATCTACATAGTGTGCAAAAAACTGGTCTGACCAGGTGTGCTATTTGCATAGGATGGGAATCTCTGGCTTCCTCCACCCCAATCTTTGATTATGCAGGCAGGTTCACTGCCTGAGCTGCACTGTGTTGCCCATTTCTTTATTACTATACATATGGTAACAAAAAAAAGGGAAGGTGGAGCCTCCATGGTGGACATGCCTGACCCCCCGGGTACCCCTTTTCTATTGGCATAGCTGCCAGCATTCCCCTGTGCAAGCTTCCAGCTTGCTTACCCATGTTTGCAGCTCAATTTTTCAAGCTGCTCTTTCTTAGAAATGATTTTGGGGGCTGCTTTTTTGTTAGCAAAGAAATTCTGCTGAGGACTTTTCTGCACTCACTATCTGCCTAAATAATTTCTGTCTCCTATATCAGCACAATCATGGCTCACTGCAACTTCTGCCCCCAGGCTCAAGTGATCCTCCCATCTCAGCCTCCCAAGTAGCTAGGACCACAGGTATGAACCACCATGTCTGGATAATTTTTGTGTTTAGGTAGAGCCTGGGTTTTGCCATGTTGCCCAGGATAGTCTTGAACTCCTAGGCTCAAGTGATCAGACTGCCTGGGCTCAAGCCATCCTCCTGCCTCAGCCTCTCAAAGTGCTAGAATTACAGGAATAAGCCACCACACCTGTCCATACAAAAAAACTTTTTTTTTTTTTTTTTTGAGATGTAGTCTTGGTCTGTTGCCTAGGCTGCAGTGCAGTGGCACGATCACAGCTCACTGCAACCTCTGCCTCCCAGGTTCAAGCGATTCTCCTGCCTCAGCCTGCTGAGTAGCTGGGATTACAGGCATGAGCCACAGCGCCTGGCCATATAAAATTTTTGATTAAAGAAAACTTTAAGGCTGGGTGTGGTGGTTCATATTTATAATCTCAACACTTTGGGAGGTCAAAGCCCGAGGATCTCTTGAGGCCAGGAGTTCAAAGCCAGCTAGGCAATTTAGTGAGACTCACTTTCTACCAAAAAAAGTTTAAAAATTAAACTTTAGCAGTTTAAATTAATTTTTAATTTTTAGAAATTAAAAATTAGCAGGCCTGGCCAGATGTGGTGGCCCACACCTGTAATCCTAGCACTTTGGGAGGCCAAGGTGGGTTGATCACCTGAGGTCAGGAGTTTGAGACTAGCCTGGCCAACATGG
>NW_012117899.1:24896-32020 GCF_000951035.1 Colobus angolensis palliatus | reverse complement strand
ACAGGTTGAGTATCCTTTATCTAAAATACTTGGGACCAGAATTGTTTCAAATTTTGATTTTTTTCAGATTGTGGAATATTTGCATTATACCCACCCTAGTTGAGTATCTCAAATCTGAAAATCTGTAATCCAGAATGCTCCAGTGAGTATTTCCTTTGATCATCCTGTCAGCACCCAAAACGTTTAGGATTTTGGAATGTTTTGAATTTCAGATTTTCAGATTTGGGATGTTCAACCTGTATTTTATATGAATATTCCAAACAGCCTTCAAATATGTGGGCTTTTTTATTTTTTTCTGGGAAATACTAAAAAATTATAATAAGGGAGGAGACCACCCCTTATATTGTCTTATGCCCAATTTCTGCCTGTACAGAAAGAAGCCATAAAAACTAAAAGCAGAAATGGAATCTACAGGCAGATAGCCCAACTCTGCGCCCTGGGCCTGGTAGTTAAAAAATCAGCCCCTGACCTCACTGCTTGTTTTATCTATAGATTTCAGACACTGTATGGAAAAGCATCATGAAAATCCCTGTCCTGTTCTGTTCCGTTCTGATTACCGGTGCATGCAGCCCCCAGTCATGTACCCCCTGCTTGCTCAATCATGACCCTCTCACATGGACCCCCTTAGAGTTGTAAGCCCTTAAAAAGGATACTCAGGGAGCTCGGATTTTGGAGACGTGAGTCCACCGATGCTCCCAGCTGAATCAAGCCCTTTCCTTCTGCAACTCAGTGTCTGAAGGGTTCTTGTCTGCAGCTCCTCCTGCTACAATAATAGCTATGTTAAGGCTTAACTGACATACAATAAACTGAACATATTTAAAATGTACAAGTTTTGACATGTGTATACACCTGGGAAATTACCACCACAATTCAGGTCTGATGTACACGTTAGGCACAGTTCATAGGGCCTACTTTTATTTTGAGATAAATTCTCTCTGTTGCCCAGTCTGGATCTCCGCTCACTACAACTTTCGCCTCTGAGGCTCAAGCGAGTCTGAAGCCTCAGCCTCCGGAGTAGCCGGGATTACAGGCTAATAGTTATATCTTTAGTTTCGCCATGTTGGCCAGGCTGGTCTCAAATTCCTGGGCTCAAGCGATCCGCTCACCTCAGCCTCCCAAACTGCTGGGATTAAAGGCATGAAACACCTTGCCTGGCTGAAAAATGTTTTAAATTCAAAATGCTCTAATGGAGGCTGGGTGCAGTGGCTTTTTTTACTCAGCATACTTGAGATTCATGTTTTTGTATATATGAGTACTTCCGTCCTTTTTTTGGCTAACATTCCATTGTATGAATTGGTCTTTAACTTGTTGATTGACATGTGGATTGTCTACAGTTTGGGGCTATTACAAATAGAGCTGCTATGAACATGTGTGTACAGGCTTTTGTATGGGCATATGCTCTGTTTACTCTTGGTAAATACCTAGGAGTGGAATGGCTGAGTCATATTATAGTAGTTTAACGTTTTTAAAAACCACCAAACTATTTTCCAAAGTGAACGTACCATTTTACATTCCCAACAGCAGTGAATGAGTGTTCTGGTTTGTCCACATCCTTGCCAACTTGGTATGGTCAGTCTTTTAAATTTTAGACAGTCTGATATGTGTGTAGTGGTATCTCATTGTGTTTTAAATTTGCATTTCCCTAATGATTAATGACATTCCCTAATGATTAATGACGTTGGCCATCTTTTCATGTGATTATTTGCGATCCACATATCTTCTTTTATCAAGTGTCTGTTCAAATTGTTTGTCCCCCTTTTAGGAGAGTTGTGAAAATAATCTTTTAATTGAAAATGTACATTGTTTCCACCTGATTTAGAACCTAAGAATCTTGAAAGGAAAGAGAAAGAACAAACATTTTCGTGACTGAGAACTGGATGGTGACAAATGAGAAAAAAAACACAATAAAGGCAAGTTTGGTGGGGGTGACAGAGCAGAGCGACTTGTGATCCCCGCTCCGTCACGACGTTCGGTTCCGTTCCTTCCTCTGGACTACCGGGTTAATGATACCGGCAATCAGCGCAAGTGAGATAATCACCAGCGCACTCTTGGATCTCTATGCAGGTTTGTAAACTATGTGGAGGAAAGGAACCCGTCGCGGTCTCAGCCGAAGAGGCCGGAGTAGGAGCCGAAGCCTGAGCAGGTTCTGAAAAACGGACCCGCCGTTCAGGACTAGGCCCTGAACCACAACTTGCTCTTCAGGTCCGGGTCGGAAGTGACGACTTCATTCACTGAGCAGCCATTTCCGGTTCCCAGTGTGCCCAGAGTGCCTTCTGGGTGTCAGAAAAGACACAGAAACTGATGGGGCGGAACCGCGACACGGTGCCTGCTGATGTCAAAAGGTCTCAAGGCTCCAGGGGACCCAGTCGCCAGGGGCGTTGCCGGCTCCGAGCCCGTTGTCCAGAGCGGCTTGGCTGCTCGTGTCTGCCCTTCAGTCCTTCACAAGTCGTCTCGGACCTAGAGTTCCGGGATCTCACTGCGATCTTGGAGGATTCCTATGTAGAATTCGCAAGGATATAGGGAAGGAAAATAACCGAAAGACCCCTAACTTTATTTCCCTCCGGTTTACGAACCAGGGACCTTTCGCGTGTGAGGCAAACGTGATAACCACTACACTACAGAAAGCAGATAGCAGCTGGGATTTTGCAAACAGCTCTTAAAAGCTAGCACCTCATCACCGCATCCCTGGCTCAAGAGAAAAGTACCCAGCGGGCCAACCACAGCTTTGGGATCGGGAGGCGCAGGGAAGTAGTCAGCAAAGCAGGTAAGGTCAGCAAAGCAGGTAAGGCCCGGGCTGCTAGCGGTGGGTGATGACCGAGGGCACAGGGGTGAACTCCATGGTGCTTCCTTAGGAAATTTCTGGCACAGTTAGGGCTGCAGCCAGAGCCCTGAGACAGTGGGGCAGGGCTCCAGGCGTCCTCGAATGCTCGTCGTGGAGTTTTCCTGGTCCTGTTGGGTCCCTAAGGAGCGCTTGGCGGGGAGCGTGGACGCCCTGGGGCCAGGCCACTGTGGCCACTGAGAGCCCCGCCCGGGGACTGGAGAAAAACGGAGTAGAAGAGACCTAGGGGACAGACTTGGCCGGGTCAAGGGAAACCAGCTCATATTTGGAACAAAGTACGCCTTAGATTTGCCCAGCACTGAATTTAGAAGCATTTTCACATTCTCGTGTTTAACTAATTTTACAACAGTGCCGCGAGCAAAGTATTAAACGTGTTTTAAAGATGAAGAGACTGAAGCTAGGTAAATTGTACTTGGATAAGATGGAAGCGCTACTTAACATTAAGGAGAGTCTGCGACTCTGATGTTCTCAGGCTGTATCTCGCTTAGTGGGACTATACGTTATTATTGTCCGAGGAAGCAAACGAAGAGGAGACTGTGGAGAGTATTCCTGGAGGGACTCAAGATACCTCTCTAGGTAGAACCCCAAGATACCTGTGTAGAGTAACAGCTTATGTTGAATGACCTCATCTTTTCCACTGCTGCGGGTGAAATTATCTGAGGAGGTAGGAAGAGGAGAAATGTCCAATGGACTGAATGCTAGACAGATAATAGTTTATCAGGTTAAGGCACTTTATCAGAAAATTGGCTTAAATAATAAAGCGAAAATATTGCCTCACAATCCTGGTTTAGGGACGCCATATGACAAAGGCTTTGGAAGATTAAGAAGAGGCCAGGAGCGGTGGCTCACGCCTGTAATCCCAGCGCCGTGGGAGTCCGAGGTGGGCGGATCTCACCTAGGATCAGGAGTTCGAGACCAGCCTGGCTAACATGGTGAATCGCCATTTCTACTAAAAATACAAAAATTAGCTGGGCGTGGTGGCGCGCGCCTGTAATCCCAGGTACTCGGGAGGCTTAGGCAGGAGAATAGCTTGAACCCAGGAGGCTTAGGTTGCAGTGAGCTGAGATCATGCCATTACACTCCAGATTGGATGAAAAAGCAAAACTTCGTCAAAAAAAAAAAAGAAAAAAAGAAAATTAAGAAGAGAAGGATGAGAGAATTACTGAGGCAGTAGTGAAGACTTACATGCTATTGTGTGATACAAATGCCCGGGGGCTAGCATGGAACGATGTTGACTGACTGCGCCAGGAGCTCTAATCTAGCAAGAACCTAGAGGAGAAAGTGGGTTGTGGGATGAATAAGCAAAGGAAGAGGGTTAAGGAGTTGGGGGTGGTAGTGAGAGAGCAAAAGAGGAGCACCTGGTTACAGGTTGAGGCTGTGCAGTATGTAG
Organism: Colobus angolensis palliatus; assembly: GCF_000951035.1. Lineage (NCBI taxonomy): Eukaryota > Metazoa > Chordata > Mammalia > Primates > Cercopithecidae > Colobus > Colobus angolensis. The sequence goes on along the minus strand of NW_012117899.1, from coordinate 27,791 downwards.
GAAGACATCAGAGATGTTCAATAGTGCTCACTACGGCAGCACATATACTCACATTGGAATAGTACAGAGAAGATGAACATGGCCCCTGTGCAAGGCTGATGCACAAATTCATGAACGGTTCCTTTTTTTTTTTTTTTTTAAGAAATGTCCAATGGACTGAATGCTAGACAGATAATAGTTTATCAGGTTAAGGCACTTTATCAGAAAATTGGCTTAAATAATAAAGCGAAAATATTGCCTCACAATCCTAGGTAGATCTGGGTTTCAGGTAAGTCTTCATACAAGGCTCAAAGAAGTCTCTGGGCCAGGCGCGGTGGCTCATGCCTATAATCACAGCACTTTGAGAGATCCAGGTGGGCAGATCAACTGAGGTCAAAAATTCGAGACCAGCCTGGTATTACTAAAAATACAAAGTAATTAGCTGGGCATAGTGGTGCACACCTGTAGTCCCAGCTACATAGGGGGCTGAGGCACGAGAATTGCTTGAACCCAGCGGGTGGAGGCTACAGTGAGCCGAGATTGCTCCACTGCATTCCAGCTTGGGCAACAGAGTGAGACTCCATCTCAATTAATAATAATAATAAAAAAGAAGTATCTGGTTTATCTTGGTCCTTCTTCTTCAATGTGGACTCCATTCTGGGGCAGACTCTCTACTCATGTTTTCAAAGTGCCCACCACGGGTAGCTTGAGCTATAGGTTCTCTTGTTCACAGCCAGGAGAAAAAAGTGTGTACTTCTTGGAGAACTCATTATCGTGTAACAGGGATGGGATATGCTGCTTCGTTTGAATCATTAGGGCCTACTCCTGAGGTCCGGGGTAAGATTAATCCTACTCAAACTCTATGGCTGACAAATTCAGGGTACCCCTAAGAAGGGAATAGGATGTTGTAATGCTAAGGTGGCAACCAACGAACATTCTCTTCAGAGGGTAAGACCACAGTGCTACAGAGAGTGGAGAAGAATGGCATATACTTCCAGAAACTAGAGCTGATGTTAGGAAAGATTCCACTCTAAGGGCTTCCCCACTAAGGGAGTTCTCCCATGAGTAGCTTTCACTATGCAAGATCAGATGAGACCTAAGATAGCCCAGGACACAAGGATCCTCCCATCGAAGAGGCCACTTTCATTGTGGGCTAGTCTCTGCCCTCCGTGCCAGGAACTGAAGAGGCTGTGCCAGTACCTTTTCCCCTGATCAGTCTCTGGTAAGGCAAAGTTTTTATGCATCTGGCCTCAGTGGTCAGTGAGACTGTGGGATCATCCTGAAGGACAGGAGGTCCTGGAATTCACCCTCAGGACATCATATGTGGCTTAAGACGATCACTCTTCATGCCCTGCTCATCACTGTTCCTCACCATAGTTTCTCCCTAATGCAGTGCCTTGTGGGGAGCTATTTCCCTGAGTACACAGTAATAACAGGATGTGAATCACCTTTTTTCTGGGCAGAGGTGGTGGAATTTTTTACCATCATGAAGCTGAGGTTCCTTCCCCATTCTGAGTTGAATAACTCAAATCTTGGCTCTTAGAGCTGCTGGTATCCCTAATTCCTTATAAAACTTAACTCGGTCCCCAACTCTTGACTATCCCATTGCTCAGTATCTTCCACCACGTCCTCCTTCTGGAGATTCTGAGGCCAGGCGCAGTGGCTCATGCCTGTAATCACAGCACTTTGGGAGGCTGAGCTGGGTGGATCACCTGAGGTCAGGAGTTCGAGACCAGCCTGAGCAACATGATGAAACTCTGTCTCTACTAAAAATACAAAACTTAGCTGGACATAGTGGCAGGCACCTATAATCCCAGCTACTTGGAGGCTGAGGCATGAGAATTGCTTGGACCTGATAGGCAGAGGTTGCAGTGAGCCCAGATGGCGCCACTGCACTCCAGCTTGGGTGACAAAGCAAGACTCTGTCTCAATAAACCAAAACCAAAACAAAAAGACTCTGATACCCTATAATATATAATTTTACAGCAGCAGGAGGCAATAGGGCAAAGGATTTTTTCCTTTGTGCTGTAGATGGAGTGGTGATGATGGAAAGATAAGGAATGTTATAAAATGAGTCTTCAGGGAAGAAAACTGGACATTAAATTTGTAATCTGGAAAGGAAGTAGAGGAGTTAACTACAGTTTTGAAACTAGTTTTTGTGGCTTCCATATTTCACCTTTTAACCTTGATGCTATATAGTTTCTCAAAGAGGCACAATTGTTTTGATTAGCTACATAGAAAATGAAGCGGAATTAGTAAACTATTACAATACAATACAATACATTAGTTCATTAAGATTGCTGGCTACAAAATCAACATTAAAAAAATCAGAAATTTCCACCACATCCGCAATAATCACCTAGAAAATATGAGAAAATAACATATCATTCATGATAGAATAAAATCATAATGTGTCTAAGAACAAGCCACAGAATAAATGCACATAACCTTTGTATTGAGAAACACTTAAAATTATTCAAGGGCAAGTTGGAAACTAATTAAGTGAAGAGATTTACCTTATTTATAAATGAGGTGATTTAGTATTATAAAGATGTGAATTTCCCCCATGTTCTCCTGCAAGAGTCATGCGATGTCAATATATCAACAGAATGGCCTATATAACTTGACAACTGATTGTAAAATTAATATGAATGCATAAGTCCATGGATAATCAACGGAATTTTGACAAAAGAGAATAAGGAGACCCATTGTAACTGATAACTGGGGGAAGGGGGGAAGCGTTTGCTCGAGTCCATGGTGCCAGCTCCAGACACCTCCCATGGAGGAGTCCAGTGAGCTGCCACTGGATGCTAAGTCTGAGGTCACCAACTAGCTTGTAGATTTTATTTTCTTTTTTTTTGAGATGGAGTTTCCCTCTTTGTTGCCAGGCTGGAGTCCAGTGGCACTGTAGCAGGA
>NW_012117899.1:21953-24446 GCF_000951035.1 Colobus angolensis palliatus | reverse complement strand
GAGATAGAGTCTTGCTCTGTTGCCCAGGCTGGAGTGCAGTGGCACATCTCAGCTCACTGCAAGCTCTGCCTCCCAGGTTCAGGCCATTCTCCTGTCTCAGCCTCACGAGTACCTGGGACTAGAGACACCTGCCACCACGCCTGGCTGATTTTTTTGCATTTTTAGTGGAGATGGGGTTTCACCATGTTAGCCAGGATGGTCTCAATTTCCTGACCTCGTCATCTGCCCACCTCGGCCTCCCAAAGTGCTGGGATTACAGGCGTGAGCCACCACGCCCGGCCAGCTCTTGACCTTTTTAAAGACTTACAACTTTAACGGGTCCACGTGAAAGGGTCATGATAAATGAGCAAGCGTGAGAAAGGTGACTGGGGGCTACATGCATCAGCTAACAGAACAAAAAGTTTTACAATGCTTTTTTCATACAGTGTTTGGAATTTACAGATAACACAAGTAGTTTAGGTCAGGGGTTAATGTTATTATTATCACTTGGTGCTGTCAAGGTTGTCTGGATATTTATCTTACTTTTGTTTTGTTTTTGTTTTTGTTTTTTCTCCAACTTTTTGCTTTCTCTCTTTCCTCCTGTCTTGTGAACTAAGCAAAGTGGGGGTAGGAGGACAGCAGGAGTAGTAGTGGTCTCCTCCCTTAGCACGATCTTGGCTCACTGCAACCTCCGCCTCCTGGGTTCAAGCGATTCTCCTGCCTCAGCTTCCCAAGTACCTGGGACTACAGGTATGCACCCCCATGCCGGGCTAATTTTGTAAATTTAGTAGAGATGGTGTTTCACCATGTTGGTCAGGCTGGTCTAAACTCCTGACCTCAGGTGATCCACGTACCTCAGCCTCCCAAAGTGCTGTGATTACAGGCCTGAGCCACCGTGCCTGGCCAGAGTTTATAGATTTTCAATGGAAACTGGGTTTGGCTGCGAGCTGTGACGGTTGCAGATCTCTTAAGTATCGTTATGTTGCAGTGATGCTAAAAGTGGCAGATCATTCAGGCCAAGTAAAGACCAAGTCCTTTGAAAAGACAGTTCCACAGTTTCAGAATTTTGACAGACAATTCAAGGAGATTGCTGCAGTTATTGAAACTGTGAAATGGATTATTTGGTAGATACATTACTATCATTCTAAAGTCATGGACTTCACTTTCTGCAACAAAACTGCATAACAATGAAATATTTATTGAATGAAAATTGCACTTTTGTTTTTTCTTGTCTTTTTTTTTGAGATGGAGTTTTTCTCTTTGTTGCCCAGGCTGGAGTGCAGTGGCGGCATCTTGCTCACTGCAACCTCCACCTCCCGGGTTCAAGCGATTCTCCTGCCTCAGCCTCCTGAGTAGCTGGGATTACAGGCGCCCGCCACCACACCCCACTAATTTTTGTATTTTTAGCAGAGATGGGGTTTCATCATGTTGGCCAGGCTGGTCTCGAACTCCTGACCTCAGGTGATCCACCCGCTTCGGCCTCCCAAAGTGCTAGATGACAGACAGGAGCCACCACGTCCAGCTGTTTTTCCATTTTTAAAAATTCAGACCAAAAAAAAATAGATAATAGCGGCCAGGCTCATTGGCTCATGCCTGCAATCCCAGCACTTTGGGACAGAGCAAGAGGCCAGCATCAGAGAGTGGCCATTCGTGAAAATGCCAGAAACACTGTCTACTCTCCACCCCACCCCATCTCCAACAAAACTCACCTGTGCCATGCAAGACTGCGGCAGGCAGTTGGAATTCCAGGTGCAGCTGCTCCTCATTCCTCTAGCGAGGCAGATGTCAGGGCAGAGGCCTGGGAAATGTGAGGCTGCTGGATCCAAGAGTGGGGGCAGGTGGAGCAGAGGTGAGGTTTGGTCTTTTTGAAGCACTGGGTCAGGAAAATCCAACCACGTGCTTTGGCCAGATTCTTTTCCTGCTCAGATTCTGGATTGAGGAAGGTGGGGAGTGAGACCACGACAAAGAACCGACTAGGAAGAAGCTGTCCCCTTGATGGAATGGGCAAAGAGAAAAAGCAATCATTTGGGCATAGGGCCCAGCTGGACTCCTGGGTGAAAGGTATGGCCTGGGTGTTCTTGGGTTCCTTGTCTGCTTGAGCCCCAGAACAATAGAAAATCTTGATGGCTACAGCAACAGGAGCTTAATAGTGGGAAGGAAGAAAAATGAAGGACAAAACTGTTTGGACGAACGGAGGCAAAATGGTGCACTTCCGGGTTCTTCATCCCCCCCCCCAACTTTTCCCGCGCACGTGAAAATGCAGCGGGTGACCTGGGAAGGTGCAGACCAACTGGGCATGCACCAGGTGATGTCAATCCAGAGAGACCAAGATTTACCTGGTCGCACCTGCGGAATGCCCCCGACACGCCCGTGCCCCGCCTATTGCCCTCCCACTCCTTAGAAAAGCCGCTCTCCGCCAGTGAGCCACACGGTCTTCCTCCAGCCCCACTGAAGTCGGGATGCAGGAACCCCGCCTGAGAGCCCCACGAGGGGGGACTCTGTCGGCCTTCTTTG
>NW_012117899.1:8137-18988 GCF_000951035.1 Colobus angolensis palliatus | reverse complement strand
CGCCCGAGAGCCCCACGAGGGGGGGACTCTGTCGGCCTTCTTTGCCGGAGGCCGACAGACTTCCTCCCCACACCTTAGGTTACCAAAATAAACTTGCAGTTTTGCTCCTGACCTTTGCCTACTTGCTGGTTCTTTTGTGCTCGCTCTGGTGGTCTTAGAAAAACAAGTCAAAAACCAAGACTTAAACTCCCACAGGGAAGTTTGAGAAAAAAGCCTTAACCACTATACCAAAAATATACCCCAGGAAACTCATCTTACCTTCTGGTACCAGCTACATAAATTGTAGGGTCTAGTGCAAAGTGAAAATGCAGCCCCTTCTGAAAAAAGCAGCAAGAAAAGTGCTGTGAAGGGTAGTGAACTATAAAGCTTTTTCCTTTCTTCCATAGTCCTTCCTATCATGGGGCTTTTTATTTGCTCTCATCCTATGTAAAGAAAAATTAAGACTTTAAATAATTAGCATGATTTTTTTTTTTTTCTTTCTGAAACAGGGTTTTGCTCTTGTTGCCCATGCTGGAGTGTAGTGGAATGCTCTCAGCTCATTGCAACCTCCGCCTCCCGGATTTAAGTGATTCTCCTGCCTCAGCCTCCCAAGTAGCTGGGACTCCAGGCATGCACTCGCATGTCCAGTTAATGTTTTGTATTTAGTAGAGACTGGGTTTCACCGTGTTGGTCAGGCTGGTCTCAAACTCCTGACTTCAGGTGATCCACCTGCCTCAGCCTCCCAAACTGCTAAATCAATTAGCATGATTTTTACCCATTATCTTTATATTGTGCAATTCCAGTTTTAAATGCTGACCAAGTGTTCACTATTGCCCATTTCTTTTCCTCTGCTTTTTCTTGACCTAGCTTTAGTCAGGCTTCTCTCCCCACAGGCCCTTGAACTTTGGCTTGCCCCGAAGCCTGGGTAAGTGCTAAAGTGCAGAATGTGCACCCCTAATCAACTTATCCTGAGAATCTGTTGACCACGTAGAGACACATTGCCTGGAAAACTTCTGGTCATGGTGTCTGTTCACTCCCCCTTACTTCGCCAACTTAAAATTTTGTTTCTGCTAAGCTCTGCTTATCCTTCCCTGTGAAAGAAATGCCTTTTTTGTTTGTTTGTTTGATTTTGAGACCCTTTCAGGTTTCTGAGACCAGAAAATTCTACCTTTTGCAATAAGCTTTTTGAAGAGTCTCTTTATCTAAGTCCAAGTTGGTTTTTATTTGGCAATGTAAATATAAAAGCATTTAATTCACATGTAGAAACACCAAAATGACACAATCTATATTTCATAACTCCTACCTGCATGTATATTTTTGTCCTTACCAGAACAGTGGAAACACAGGACAGAGCTAACTCAACTGTGTTTTTTTGTTTTTGTTTGTTTGTTTTTGAGGCAGAGTCTCCAGGCTGGAGTGCAGTGGCGCTATCTCGCTATCTCCGCTCGCTGTGAGCTCCGCCTCCTGGGTTCACACCATTCTCCTGCCTCAGCCTCCTGAGTAGCTGGGACTACAGGTGCCCACCACCTCGTCCGGCTAATTTTTTGTATTTTTAGTAGAGATGGGTTTCATTGTGTTCACCAGATGGTCTTGATCTCCTGACCTCGTGATCCTCCCGCCTCGGCCTCCCAAAGTGTTGGGATTACAGGCGTGAGCCACCACTCCCGGCCTGTTTTTCTTTCACTTCTTGATGCACACATTCTACCCATACTTTCTACATTTAGGTTGCTGATGAGTAAAGAAGGACTGAAAGGAAAGGGAGGGAACTGTAAGTTCTTTTATCTTTCTCTTTCCTTCTATGTCATCATTTTTAGCATAAGCGGTTGGTTAATAGAGGGAGGTAACACAAGAAAGGATATGATAGAATTGTTTGGCCATTTGTGTTTCTTAGAATGCTACTGCCTGCTTTTTACATTTGAAGTAAGTTCTGGTTTGAGTGGAAAGTGTGGCCTTTGGGGCTTTCAAGTCGGCTTATTCAGTCATAGAGGCAACGCACTTTCCTTGTATTCACTTTGAGTCTCTCTCAAGTCTCACTGCAGAGTGGGTCTGCCCGAAATTCTGTGTTCAACAGGCATGGCAAAGGCTTTATACAAAGTGGTGATGAGAATGGAGGACAAGAAAACTGCTGGTATCTTATCTGCTCATGTGCAGGTTCCATTATTTCATTGGACTCCACTAACAAATCACATATTCAAAGATAAAATTATTTGAATTTTTTTCCGGCCAGACTTGGTGGCTCATGCCTGTAATCCCAAGACTTTGGTAGGCTGAGGCGGGCGGATCACCTGAGGTCGGCAGTTCAAGACCAGCCTGACCAACATGGAGAAACCCAGTCTCTACTAAAAATACAAAATTAGCCAGGTGTCGTGGTGCATGCCTGTAATCCCAGCTACTGGGGAGGCTGAGGCAGGAGAATTTTTAGTTTTTTTTTTGGATAGAGTTCAGCTGTTGTTGCCCAAGCTGGAATGCAATGAGACAATCTCAGCTCACTGCAACCTCCGCTTCTTGGGTTCAAGCGATTCTCCTGCCTCAGCCTCCGGAGTAGCTGGGATTACAGGCGCGCGCCACCACGCCTGGCTAAATTTTTGTATTTTTAGTAGAAATGGGGTTTCACCATGTTAGCCAGGCTGGTCTTGAACTCCTGACCTCAGGTGATCCGCCTGCCTCAGTCTCCTGAAGTGCTGAGATTGCAGGCGTGAGCCGCCGCGTCTGGCCGGCTAATTATTTGAAAATTTAAGAACAGTTTCCAGACACTCCTAAAAATTTATAACCTACGCTTGCAGTGGTTAAAGCCTCAATCATAAGATATTTTGCCAAAAGGTGCTGCCTGGGTAACTAGGCTGTCTCTCCCTGGTGGTCTAGTGGCTGGGATTCAGTGCTTTAGCTGCTGGAGCTCAAGTTTGTTTCCCAATTAGGGAAGCTTGCTTTTCTGCTTTCTTGATTACATGCATTCTATTATCGCCGCGGCTGCAGCTGTCACTGCCCTCCGGTGCAGTCAAGGCTCGCTTTCAGGCACGCCTCTCTGCAAGGCATTGCTGACATCCTGTACATCAGTATCCAGGGAATGGGGACTGCCTGTATGGAGTAAAAAGTAAGCAGATTCTGACTCGCCTCAGCCCCACTCTATTGAGAATTACTAATTTTTATTTTATTTTATGTTTTGGACTGAGTCTCCCTCTGTCACCAGGCTGGAGTGCAGTGGCCGGATCTCAGCTCACTGCAACCTCCGCCTCCCGGGTTCAAGGAGTAGCTGGGACTACAGCTCAGCCTTCTGAGTAGCTGGGACTACAGGCCCACGCCACCGCACCCAGCTAGTTTTTGTATTTTTAGTAGAGACGGGGTTTTACCATGTTGGCCAGGATGGTCTCGATCTTGTGATCCGCCCGCCTCGGCCTCCCAAAGTGCTGGGATTACAGGCGTGAGCCACTGCACCCAGCCTGATTTTTAAAAATCAAGATAAGTAATTTTTACATGAAACAAGTGAGTTATTTCAAATGACTTCTAAATCTAGAAAGGTTTGATGAATTGGCATAGGCACAGTTTTAAGAATAAATGTAATTCTCCCTCCCCCACCTCCTGCCGAGTTCTCATTTAAACCCTAAGGGTGGTTTGTTTACATTTCAGAGATGTAGAATGCCCAGGTTATTTTACCAGATGCGCTGCTGTTTCCTCTGGTAACAGGGGTTCCAAATAGGAAAACATACTAGTCCATTATACTAATTTGCATATTTGAAACATGGAAAACCTCTCTTAGTTCGTTTGGTCTTTTGTAAAAATAGAAACATATTTTTATATGGTAGTAAGTTAGTTACCTTTACCCGTAAGACGAGTAGACGAAAGTCAACCTCCTACAAGGAGAAGTTACTTGACAACAGTAACTTGTCAACCTTCTTACTTGTCAAGGACTCCCTAATGACCTTGCCTGGTGGTTCTCAAGACTGACTTCAGGATCATCTGGGAGAGGCTGAAAGGCACAGGCAGTGTTCACCGCCTTGAACTGAAGATCACTGAGCACGGCTTTGGGGGAAATCACCGCAGTGACATCAGAAAGCAGAAATGCAGACTTTCCTGACCAGGAATCGAACCCGGGCCGTGGCGGTGAAAACGCCGAATCCTAGCCACTAGACCACCAGGGAGGGACAGTCACAGAATGTGGGCAACACTTTCTGGGAAAAGATCTTAGGACAGATGCCTCAACCACCTCAGGCACATGTTAGAAAGCTACAGGAATGTCTTAAGAATATTTTGCAGTAATGTGTATAGTACTGGATGCAGTGACTGCTGCCTGGGCCAGAGGGTGGCAGAAGGCTTTAGGGGCAGAAACGTTGGAAGAAAGATTGTCACAAGTCAAACTGGGGAAGAGAAAAATATTTTCCAAATCATTTTTCTCACGGACTCCCTCTGACACGGGAGTTTCTCATCTCCCTTCCTCCCTCCCTCCCGCCCTCCTTCTTTCTTCCTAAAATCAGCATCTCTTTCACTTACATAGTTTCCCCACGGTTGATTGAGAAAAACATGTGTCTCTTTTGCCCCCCTCCCCCAAAGGATCCTATTCCTGATCTCTAAATATGCCCCTCCCCATGCAGAGGAAGGAGCATTCAGAGCCTGGGAGACCTGCCTACCTGGAGCTGCACCCATCTTTGAGGCCATGCTCTGTTTCCTGGAACCTGAAATGGATTTACCTATTCTATGTACTTTACAGAAATGAAATCACATAATGTGTCACATTTTGTCCAATTTCTCTCACTTGGCATAGTTTTGGGTTCATTCATGTCATAGTACGTGCTAGGACTTCATTTCTTCTTATGGCCAAATAATATTTTATGTATATACCACATTTCCTTTATCCATTCATCTGTTGATGGGCATTTGTGTTGTTTCCACCTTTTTGGTGGTGTGAATATTGCTGCTATGAACATTTATGTACAAGCATTTGTTTGAGTATCTGTTTTTTATTTTTGGGGGTTATCTATTTAGTAGTGGAATTACTAAGTCACTTATATTCCCACCAGCCTAAGTAAGTATGTAGGAACAGAAAACAGAGTAATGGCTGCCAGGGGCTGGGGAATGTGGAGTAATCACATAATGATATGGGGTTTTACTTTCTTATGATGAAAATGTTTTGGAACTAGATTGAGATGGTGGTTGCGCAATCCTGTGAACGTACTTAATGCCACTGAATTTGTTTATGATGGTTTCATTTTTCTCCACATTTCTGCCTATGCTTTATATTTTCTGTCATTTTAAAAATTATAGCCATCCTACTGGGTGTGAAGGTACCACTACACAAAAATTAGAATGTCTAAAATTAAAGAGACAGACTATTTGCAATGGACTGAATGTTTGCACACACAGCCCAAATTCATATGTTAAAATTCTAACTCCCAAGGTTATGATATTACAAGGTGGGGCTTTGGGGAGGTAATTAGGTCATGAAGGTGGAGCCTTCATGAATATGGTTAGTGTCTTTATAAAAGAGACCCTCACCATGTGAGGCTTCTTAAAAGACTGCTTTCTGCGAGAAAACAGGCCCTCACCAGAAACCAAATGTGCAAGCACCTTGATCTTGGACCTCCCAACCTCCAGAACCATGAGAAATAAATTTCTGTTGCTTATAAGCCACCCAGTCTATGGCATTTTGTTATAGCACCTGAATGGACTGAGAGATCATATCAAACAAAAAAGAGGACACGCTGTATGATTTCATTTATGTAAAACTCTAGGCAATGACAACTTATTTATACTGACAAAAAGCAGATCAATGGTTGGCTTGGGGATGGGTGGGTAAGAGGGAGTGTGAGGTGGTAAGGAGCAGGAAGGTGGAATTGTGGAATTACAAAAGGCTATAGGGAAACTGCTTGGGGGTGATGGAGATGCTCACTGTCTTTTCTTTTTAATTATTTTTTCTGAGACAGAGTTTCACTCTTGTTGCCCAGGCTGGAGTGCAATGACACAATCTCAGCTTACTGCAACCTCCGCCTCCTGGGTTAAAGTGATTCTCCTGCCTCAGCCTCCCAAGTAGCTGGGATTACAAGTATATGCCACCATGCCTGGCTAATTTTTGTATTTTTAGTAGATATGGGGTTTCTCTATGTTGGTCAGGCTGATCTCGAATTCCTGACCTCAGGTGATCCACTCGCCTTGGCCTCCAGAAGTGTTAGGATTACAGGCTTGGGCCACCGCACACAGCCTATATGCTCACTATCTTTTCTTTTCTTTTCTTTTTTGAGACGGAGTCTCCCTCTGTCGCCCAGGCTGGAGTGCAGTGGCACGATCTCCGCTCACTGCAAGCTCCGCCCCCGGGTTCATGCCATTCTCCTGCCTCAGCCTCCCGAGCAGCTGGGACTACAGGCGCCCGCCACCATGCCTGGCTAGTTTTTTTGCATTTTTTAGTAGAGACGGGGTTTCACCGTGTTAACCAGGATGGTCTCGATCTCCTGACCTCGTGATCTGCTCGCCTCAGCCTCCCAAAGTGCTGAGATTACAGGCGTGAGCCACCGCGCCCAGCTATGCTCACTATCGTAATGATAGTGTTGGATTCACTAGTGTATACATATGTCAAAACACCATTTTGTATACTTTAAATATGTACAGTTTATGATATATTAAATAATAAAATTTTAAAGAATGGTTTCTTCAACAATTTTGTACATGTATTTTGGAGGCTATCTGCCTATTTATCTCTACCTCTATATCTATATAGTTACACAGTTTTCTCTTAGGTATATACCTTGGAAAAAATTACTGAAACATGCACACATATGTCAGCTGTGGCAGGTATGTCCATCTAAATAGCTTTCTAAAGTGGTTGTAACTATTCACAATCCCATGATCTGTATACCACTTTCTATCCAGTAAGAGTTCCACAGTTACCGACAAAACAGTAAAAATAGGATGTGTGTGTGTGTATATATCTTGAATAGCCAAGATATGAACTTAAAATTTGATTCTGCAGGTTAAAAAACTAAAACCCAAGTTAAATTCATAGTCTGGGTATGCCTCTCCTGTGACAGTTGGTGCATTCATCAACAGTGGGAATGGAAATGAGACAGTTGAGCAGATTGTTGTGAACCTGAGTGCTTTGAACCCACAAATCTCACTGAGCCTCCCTTACTAGGAAAAGAGTCGGCTTTCTTCCTATGTGAACAAGTTGAAATTCTCTTGTTTGAAGATCCTTTATGATAACATCTGAGACAGTTATATGGCAAGGAAATGCCAACTTATTTCAAGACCCACTTCTATCACCTCTTATTTCCTCCAGGCCCATAATTTGAATCAGATACCATCAGAAACTATTTAAGTTTTTAACTTATTTAAATGTTTATTAAAGGCACTTTTCTGTAGATATCTTGTAAAAACAACTCTTATTTTTTAAGCCTTTCCATGTAATTTAGTTGCTTCTTCACAACTTATGGCTCTTCATCCAATTTAGTATATAAATTACTAACTCTAACTGCTTCTTCTCATCTCCATTTCCTCATAAGTGCTTCTGTGCCACATAAAACTTGTATTAAAGAAATTTGATCTATATTCTGTTAATGTAATTCTCAAATGCAGTCGGGACCCTAAGAGAATGGAGGTGGAGTTTAGCTGCCCCTGCACTCTTTAAACTTGGAGAGGTCATTGGGTTTCTCCAGCTTTTTAGCATTGAGCAAGACAGCCATACTTGTTTTCCTTAGTACCAGCAAAGTCCTGCTGGCTGCGAGGTTCTGCAGGAAAGCAGCTGTCAAAGGATTTGTTTCTGGAGGGAAAAGTACAGGAGCCTCTAGTTCAGCACTAGAGAACCTCTAAACTCTGGGGTGGAGGATGTTAGGAAAAGTGTTTTATAAAGCAACCATTGTGTAGGATTTTAGGTTAGAAGTAGAACTTCTGGATCTGAAAAGAAGAATGGAGAAAAATGCTAACGACGGAATTGGAATAAAAAAATTGCTAACCGTCCCTGGGTGGGCTCGAACCACCAACCTTTACGGTTAACAGCCAAACGCACTAACTGATTGCATCACAGAAACTGACATGAGTGTTCTGTTCTTGTAGATCATATTTATAGATATTTAGGTAAACACAGGATGCTTTTGCTACCTAGATTTCTGGTTCACCACTACTTGATTGCAAGTCTAGGTCTGAGTTGGGTAATTCTAAAACCTGTAACATGAAACCATCCCTGCCATGTGACATTCAGATCCTTGCTTGCTTCCTCTGCAGTTTCTTAGCAGCAGCAGAAAGCAACTGACTCCCAAAGTCGAGACCCAGACACCAGTAAAACCAAATTTATTATTGGCTTGAGGAAATGGGGAATGGACAGTGGGTGTGGTGAGTGTTGGGAGAATAACTCATTGCTGATTTGAACTAGAGATACACACTTAGGAAGTCAGCTTGATGTCCTTAAATCGGTAAAGTTTTTTGAAGCTCCTTTATATCACTTCTTTCTGAATTTCAAACCTACATGCTAAGTGTTTGTTCAAAGAGGTAAGTTAAGTTTGGAAGTGAGCTCTGAAGCTCTCCCTGAATGTGATTCTCAAGCTTAAATATCCCATGGGAAAGTACTAAATATCCCATAGGAAGGTACAAAGACATCTGGGACCCAAGAGATTGAGCAAGTTAAACAAATAAGCACTCCCCGCTCCAAACAATCAAAAGCATCCCTGATGGATCATGGCTTTTCATAGGGAATCACAAATTTATGATTAGTTCAATTATATTTAAGTTTTACACTGAAACATGCACCAGATCTATCAGTTATTTTGACTGAAGAAAATCAATTGTAGCAATGAATGTAATTCCCACTAGTCCTTTGGCATTTGCAAAGCTGTTAACTTTTTGAAGTTTTCTACAGTCTGGAAAATTTTTACCAAACTCTCTAATATTTCCACCAGTAGCTTCCATGACATGTTCAGAGGTTTCTATTACAGAAACCCAGACCACCCATACATCTCACTTAGGCTCAGAAAACAGTGTCACACCCAATATTGTAAGTCAATACAGTTAGTCTTTCAAATAGCAACAATTTAGTTCACTCTATGTAAAAGACCAGGTCAAAATGAGCTTTATAAAAGGGAAAATAATAGGATGTTATTCTCTGGCTGGATGGTCAAGTAGCCCCAGGTGGAAGACTTCTATGTTTTGAGTATACTTATTGGAATAATTCAAACATTTCTGTTAAAAGTTCCAGTGGTGAGATTTGCTAGAAACTTTAAGAGACATTGAAGGGGCCCTGGATCCACAGAGTTGGTAGCGATGAACACTGTTTATAAACAGAAGGATCATGCCAGAAGAGGCATAGGCTGGCAAGAAAAGAAGGGGAATGGTGCATACTCTGTGAAATCAAAATTAGAGAGGCACGATTGCAGTGGGATAAGAACAAATGTACAGTCAAATGTTAGTTTAGAGAACATATATGAAAATATCTTTCCTGATCTGCACAGAAACTGTAGGGTGAAGTAGACAGAGCTCTGTCATTTCCTTTGGGGGAAGCCATAAGACTCAAATTAAGATGTATACAGAAATGAACAAAAGGATGAAGAGCAGAGCTGATCTGTGGGAAAGAGAAAACAGGAAAATATTGGAAATCAAATCTGGGCACAGAATATAGGGGCATTCTCTGTATGTTTCTTGCTATTTTGAGATGAGATTGAGACCATCAGCTAGAACTCTATCCTGACACCCAACTGCCAAAAGCCCTTTGGTCAGCTTGGCTGTTGTGTTTCACCCACTGATTCCTTTAACTCCACATTTCCACCCTCACTGCCAGGGTGGTCTAACTAGCTGGCTCTCTCAAGATTCATTTTACACATCCAGAATAGGCAAGCAAGTCAAACATGTCGGCAGTAAGCTAACACACACACACACACACACACACACACACACACACACCCAATATAATCCTTTTAGAAAGTAGGCAAAGGACATTTTCCAAAAAAAGACATGGGAATGGTCAACCAACAGTTGTATGAAGAAAATGCTCAACATCACAAGTGGTCAGAAAAATACAAATCAAAACCACAATGAGATATCATCTTACCCCAGTTAGAAGAGACAGTGTTTAACAGACAAAAGAAAACACCCCCCAAACCTAACAAATCCAGATGATGAGGCAGAAAAAAGGAAGGTCTTAGACACTGTTGGCAGAAAGGTAAATAAGTACACTCACCATAAAAAACAGCATAGAAATTTCTCAAGAAAAACATGAAAAGCAGGCTGGGCATGGTGGCTCACCCCTGTAATCCCAACACTTTGGGAGGCCAAGGTAGGTGGATCACCTGAAGTCAGGAATTTGAGACCAGCCTGGCCTACGTGGTGAAGCTGCGTCTCTACTAGAAATACAAAAAAATTAGCCAGGTGTGGTGGTGCGTGCCTGTAAGCTCAGCAACTTGGGAAGCTGAGGCAAGAGAATCACTTGAACCTGGGAGGTGGAGGTTGCAGTGAGCCAGGATTACGCCATTGCACTCCGGCCTGGGCTGGAGCACGACTCTGTCAAAAAAGAAAAAAAGAAAGGAAAAGAAAAGAAAAGAAAGGAAAGAGAGAGAGAGAAAGAAAGAAAGAAAGAAAGAAAGAAAGAAAGAAAGAAAGAAAGAAGGAAGGAAAGAAAAACAAACAAAGGTACGACTTCTGTAGAATCCAGGAAACTCACAGCTGAGTAGTTATCCAATGCAAAGGAAATCCAGATATCAGACAGATACCCCCCATGTTTAATACAGTACTATTCACAATCACAGAAATATTGAATCAACCTAAGTGTCCATCAGCCAGGAAATAGATAAAGAAAATGTGGCATATATACACCATGGAATACTATTTGGCTATTGTATTAGTCAGGATTCCCTAGAGGGACAGAACTAATAGGAGAGAGAGAAAGAGAGAGATAATTATATAATT
>NW_012117899.1:0-8032 GCF_000951035.1 Colobus angolensis palliatus | reverse complement strand
TATATAATATATAATTATACAACAAACTCTCTCTATATATCTCCTATTAGTTCTGTCCCTCTAGGGTGCCCTGACTAATATATGTGGAGAGAGAGAGAGAATAATATATGGAGCATAATACATATGGAGAGAGAGAGAGAATTTATTAAGTATTAACTTACAGGATCACAAATTCCCAGAATAGGCTGTCTGCAAGCTTGAAGAGAAGGAGAGTCAATCTGAGTCTCAAAACTGAAGAACTTGGAGTCAGATGTTTGAGGGCAGGAAGCATCCAGCATGGGAGAAAGATCTAGGCTGGGAGGTTAGGCCTATCTCACCTTTTCACATTTTTTCTGTCTGCTTTATATTCACTGGCAGCTGATTAGATTGTGCTGACCAGATTAAGGGTGGATCTGCCTTCCCTAACCCACTGGCTCAAATGTTAATCTCCTTTGGCAACACCCTCACAGACACACCCAGGATCAATACTTTGCATCCTTCAATCCAAGTTGACACTCAGTATTAACAACCACAAGTACACCCCTTGTAAATTCAAACCCATACACATCTTCTGAGATCATACATAGACTTCAAATAATGACAATAATAAGGTCATAATTATGCCTAACATAATACAACTATCCTTTGTACAACCAGAAACGCACCAATCTCCAACCCAAATACTATTACGTAAAGTTAACATACTTAAAGGCTGATAGGAAGTCAATAAATCTTATGTCACATGATAAAGGAAAAGGAAATAAAATGATATTTTCTTAGTACAAGTGTATACATGCACAAACACGTTTTTAACAAAAGGAGGAAATACACTTGACAATTACAGTCCTTGTTTCTGCAGCTGGTCACGTAGTGACAGCTGGTATTGATGACTACCCTCTTCTACTACTCATTCTGTATTCTCTTTGCCTTCAGCAAGCACCTCAGCAGGTCATAGTTTTTTTTTTTTTTTTTTCCTGGTGGAATGACCCAAACTTTCATTCTTGAGGTGTCTGGACCGTTTGTAGTCTTGCCTGGATAGGGCTGCTGTAGTTTCCCATTGACCATAATCATAGGGCAGGGTAATACTAAGAGATGCCCTAATGGATCTCCTGTATTCCATGCATACTCTTCCTTACCTCGGTCATAGAGTAGTAGACTGATTTCATCTTGATAGTCCGGATCAATCACCCCAGCCAACACTGTAACTCCCTTCTTAGCCTGTTGACTTAAAGGTAGGAGGAGCCCAAAGTGTCTAGGTGGCAATCTCAGCTTTCAGTTTAATGGAATCGTTCTTGTGTCTCCTGGTGGCAGTGTTCCTCCCCCTGGAACTAAGACCTCCAGGCCAGCAGAACATAATGTCATGGGAACAGGAATAAAAACTTTGCTTGTGGAACACTATGGGTGATGGTGAGTTGTGCCACTTCCACTTCCATCCCTTGATTCCTGGACCTGTGAATCCTGGCTATGGGAGAAACAGTACCATATATTGGATGCTGATTCAGAGCATACACGGCCTTCTTGAGAACTTTGCCCCAGCCCTACAAAGTATTGTTGCCTAGTTGGCATTGTAATTGTGACTTCACAAGGCCATTCCACTGTTCTATCAATCCAGCTGCTTCTGGATGATGGGGAATATGGAAAGACCAGTAAATTCCATGAACACGAGACCACTGCTACACTGCATTTGCCATAAAGTGAATGCGTTGGTCAGAGGCAATGCTATGTGGAATACCATGACGGTGGATAAGGCATTCCATGAGTCCATGGATGGTAGTCTTTGTAGAAGTGTTGTATGCAGGATAGGCAAACCCATATCCCAAGTAAGTGTCTATTCCAGTGAGGACAAACCTTTGCCCTTTCCATGATGGGAGAGGTCCAATATAACCAACTGCCACCGGGTAGCTGGCTGGTTACCCCAAGGAATGGTGCCACATTGAGGACTCAGTGTTGGTGTCTGCTGCTGGCAAACTGGGCACTCAGCAGTGACTGTAGCCAGGTCAGCCTTGGTGAGTGGAAGTCCATGTTGCCAAACCCATGTGTAACCTCCATCCCTGCCTCCATGGCCACTTTGTTCATGAGCCCACTGGGTGATCACAGGGGTGGCTGGGGAAGGAGGCTGAGTGGTGTACATAGAACGGGTCATCCTATCCACTTGATTATTAAAATCCTCCTCTGCTGAGGCCACCTGATGGTGAGTACTCACATGGAATACAAAAGTCTTCACAGTTTTTGACCACCCAGAGAGGTTCATCCACGTACCTCTTCCCTAAATTTCTTTGTCACCAATTTTCCAATCATGCTTCTTCCAAGTTCCTGACCATCCAACCATACCTCTGGCTGCAGCCAATGAATCAGTATATAATCACATATCTGGCCATTTCTCCTTCCATGCAAAGTGCACAACCGGTGCACTCCTTAAAGTTCTGCTCACTGGGAAGATTTCCCTCACTGCTGTCCTTCAGGGGTGTCCTAGAAAATGGTGGCTGTAGTGCTGCTGCTGTCCACTTTAGGGTGGTGCCTGCATATTGTGCAAAATCATCTGTGAACCAGGCGCTAGTCTTCTCTTCCTCTGTCAATTGATCATAGGGAACTTCTAATGAAGCCATCGGTGCAGGCTAGGGGAGGGAAGGCAGGGTGGCAGGAGTGCAGACCATGGCCATTTGAGCCACTTCCTCATGTAATTTACTTGTGTCTCCAGGACCCGCTCAAGCCTGATAACATACATACCACTTCCATTTGATGATGGAATGCTGCTGTGCATGACCCACTAGATGAGTCAGAAAGCACCCAGTTCATGATAGGCAATTTAGGTCGCATGGTGACTTGATGACCCATAGTCAAACGTTCAGTTTCCACCAAAGCCCAGTAACAGGCCAAGAGCTGTCTCTCAAAAGGAGAGTAATTATCTGCAGAAGACGGCGGGGCCTTGATCCAAAATCCTAGAGGCCTCTGCTGTGATTCACCCATGGGGGCCTGCCAAAGGATCCAAACAGCATCCCTATCTGCCACTGACATCTCAAGCACCACTGGATCTGCTGGATCATGAAGGGGTGGCCTGCCCTTCCACACCTGTGGGTGCTTCTTGTTAGGTGGGATGAGAGACTTGAGAAAAGAAATAATACACAGAGACAAAGTATAGGGAAAGAAAAGCGGGACCCAGGGGACCGGCACTCAGCTTACAGAGGACCCACGCCGGCACCGGCCTCTGAGTTCCCTTAGTATTTATTGATAATTATCTTTACCATCAAAAAGATAAGGGAGTGGCTGGAAAATAGGATCTTTGTAGGGAGGAAATCAGCAGTAAGACATATGAACAAAAATCTTTGTAACATGAATAAGTTTAAAGGAAAATGCTGTGCCTTGAGATGTATATGCGACATCTCCATAAACCTTTTAGCAGTATTGCTCCAGCAAGCCCCACCTTATTCCTAAAGGTGGTTTTCTCCTTGCTTAGTAAACAAAGCACACAAAGGGTTTTACCTGGAGATGTTCCATTGCTCAGGGAGGGACAGGAGACAAATGTTTTTCTCTTTCTTGAGATTTAAGATAATGGTGATGACCTTTAACCACAAGCAGCCTTTAGGCACTTAACAAAGCACATTCTGCACAGCCCAAAATCCTTTTAACCTTAAGTCACCTTCGCATATGTCTCTTGTAAGGACAAAGTTGGAGGTAAGGTCACAGATTAACAGCATCTCAAATACAGAGCCAAATGGAGTCTCTTATGTCTACTTCCTTCTATATAGACACAGTAACAGGCTGATCTCTCTTTTTTTTCCCCACAGGATCATATGACCCAAGTGGCAGAGTAGCTTGCGCAGCAGCCTGAACCTGTTGCAGGGCCTTCTCCTGTTCTGGACCCCACTCAAAACTGGCAGGCTTTCAGGTCATTTGATAAATGGACCAGAATGACACACCCAAATGAGGAATATGTTACCTCCAAAATCCAAATAGGCCCACTAGGTGTCATGCCTCTTTCTTGGTTGTAGGAGGGGCCAACTGCAGCAACTTATCCTTCACCTTAGAACGAATATCTTGACAGGCACCACACCATTGGACTCCTAGAAATTTTACTGAGGTAGAAGGTCCCTGAATTTTAGTTGGATTTATTTCCCATCCTCTGGCATGCAAATGTCTCACCAATAAGTCCAGTGTGTTTGCTACTTCTTGCTCACTGGATCCAGTCAGCATAATGTCATCAGTGTAATGGGCGAGTGTGACATCTTGCAGAAGCAAAAAGTGATCTAGGTCTCTCTGAATAAAATGATGACACAAAGCTAGAGAGTTGATATACCCTTGAGGTAGGACAGTAAAGGTATATTGCTGGCCTTGCCAGCTGAAGGCAAATCACTTCTGGTGGACCTTCTGGACAGGAATGGAGAAAAACGCATTTGCCAACTCAATGGCTGCATATCAGGTACCAGGAGATGTATTACTTTGCACAAGCAATGAAACCATATCTGGTACAGCAGCTGCAATTGGAGTCACCACTTGGTTAAGCTTACGACAGTCTGCTGTCATTCTTCAAGATCCATCTCTCTTTTGTACAGGCCAAATGGGAGAGTTGAATGTGGATGTGGTGGGAATCACCACCCCTGTGTCTTTCATGTCCTTGATGTCACCATCAAGAGGTGCGATGGTGTTTTTTATTTACTATTTTTCTAGGTAGGGGCAGCTCTAATGGCCTCCATTTGGGCCTTCCCACCATAATAGCTCTACCAGTCAGGGAGCCAATGTGGGGGTTTTGCCAGCAGAAAAGCATGTGTATGCAAAGTATGCATTCTATCACTGGGGAAATGACCACAGGATGAGTCTGGGGACCCACTGGACCCACTATAAGTCGGACTGAGCTAAAACTCCATTAATTACCTGAGCTCCATAAGCCCCTACTTTAACTGGAGGGCCACAATGACATTTCGGGTACCTGGAATCAATGTCAGCTCAGAGCCAGAGTCCAGTAGTCCCTGAAATATCTGATCATTTCTCTTTCCTCCATGCACAGTTACCCTGGTAAAAGGCTGGAGGTCTTCTTGGGGAAGGATTGGAGGAAGATTCATTGCATAAACTGTGGGTAATGTAGTGGGGTTCCTTCCTCAAGGGGACCTGGCTTCCCCTTCATTCAAAGTGTTCTGGGTCTGTAAACTGGCTCAAGTCTGGAAATTGATTGAGGGGCCATGATTCTCTGTTTTTATATTTCAAATTAGCCTTTTGTCCCTTCGATGTAGAAGAATTTTCCTTATATAAAATAAGTAGGAATTCAGTAGGCTTCCTATCAATTTCACTTCTAGGAACTCTGTGATTAATTAGCCAATGCCAGAGCTCTACACGAGTCAGACTATTTTGATTGCTGTTTTGTCTCTGCTGTCCATTACGGTAGCTACGCCCACCTTGTCTTTGATGGTTGAGCGCCACCACTTGACCCCTGCTACCTTGGGATCCAATAATTCCCACTGTATGTAAATTTTGTAGTTGGTTGACTGCAGTTCCTGCTGTTAGATCTGACATATAGAGAAGAGTAATTATAGAGCTCTTCAAAGATGCAGGTGCTGTCCTCACAAATCTATATCACAAGGCATTAATTGCAACGGCATATCTTCTGGACCCTCCCAGCTGGGATGAGTAGGTCTAAAGTGGCTAATTCACTCCACCTCCCAATCTCCCTAAGCTTTTGGATCCCTTCCTCTACATTAAACCAAAGGAGATCAAGAATTTTCAGCTTGTTAACAGTGGGCCATCTTTTAATCCATATTTCAGGTAACCAAACAAATAAACAATTAGAACTTTTTTAAACTCCCTGAGCTACAACATTAAATGCAGAGTCCCTACTTAGTGGGCCCAAATCAATAAATTCAGCCTGATCCAACTCTATGTTCCTTTCACCATTATCCCATACCCTCAATATTCATTCCAATGCCTGTTCTCCAGATTTCTGTTTATATAGAGAACTCAAGCAGTTATTTTCAAATGTAGCACACCTCCTCATGGGTCACACTCTGAACCTCACCTCTAGGGGTCTGCCAGGACTTTAGTCTAGTTATAGGTGTAGAAGCAAACAGAGGTGTTGGGGGTGGATCCTAAGGAGAACCAACATATTATGCCTGGCAACTGCCTCAGAGGAGGCCATCACTGTTGCCTCAGGCAGCACAGGGTTTATCTCTTCAGACAAAGGTGGAAAGGCTGATGGCAGCAAGGGTAGGGGAGGGGATGTTCACACTACTGGGGATGGGGAAGCTGTTCCTTCTGGCAAAAAAGGTTCATCAGAGTTTATAAACTCTGTGTCCCCAGCTTTATCAGGGTTCTCCCACACATCCCCATTCCAAGTTGCAGGACCCCATTCTTTTCCAATCAATGCCCTCACTTTAACAGTAGACACCTGGCAAGGCTGTGCATGCACCTTTCATTGCAGATCAGCCACTCACGTGATAAGAGGTTGTGTCTATTTTTTCACAATTTCAGCTCTTTCCCAACAGGAGATAAGACTCTCACTCAGGGAAATCTTAGCAGATTTGAGGCATGGTATCTGCTTCTGAAGCTGGAAGACAGAATTCCTGAGTTCATCATTTTCTTTCATTAATTTGTCCAATGAACTTAGGAGCCAAAAACCACCTTCATTATATTGCTTGGTATGTTCAGAGGTATTATGTATAGAATCACAAAACTCTGGCTGGGCGCAGTGGCTCAAGCCTGTAATCCCAGCACTTTGGGAGGCTGAGACGGGCGGATCACGAGGTCAGCAGATCGAGACCATCCTGGCTAACATGGTGAAACCCCGTCTCTACCAAAAAATACAAAAAACTAGCTGGGCGAGGTGGCAGGCGCCTGTAATCCCAGCTACTCGGGAGGCTGAGGCAGGAGAATGGCATAAACCCGGGAGGCGGAGCTTGCAGTGAGCTGAGATCCAGCCACTGCACTCCAGCCTGGGCGACAGAGCGAGACTCCGTCTGAAAAAAAAAAAAAAAAAGAATCACAAAACTCCTTGACTCTCACAAGCAGTGAATCAGGAGTGTCAAATGCATTTGTTTTGCATAACTTTCTAAACAGTTCACACCAAGGACTATCAGTGGCCTCCATAGTATTAGAAGTAGAGTCCTTAGCATTTTTAGGTCTAATCATATTAAGCAGCTAACTCCAGAAAGCCAATAAGACAACTTCATGCTTTATATTCTATTCCTCTAGAACTACTTCTGGTACCCAAATCTGTACAAGTCAGGGTTCCCCACAGGGAAAGCACTAACTGGAATATATATATACATGTATTCCCATGGCGCACTCATGGGAGCACCGGGCCGGCGTGGCGGTATAGGGGTGAGCATAGCTGCCTTCCAAGCAGTTGACCCGGGTTCTATTCCCGGCCAACGCAGCAGGCCGAACTTTTGCGGAGGTCCCGGGCAGGGAGGCAGGGTCTCGGAGACCCGAATCCCAGTCTTCCATGTGACAGGAGGGAATACTCACCACATATATATATGTATATATATATATATATATATATACACACACACACAGGTTTATTAAGTATTAATTTACACAATCACAAAATACGAAAATATGCTGCTTGCAAGCACAAGGAGGAAGGGCAGCTAGCTCAGGTCTCAAAACAGAAGAACTTGGAATACAATGTTAGAGAGCAGGAAGCATCAGGGCATGGGAGAGAGGTGTAGGTGGGGAGGCAAAGCCACTCTTCCCTTTTCAAGTTTTTCTGCCTCCTTTATATACAGTGGTAACTGATTAGATCTGTGTGCACACCAGATTAAGTATGGGTCTGCCTTCCCCAGCCTGTTGAATCAAATGTTTATGACCTTTAGCAACACTGTCACAGATACACCTAGCAATACTAAGTTGCATCCGTCAATCCAATCAAGTTGACACTCAGGATTAACAAACACAGGCATGAAAAAAAAAGAATGAAATCCTGTGATTGGCAGCAACATGAAAGAAACTGGAGGTCACGATGTAACCTTAAATGAGCCGGGCACAGAAAGACACAGAGGGCAGAGGGCAGGTTCTGACTCCAATCGTGGGAGCTCAGAAAGTTCACCTTGTGGAGGTGGAGAGT
>NW_012117898.1:6728-7833 GCF_000951035.1 Colobus angolensis palliatus | reverse complement strand
TTATTTATTTATTTATTTATTTATTTTGCTTTGTAGACATTTGAAGTTAAGTGATCCTGGTATTCATTGGTATATATAACCTTCATTGATTTGCTTTCCAGCTCTTTGTGAATTTACAAATTCAATGCGTACAGGTAAAGTGTAATCAAGTTGTTAATCTTTGAGAATCTTTATGTACTACTTATGAAATAATCAGTTCTTGTGACTCAGGAAGGAAGGCAAACGTTTTCATGAATTGCAATCTGTAGAGGAGAAGAGTAGTGTTGATTATATTTCTTTACTTTTATATCACAGAGTTATATGATACACAGTCATTTACATTTGATGCTATTTGGTATGATAACATTTGCTATGTGAACAGAATTGTGGAAATCAAAAATCATTTAAAAAGAGTCTCTTCCTCCAAGTCTTGAATAAAACAGTTCCGTCTGGAGGACTGTTATTCAGAGCCTTCTGATGAATACTATGGTACTAATGGATAAGAATAAGGAGAAGAAAAAGGAAAAAGGAGAAAAAGTACCATTTCTGCATAATTAAAATAAAATAAGAATTACTGTGGGAAGTATTTCCTGGATATTCCACAAGAATTTATTTTACTTTCAGTCTCTAAATTATGACAATGTTGCTTATAACTTTTAACAATCGGATTCCAGATGTCCTCCATTTAACATTGTTCATCCAAACGTGTACAAAATTGGCGTATCTACCTTTTATCATGCTGTGATAAACATCATGTATTTCATGCACTGATTCTTTTTTATACATCAAAACTGCTTCAAATCAGGAGGACTCAGACACAGGGTATGCTGGGACCTCAGTAGTGTCAGCCAGGGTGGGGCTTAGTCATGGTTCAAAGAAAAATAAATTGAAATAATCATATATTTTTCTTAAAATCTGTTAATGTTGCATATAAATCTTTGTATGCGTGGGATAAACCTTGCTTGGCCATGATGTGTTATCCTTTTTTTTTTTTTGAATTAAGTTCACTAAAATTGTTTTCAGATTTTTTGCATCTATGTTTATGAAGAACACCTGTATGTAATATTCTTGTAGTGTGTTTGGTTTTGGTGTTGGAGGAGTGTTGGCCTAATGAAATAATTTGGGA
>NW_012117898.1:0-1663 GCF_000951035.1 Colobus angolensis palliatus | reverse complement strand
GTGTATATATACAAACACATACTTATGTAAATAAATCTCACAATACTTTGTTACTGTTTTTGCTTTAAACAGTTGATTATATTTGGAATATTTAATTAAGAAGAAAAGAGACTTTATATTTACTGACATAATTGCCATTTCCCTTGCTCTGTATTTCTTTGGGTAGATACATATTTCTGGCTGTTAATTTTCTTCTGACTGAAAGATGTCCTTTACATTCCTTATGATGCAACTCCGTTACTGCTGGATTTTCTCAGCAGTTGTAGGCCTATAAGTGGCTTTATTGAAAGATACTTTTGTTGAGTAAAGCATTCTAGATTAACTTGTTTTTTTCTGTTTTTCCCTTTCAGTTTCTTACAGATCAGCTCTGTTGCAAGGTTTATAAGAATGCTACTGTTATCATTACCTTTGTTTTTCTGTATAATGCATCTTTTTCTGTCAGTCATTCATAAGATTTACAATTTAATGCTGGTTTTCAATTTATTGCCGTAAAAATTTGATTATGATATGCCTTTATATAGTTTTCTTCATCCTTCTTATGCTTGGAATTTGTTGAGCTTCTCAACTCTATGAGTTTATAATTTTCATGATCTTTTTAATTATTATATTTGAAAATAGCTTTTTGTTCTCATCTTCTTCTGGGACTCTAATTCTGTGTATGTTGTATGCCTAATATATACTTTGAAGTTGTCCCATACTTCAGTGATGCTCATTATTGTTTTTAACTTCCTATTTTTGGTAGTTTCTATTGCTGTGTACCCAAGCAAGGGACCTATGCTATCTTTTCTTCTGCAATGTCTAATGTGTCTTCCGTCCCATCCAGTGCATTTGTAATTTCAGACCATATAATTTTCATCTCTCATTTGTTTTCCATTTCTCAAAGATCACTGTCCTTCTTTGCCAGAAATCTAAAGTCTTAGTCCATGATACTACATTTTGGCCAGGATTGGAAATCTCTCATCACCTTTAATGTATGTAATCTTTTCCAAATGAATTAAATTCTCTCTCAATTTTCTTTTTTTTTAAAAAATAGTAATAAACATTAGCTATGTCAAAAAAGATTGTTTAAAGAATAAACTGATTCAGAAAGACAGCTTAGTGTATTCTTTGAAGCATTTTAATTAGTAAAGGCTAGTATGGTTAAAATTAGGAAGTGATGCTTGGAGTCATTTTAGGCATTGATACTTTATTCTATGTGATCAGTTCATTGGAAGAATAACCCTGGGCTGAGGGAATGCATACAGACCATGAAGTATGAGAAGCAAACAAGAACCAAAGAGAGTATTTGATTATTTGGATCCTAGGATCTTAGACTCTCATCTCAGAAGCAAGATTAGGATGAGAACAGAACATGGGACTAGATGCCCAGTCCATGGCCTGAGTGTCAGTGGTAAAACAGGAGAAAACTACAAGGACCCGGTGGATACTCTCAGCTTGCCACTGGACTACTTGAGATCGTATAAGATTTTTCTGTGTGAAAGACTGGCTTAGCAGTAGATGGGGCTGAGCTTTCAGTGTGAAGATAACTGTGACTACAATCAAGAGAGTCTGAGAAAGACAGGAATTGAAAATATTATTTCTTGCTTTATCTATCTAGCTTATTCATTTACATGAATTTCCTTCACTATTGTAATGATCTTAAAGACAATCAAACCCCAAAGAG
>NW_012117897.1:3452-5448 GCF_000951035.1 Colobus angolensis palliatus | reverse complement strand
AGCCTGGAGCAAAATTAGGTTACTTAAGATTGCACATATTTTAGCTTGAGTAAATAAAATTGCTCAAGTTTTTATCATGTATTCATCTATAGGCTGGCTTTACAATCAGTGTTATCTCCTTGAAGTGAAATGCTCTCTGTCATGTTGATTTAGTTTAAATAAACTTGTTTCCCTGGTGTGTATTGGAATTACCATCACCTTCATTCTCCAACATGCAAATTATAGATAAAGAAGCCTCCTAAGCTTCCTGTAGAATAGCACCACAATTGAGAAAGAGAGAACAATCTAATCAAATGTGATCTCCTTCTTATCATTAATACAAGAATGACTAGGGAATGGGGCCTCTCTGGCTCCTGTTCTCAGTTAACTTGAATTCAGTGTAATATACTTTGGAATGAATATTGGATTTCAATAAAGAACATTTGAGGAATATGAAACTCAGAAATCAAGGACAGCATCCAAATTTATGACAGCTCAAAGATGCTTGAAATAGCAATTTATGCCAGATCAAATACCATTTAAATGGGTTGTAGGCTACTGGGGAAAAGTGTTTATAGAACATCTTATATCTGCAAAGTGCTTTCAGTCATTTTTAATAGTCATGTTGGATGGATGGTTATAATTTCAGGTGACAAGGACAACTCAGTAAGACAACTGACATTCAAGAGATTTTATGGAAAATTAAATTATCTTAAAATGTTATGTTTGATCATGGAAATAACAGCAATAATAAAGGGAAGGAAAAAGAAGAGTAAGAAAAAGAAAAATAAGTATGAGAAAGCAAGGATGATAATTCTTGATATTAAATTTACAATTTGTGCTTTGTCTAATGAGTTAACCTCTAGCCTCAAACATCTGGTATCAAAAGCAAGACCTGGAAGTTTTTCTAACAAAAGAATATTTCTCATAGTAACTTAAAATTTTTATTTTGTAGACATGGGCTCTTTCCAGATATTTCTAACATTCAATTTCTGATATGGCAGAGTCCTGGCATGCAGTAAATGTTCATTATACATCAGTTATTTTCACTATTTGTCTACTATTCTTCAAAATATTTGGAAGTATATATAGATTGCAAATTTAAAAGACAAAAGCATTACAACAAGTGGTTTGTAATACTACAAATTTAAAAAAGACAGAATTCTAAAACTAAATAAGAGGCAATAACAAACCATCAACAGGGAAAATAAATGTTTTTATTTTGCTGCTTGTGGTCATTTTGTGGTTCAGCAAAGACTTTCAGTGGCGTTCATGTTTCCTTTACTGAGCTCCTCAGAGATTATGACTGTTTTAATGCTATTTAATTGATTATGGAGGGAATCAAGTATGTGATATCCTTTAAGTCATGCCAATCCCAAAGAATATTGAAATAAATATTCAAATGAAAAGTTAACACTCTCATCAAGTAAGTCTAACTTTCATCCTTGGTCCAGTAGGTAAAGCATATTAGAATGAGGCAAAAGTTCACAGATGTGGAGCTATGCTGTTAAATTGGTGGCCCTCAGTGAACCATGCCTCCCAGTATTCATATCGTTGTTCAGAACTTTCCCTCCCTGACTCCGATTTGACCAAGTCACTTTCTTTGGCCAGTAAGACATTGGCAAGCATGCTATAAGCAGAGGCTTGATAAGTGCTTGCACATTGTGGCACCTCTTCCTTAGAAAGCTCCTCTTAGGAACACATGGACACAGTGAGGGGAACAACACACATGGGGGCCTGTTGGTGGAGGGTGATGGGGGTGGGGGACAGCATTAGGAAATAGAGCTAATGCATGCCGGGCTTAATACCTAGGTGATGGGTTAATCAGTGCAGCAAACCACCATGGGACACGTTCACCTATGTAACAAACCTGCACATTCTGCACATGTACCCTGGAACTTAAAAAATAAAATAAAAATAAATAAAATTTATCTTAGAACCTCACCATCATTTCCAAAGAAGCCTTAAAGTATCTTGCTGGAGAGAGATGCTATGTGGAGAGCCTAGGCAGAAGAAA
>NW_012117897.1:0-1072 GCF_000951035.1 Colobus angolensis palliatus | reverse complement strand
GGGATTACAGGCATGAGCCACCATGCCTGGCCAATTCTTGTGATTTTAAAGTTTCTGTATTAGTCAGGGTTCCCTAGAGGGACAGAACTAATAGGATATATCTATGTGTATACATACATACACACACACATATATAGATATATACAGATATATATCTCTCCATATATATGTGTGTGTGTGTGTGTGTGTGTATATATATATCCATATACATATGGAGGCTGCCACTAACACCTCAAGTACTATTGGATCTGTTGGGTCATATGGCCCAAGTGGCAGAGCAGCCTGCACAGCAGCCTGGACCTATTGCAGAGCCTTCTCCTGTTCTGGGCCCTACTCAAAAATGGCAACCTTTCAGGTCACTTGATAAATGGGCCTGAGTAACACAGTTTCTTTGAGCCCTTCATTTATTCCCAATTATTTGTTTCCTTTGGATTTACCTTTTGGTTTTTGTCTTTCGGGTTTGAGACTTCATCCAATATTTGATAATCCTTATTATGCTTTTAAATTTAAAATTGGATTAGAAAAATGTTTGATTGTATGATCTGTGTGAGTGGGTGGGGCTCATTCACTGATGGGTTTCACTGCACATTGAATGGTGAGTTGACTTTTTATTGGAGGGTCTCCATTGTCAAGTACCTGGATCTATTTTACTTCTCCAGAGAATAATCCTCCAGTTTCTTTCATGAGGCTTTCAGTCTGGCTACAGGCATCCTGAGATCTGGGCTGAGTTTCCTTAATCCTCCTATTTTCAGCCTGACATCAAGCCCTGCCTCGGGGTATGCCCATGGCTATGTATACAGGTGGCCTTAGTTTCTCCATTGGTATTTCTCCAAAGAATAATCATCTAACATTTGGTTATATTGAGTAAGAAAAATGGTAGTCTGTTGGATATACATGGTGGACATGGAGAGCTGGTACCAACTGATCTATTTTCAGACTTTTAACCATGTTCCCTTTTTGAGCTCCAGGTTTTACCTCACCTTCAGCAAGCCCCAGTACCTCCAGTTTCTGTGACTTTCTAGGATTCTGTGAAAAGGTGACAGGGTGGAGGGGGCTGACAGTGCTAACTGGC
>NW_012117896.1:5423-6593 GCF_000951035.1 Colobus angolensis palliatus | reverse complement strand
GCTCTGCTCACTGCAAGCTCCGTTTCCCGGGGTCATACCATTCTCCTGCCTCAGCCTCCTGAGTAGCTGGGACTATAGGCGCCTGCCACCACAGCCAGCTAATTTTTGTGTTTTTAGTAAAGACATAGTTTCGCCATGTTGCCCAGGCTGATCTTGAACTCCTGGGCTCAAGTAATCCTCCCGCCTCAGCCTCCCAAAGTGCTGAAATTATAGGCATGAACCACAGTACCCAGCCAAGAAGTGGCTTTAAAAGAAAAGAAAGTTAACTGTAAACCAGCCTTAAGCAGGTATTTCCAGAAGAAGGCACTTTTATCATAGGAAATGATAGTGCCAAGTGTGTGATTGCCCCTGAAGACCTTCCAGTGGGACTAAATGTGGAGACAGAAGACAGTGATGTTAATGGTCCTGACCCTGTGTAGACCTAGGCTAATGTATTTGTGTCTTTATTTTTAACAAAAAGTTTAAAAAGTAAAATTTAAAATTGTTAATAGAAAAATCCTTACAGAATAAAGTATAAAGAATATTTTTGTGCAGTTGTATAATATGCATGTGTGCATATAAATGCTAAGTGCTATTATAAAAGAGTCAAAAGTTTTTTAAGTTTTAAAGTTTATAAAGTAAAAACATTACAGTAAGCTATGGCTACATTTATTATTGAAGAAAAAGTTTTTTATAAATGTAGCGTAGCCTAAGTGTACAGTGTTTATAAAGTCTACCGTAGTATAAAGTAACATCCTAGGCTTTCATATTCACTCACCACTCACTCACTGACTCACCCAGAGCAACTTCCAGTCCTGCAAGCTCCATTCATGGTAGGTGCACTGTAGAGGGGTACCACTTTTTATTTTTTCTCTTTTAATAGGTTGGGGTGGGCCAGGCGCGGTGGCTCAAGCCTGTAATCCCAGCACTTTGGGAGGCCGAGACGGGCGGATCACGAGGTCAGGAGATCGAGACCATCGTGGCTAACACGGTGAAACCCTGTCTCTACTAAAAAAAAATACAAAAAAACTAGCTGGGCTAGGTGGCGGGGGCCTGTAGTCCCAGCTACTTGGGAGGCTGAGGCAGGAGAATGGCTTGAACCCGGGAGGCAGAGCTTGCAGTGAGCTGAGATCCGGCCACTGCACTCCAGCCTGGGCGTCTCAAAAAAAAAAAAAAAATCACTCATATATA
>NW_012117896.1:0-1147 GCF_000951035.1 Colobus angolensis palliatus | reverse complement strand
ACTAAAAAATACAAAAAATTAGCTGGGCGTGGTCCCGGATACCTGTAGTCCCAGCTACTAGGGAGGCTGAGTCAGGAGAATGGCGTGAACCAGGGAGACGGAGCTTGCAGTGAGCCAAGATTCCATCACTGCACTCTAGCCTGGGCGACAGAGTGAGACTCCATCTCAAAAAAAGAAAAAAAAAAAAAAAAAAAATTAGCCAGGCGTGGTGGCAGGTGCCTATAGTCCCAGCTACTAGGGAGGCTGAGGCAGAAGAATGGCGTGAACCAGGGAGACGGAGCTTGCAGGGAGCCAAGATTCCATCACTGCACTCTAGCCTGGGCGACAGAGTGAGACTCCATCTCAAAAAAAGAAAAAACAAAAACAAAAAGATCACAGACAACAACTTAACTTTATAATTTAAGGAACTGAAAAAAGAAAAGCAAACTAAACCCAAAGCTAGAAGAAAGAAAATAAAAAAGATCAGACCTAAGATCAATGATATAGAGAACAGAAAAATAATAGAGAAAAATCAACAAACCTAAAAGGTGGTTATGCAAAAAAGATCAACAAAATTGACAAATCTACACCTAGATGGACTTTTTTAAAAGAGGCCAGGAAGAGTGGCTCACACCTATAGTCCTAGCACATTGGGAGGCCAAGATAGGATTGCTTAAACGCAAGAGTTCAAGAACAGTCTGGGCAATATGGCAAGATCACATTTCTACAAAAAATTTTAAAATTAGCCAGGCATGGTAGCACGTGCCTGTGGTCCCAGCTACTTGGGAGGCTGAGACAGTAGGATCACTTGAGCCCAGGAAGTTGAGGCTACAGTGAACCATGACTGTGCCACCAAACTCCAGCACGGGGCAACAGGGCAAGACCCTGTCTCAAAAAGGAAAAAGAGAGAGAGGACTCAAATTACTAAAATCAGAAATCGAAGTTGGGTCAGGCATGGTGGCACATGTCTGTAGTACCAGGTACTCAGAAGGATCCTTTGAGCCTGGGCAGTACAGCAAGACCCCATCTCAAAAAAAAACAAAAAAGACTGCGAGGCGAAGTGGCTCATGCCTGTAATCCCAGCACTTTGGGAGGCCAAGACAGGCAGATCACTTGAGGGCAGGAGTTTCAGACCAGCCTGGCCAACATGGCAAAACCCCATCTCTAC
>NW_012117895.1:756-1805 GCF_000951035.1 Colobus angolensis palliatus | reverse complement strand
GGTTGCAGTGAGCCAAGATCGTGCCACTGCACTCCAGCCTGGGTGACAGAGCAAGACTCCATCTCAAAAATAAATAAATAAATAATAATAATAATAATTTAAAAACTAATAAACACATAGAAACCAAAACAAATGGAGCACTCCCAAACTCATTCCTGAAAAGGGACACTGGAGAAATGTCTTTAAGAATCTTATCTTACACCAAATGGTACACAGGCAACCCATGCTAGGTCCAAATGACACAAAAGCTCAAATAGCATAGATGGAGGATTTCCTGTGTGTGTCTGATTTGACTTACCCAGTCTTGGGACCCATCAACTCCCTTGGATACGACTTCTTGCACCACCAAAGTGTTACAGGCTGCTGATTGCATGAAGGGGACAGAAGAGAAGGTCCCAAGGACCAAAGATTTCTCAGTTGCTGCTAGGACACCCCTGGAATCCCAGCCACAGGGGCAGCTAGCCATGAGCAGCAACTGGCACTCATAAGCGGTTGTTGCTCTGCCCGATAACATCAACAGGTAATCCCTGGTGCACTGCTGCTGCCAATTGCTCCGTCCATGGAAACCAGGCAGGCTAGACCACCAGAGGGCACACAGCCCCACATTGGGTGCCAAATTTTGTAACTGAACCTATGTTTGGCTGCTTGCCGCTCAAAAACCAGACACAAGAAATGAGGGTTGGTGGGAGGAAAAGCCAGATTTATTTGGATAGCCAGCAAAACCAATAACATGGTGAACTCATGTTTAAGAAATCATTGTGTACTCAAGGTTGTGAGGATTTTTGTTTGTTTATTTGTTTTTTTGAGACGGAGTCTCACTCTGTCGCCCAGGCTGGAGTGCCGTGGCATGATCTCGGCTCACTACAACCTCCGCCTCCCGGGTTCAAGCAATTCTCCTGCCTTAGCCTCCCGAGTAGCTAGGACTACAGGCACACGCCGCCACTCCCGGCTAATTTTTTTTTTTTTTTTTTTTTTTTGTATTTTACTAGAGACAGGATTTCACTGTGTTGCCCAGGCTGTTCATGAACTCCTGAGCCAGGCAACCTGCC
>NW_012117895.1:0-361 GCF_000951035.1 Colobus angolensis palliatus | reverse complement strand
GTTTGTTTATTTGTTTTTTTGAGACGGAGTCTCACTCTGTCGCCCAGGCTGGAGTGCCGTGGCATGATCTCGGCTCACTACAACCTCCGCCTCCCAGGTTCAAGCTATTCTCCTGCCTCTGCCTTAGCCTCCCGAGTAGCTAGGACTACAGGCACACGCCGCCACTCCCGGCTAATTTTTTTTTTTTTTTTTTTTTTTTTTTTTTTACTAGAGACAGGATTTCACTGTGTTGCCCAGGCTGTTCATGAACTCCTGAGCCAGGCAACCTGCCAGCTTCAGCCTCCCAAAGTGCTGGGATTACAGGCATTGAGACACCGCACCCAGCCAGAAGTTTTTTTTAATGTTTTCTTCTAGTCACTTT
>NW_012117894.1:5455-6079 GCF_000951035.1 Colobus angolensis palliatus | reverse complement strand
TTTATTTTTGAGATGGAATCTCGCTCTGTCGCCCAGACTGGAGTGCAGTGGCGTGATCTCAGCTCACTGCAAGCTCCGCCTCCTGGGTTCAGTCCATTCTCTTGCTTCAGGCTCCCGAGTAGCTGGGACTACAGGAGTGAGCCACTGTGCCCAGCCAGCCACACTAGTCTTATTTATTTATTTATTTATGAGATGGAATCTCGCTCTGTCGCCCAGACTGGAGTGCAGTGGCGTGATCTCAGCTCACTGCAAGCTCCGTCTCCTGGGTTCAGTCCATTCTCTTGCTTCAGGCTCCCGAGTAGCTGGGACTACAGGAGTGAGCCACTGTGCCCAGCCAGCCACACTAGTCTTAAATTCTTGACCTCAAGTGATCCTCCTACCTCGGCCTCCCAAAGTGCTGAGATTACAGGCATGAGTCACTGCGCCCAGCCGCATCTCTGTTTTAAATAAATTTATACATTAATAATAAAATAAACATGGCCAGGCACGGTGGCTCACGCCTGTAATCCCAGCACTTCGGGAGGCCTAGGCGGGTGGATCACGTGAGTTCAGGAGTTCGAGACCAGCCTGGCCAATGTGGAGAAACCCTGTCTCTACTAAAACTATAAATAAACTAGCCGGGCG
>NW_012117894.1:0-395 GCF_000951035.1 Colobus angolensis palliatus | reverse complement strand
CTGCTTCCCAGAATCCCCCACTGCTTCCCAGAATCCCCCAGGGCTTCCCTCCAGCCCCCAGGGCTTCCCTGCACAGTGGGATGGTAACGTACTGTCCCCATGGAATAAGGGAGCACCCAGACCTTGCACGTCACATGATCCGTGTGGGGTCTGGATGCTGACTGCCTGGGATGGGGAGGGCTGGCAGTGTGGCCAAGTCCCAGTGCAGCTGGGGCTCCTAAAGAGGTTTCAGTAAAGCAGTGAGGACCAAGACCCCCACTCAAGCCTCTCCCACATGCACAGAGCAGCACATCCACACCTGTGCACACGTGTGCACCATACTTCCATGCACATGCATGCACACGCACACACCTATGCACACACAGAGCAACACATGTATAACTGTGCACACGTAT
>NW_012117893.1:4904-5929 GCF_000951035.1 Colobus angolensis palliatus | reverse complement strand
TTGCCCTGTGTGTGGGGAGCACTTGCTGTGTATAAGAGGAGGAGCAGAGGCTGGTCCTGTAATTAGCACCCTGCCTGCCTTCAGCTCCCATACATCAAGTTATTTGGGTTTGTTTGTTTGTAAACAGTTTGTTTTCTGAGATGGAGTTTTGTTCTTGTTGCCCAGGCTGGAGTCCAATGGTGCAATCTCAGCTCACTACAACCTCCGTCTCCTGGGTTCAAGTAATTATCCTGCCTTAGCTTCCCAAGTAGCTGGGATTACAGGTGCCTGCCACCATGCCCGGCTAATTTTGTATTTTTTAATAGATGGGATTTCGCCATGTTGGCCAGGCTGGTCTCAAACTCCTGACCTCAGGTTATCCACCCTCCTCGGCCTCCCAAAGTGCTGGGATTACAGGCATGAGCCACCATGCCCGGCTTACACGTCAAGTTAGACTCATTCTGCTTTAGTCCCAGGGAATAGGCATAGAACCGGTTCGTCTTTCTGCAGTTTAGCATATGGCATTCCATCAAGTTCTGATAAGTTCTTTTGTTCTCCTAAATAAAATGACTCAAGTAGAAAAGGAGTACAGAAACAGAAATAGATGAATAGGCAGCTGCTCCAGCCTCATGTTGCAGACAGCTGCTTTTTCCTTCATTGCTATACTTGCACTTGGAGCCTGGCCAGTTAACTTAGCTGTTTGGAGCACTGGGCTCTGACACCAAAATGATGGTTTCATTCCGCACGCCAGGCACATTACTCTGTTCTACAGCCCAGACTGTGACTCTGCTAGCCATTGCAGCCATGACTGCTGTGGGTTACAAATGTGGGTGACAACTGAGAAGAAAAGTCAAGTGTTTGCTCTGTGTAAAGATTGGAAGTGATAGGCTGGGCAATACAGAATCAATCATGAAAACTGGGTTCTCTCCTTGGCTGGCTCACTCTCAGATTTTCCTTGTAGCTTGTAACAATTTCGACCTGTATAACTTTCAAGGACAGGCCGGGCACGGTGGCTGACGCCTGTAATCCCAGCACTTTGGGAGGCC
>NW_012117893.1:0-584 GCF_000951035.1 Colobus angolensis palliatus | reverse complement strand
TATATATATGTATATATATATATATATATATGTATACATATATGTATACATATATATATATATTTTCTCCTACATATTACACCCAACAAAAAATCCAACCGGGCGTGGTAGTTCACGCCTGTAATCTCAGCACTTTGGGAGGCCAAGGTGGGCAGATCACCTGAGGTCAGGAGTTCAAGATCAGCCTGGCCAACGTGGTGAAACCCTGTCTCTACTAAAAATACAAAAATCAGCCGGATGTGGTGGTGCACACCTCTAATCCCAGCTACTTAAGAGGCTGAGGCAGGAGAATCGCTTGAACCCGGGAGGTTGAGGTTATAGTGAGCTGAGCTATCACACCATTGCACTCCAGCCTGGCCAACAGAGGGAGACTCTGTCTCAAAAAAAAAAAGGGGGGGGGCAGATCACCTGGGGTCAGGAGTTCAAGACCAGCCTGACCAAAATGGAGAAACCCCACCTCTACTAAAAATACAAAATTAGCTGGGTGTGGTGGCGCATGCCTGTAATCCCAGCTACTCGGTAGGCTAAGGCAGGAGAATCGCTTGAACCTGGGAGGCAGAGGTTGCGGTGAGCTGAGATCGTGC
>NW_012117892.1:5614-6310 GCF_000951035.1 Colobus angolensis palliatus | reverse complement strand
AATTTATCTTAGAAATTTACAAGCTATATTTGTATTTAAGGTTCTAAGAAGTTCTGCAGTTAAGAAAACTCGTGATCATTTGTATCTCTTGGATTTTTAGTAGAGACGGGGTTTCACCATGTTAGCCAGGATGGTCTCAATCTCCTGACCTCGTGATCCACCCGCCTCGGCCTCCCAAAGCACTGGGATTACAGGTGTGAGCCACAGCGCCCGGCCTATACTTTTATTTTAATTTAATTTTTTATTTATAGAGACAGGGTTTTGCTCTGCCACCCAGGGTGGAGTGCAGTAGCACGATCACGGCTCACTGCAGCCTCGACCTCCTGGGCTCATGCAGCCCTCCTGCCTCAGACCCCCCAGTAGTTGGGACTACCAGCCCATGCCCCCATGTCCAGCTAATTTTTTTTTTTGAGATGGAGTCTTGCTCTGTCACCTAGGCTGGAGTGCAGTGACATGATCTCAGCTCACTGCAACCTCCACCTCCCAGGTTCAAGCAATTCTCCTGCCTCAGCGTCCCGAGTAGCTGAGATTATAGGAGTGCGCTACCATGCCCGGCTAATTTTTTTTGTATTTTTAGTAGAGACGGGATTTCACCCTGTTGGCCAGGCTGATCTCGGAACTCCTGACCTCAGGTGATCCACCCGCCTCAGCCTCCCAAAGTGCTGGGATTACAGGCATGAGCCACCATGCCTGGCC
>NW_012117892.1:0-569 GCF_000951035.1 Colobus angolensis palliatus | reverse complement strand
CCGTCTCAAAAAAAAAAAAAAAAAAAAAATCATTTTAACAATAATCTAAAGGAAAAACTTTTTTTTCTAAGGACTTCCTCATTCTGCCCATCTTCCTAACAAGGCTATGGCTGATAACAGCAGTGATGAGTATGAAGAGGAAAATAACAAGGTACAGTAATACTCACAGCTTCTTGTAGAATTTCTGCTTTGGGTGTTTAGTAGTTAGAGATTACACCAGTTTAATGCTAAACATTTCTTGAACAGTCACCTTCAGTGGTTGGGGACCTTTGAGCTCATGGAGGAAAATCAGTTACAAAGAACCTTGAGATTTTGACCCTTCTTCAGGAATAAAGCCTACTATTACAATTGACTTTGGTGAGGAATTTCATGTAATGTAGGCCAGTGTTTCACAAACTTTCTTGATCATAAGACTCAATTGAGATACTTATTTTTAAATATACAGATTCCCGGCTGGGTGCAGTGGCTCACACATGTAATCCCAGCACTTTGGGAGGCCGAGGCGGGTGGATCACCTGAGGTCGGGAGTTCGAGACCAGCCTGACCAACATGGAGAAACCCCGTCTCTA
>NW_012117891.1:6094-6898 GCF_000951035.1 Colobus angolensis palliatus | reverse complement strand
CTTCCCGAGTCCAAGTGATCTCATTGTTCAGTTCCCACTTATGAGTGAGAACATGCGGTGTTTGGTTTTCTGTTCTTGCGATAGTTCAAATATTATTTTTTTAACCATAGATTTTATCACCTAAATATTCTGTGTCTCTGGCAACCCATGCACTACTGCTAACCTGGATCCTAATTACTAATTCACTAACGCTTTACTTTGATTTTTTTTCTTTCTTTTAGTCCTTAATAATTCCTGAAATTGAATTACAGTCATGTGCAGCGTAACATTTTGGCAAATGTTGGACCACGTATACCATGATAATCCCATAAAATTATAATAACACGTTTTCAATGTATTTTTTCTGTTTAGATATGTTTAAATACACAAATATATACATACACTGTCTTAGAATTGTCTGCAGTATTCAGTGCAGTAACCTGCCAAGTGTGTAGTAGGAGCAACTGGCTATATCATATACCCTAGGTGTGTAGTAGGCTATACCAGGTAGGTTTGTGTAAGTGCACTGTGGGATGTCCACACAAAGCCAAAATAACCCAACAGCACATTTTTCAGAACACATCCCTGTCACTAAGTGACACAAGACTCTATCTGTTTCCTCCTTTATACAGTTATTCTTTATGTCCCTTACTGGAATGTATTTTAAAGAGAGTAAAGATTTTTTTTTTCCAAATCGTTATGTATTTCTTATGTCTAAAACTGTTATAAGAGATACTGAGGCCGGGCGCGGTGGCTCAAGCCTGTAATCCCAGCACTTTGGGAGGCCGAGACGGGCGGATCACGAGGTCAGGAGATCGAGACCAT
>NW_012117891.1:0-234 GCF_000951035.1 Colobus angolensis palliatus | reverse complement strand
GGGAAACCCCCAGTCCAAATTTCCAAAGAGCACCCCCTTAGGGTGCCTCCTAGCCAATTTAAAAACCTTACAGCTCCAACAAGACCTTAGGAGGAAGCAGTTAATTTTCCTTTCCACTGTGGTTTGGCCCCGATACAAACTAGACAATCAGTCTCAGTGGCCACCAGAGGGCACCCTAGACCGCAATGTTCTGACCAACCTCAGCAGTTTCTGCCAGCGGCTAGGCAAGTGGTC
>NW_012117890.1:2301-4417 GCF_000951035.1 Colobus angolensis palliatus | reverse complement strand
TTTATTTTTATTTATTTATTTATTTTTGAGACTCTGGGTCTGGCTATGTCACCCAGGCTGGAGTGCAGTGGTTCGTTCTCGCCTCACAGCAACCTCCACCTCCCAGGCTCAAGCAGTTCTCCTGCCTCAGCCTCCCCAACAACTAGGACCACAGGCGCGAGCACGAACGCCCAGCTAATTTTTGTATTTTTTGTAGAGACAGGATTTCACCGTGTTGCCCAGGCTGGTCTGAAACTCCTTAGCTCAAAACCATCCACCATCCTCTACCTCCCAAAGTGCTGGGATTACAGCCGTGAGCCACAGTACCTGGGCTTTTTTTTTTCGTTTCTTTCATTTACTTATTTATTTATTTATTTTGAGACAGGTTCTTACTCTCTTACTCAGGCAGGAGGGCAATGGAACAAACTTCACGTACCACAACCTGGACCTCGTGGGCTGGACCTCATAGGTTAAAATTAACCACCGTGCCTGGCTAATTTTTTTACTTTTTGTAGCGGAGTCTCACTTTGTTGTCTAGGTTGGTCTTGAACTCCTGGCCACAAACGATTCTACTGCCTTGGGAGAGTTGTTTGAGACCAATCCAACTCCTGAGATTGGTCTCTAATTCCTTACCTCAAGCAAGTCTCCGGAAGTGCTGGGATTACAGGCATGAGCCACCGCGCTGGGCTGTTAAATTATTTAATTAAGAGAAATGATGTATGTAAATCATCTGGCACAATCACTGCTTTTCAAACTGCTGGCCAGCTGGGTGCAGTGGCTCACACCTGTAATCGCAGCACTTTGGGAGGCCTAGGCTGGTGGACCACTTTAGACCAAGGGTTTGAGACCAGCCTAGGGAACATGGGGAGAACCTGTCTCTACTAAAAATACAAAAAATTAACCGTGGTGATGGGAACCTGTAGTCCAGCTACTCGGAAAGCTGAGGTGGGGGAATTGCCTGAACCCAAGAAGTTGAGGCTGCAATAAGCCAAGATCGTGCCACTGCACTCCAGCGCATTCCAGTGCAGTCGAATGAGACCCTGTCTTATAAATAAATAAATAAATACATGCTGGCCTTTTAAAACTTTTACCATCTCATTTTCCCATTCTTTCCCACCACTTTTCCTGTTTTTTGTTTGTGTGTGTGTGTGTGTGTGTGTGTGTGGTGCTAGTCAAGTGTGTTGTCTTTCAGTGGAACTCTCTTAATCCCTCCACCTCTAGTAACGAAAACATTCTGAACCTCCCCTGGCCATCCACAGCTTTTCATCTTCTAGAGACTTCAGACAACTAAATTGTCCACTTGCTGTAGAGGTTTTTTTTTTTCTTTTCTTTTCTTTTCTTTTTTTTTTTTTTTTTTGGTCTCACTCTGTTGCCCAGGCTGGAGTGCAGTGGCACGATCTTGGCTCACTGCAACCTCTGCTTCCCGGGTTCAAGTGATTCTCCTGCCTCAGCCTCCCGAGTAGCTGGGATTACAGGCATCTGTAAACACACCCGGCTAATTTTTGCATTTTTAGTAGAGACGGAGTTTCACCATGCTGGTCAGGCTGGTCTCGAACTCCCCACCTCAGGCGATCTGCCTGCCTTGGCCTCCCAAAGTGCTGGGATTACAGGCCTCAGCCATAAAACCTGGCCAGCCAATTATTATGTTTTAACTTTCCCAGGTATTTTTCTTTTGAAGCCTTACCTCTTATTGTGGTTCTAAAGGTTTATCTGTAGCGAAGGAAAAATACAGATTTATTACATCTCAGCCTAGTTTCCTCACCTGTAAAAGGGGGGAAGGGGTTCCTAGCAAACCTTTTCTTATTTCTCTCTCATCTAGATTTTTTTTTTCTGGCTCACTTATATTTGCCTTGATTTGTTCCCCTCCTGTACGTAAGCTTTTCTCTTTTTCATTTTCTTTCCTTCTATCAAATCAAAGGCTCTGGAGTCAGGCAGTCCTGGATTTGGCCCCAGCCCCTACTGCTAGTTACTAGCTGAAGCGTCCTAAGAAGAATGTTTAACTTCTGTGTTTCCTCTGTATAAAATAACCTCAGTCTTGCAGGGTTACAGCTGTTAGGTTTTGTCACTTTGGCCAATTGTGGTCACACCTGCATCCCCAGGGCTTGGAAATGACACAGCAGTCAAGCAATACATAGTT
>NW_012117890.1:0-1201 GCF_000951035.1 Colobus angolensis palliatus | reverse complement strand
AGGCTGAGGCGAGAGGACCACTTCAGATCGGGAGTTTGAGACTGGCCTGGACAACATAGCAAAACGCCCCCCGCACACCTACAAAAAAATACAAAAATTAGCTGGCCATGGTGTTGTGCGCCTATAGTCCCAGCTACTCAGGAGGTTCACTTGGGAGGATCACTTGAGCCTGGGAGGCAGAGGTCGCAGTGAGCTGAGATTGCAGCACTTCACTCCAGCCTGGGGCACATAGTGAGACTCTGTCTCACAAAAAAAAAATATTTTCAGAAAAGAAATAAATGACTGATGGCCAGGCACTAAGAGTCTTGTATAAGGTTTAATGTTTTTATTGTTGTTGTTTGTTTGTTTGGTACGGATTCTTGCTCTGTCGCCAGGCTGGAGTTCAGTGGTGTGATCTTGGCTCACTCCAACCTCCACCTCCCAGTTTCAAGTGATTCTCCTGCCTTAGCCTCCCAAGTAGCTGGGACGACAGGCCCCTGCCACCACACCCAGCTAACTTTTGTATTTTTAGTAGAGACGGGGTTTCACCATGTTGGCCAGGATAGTCTCGATCTCTTGACCCCGTTATCTGCCCGCTTCAGCCTCCCAAAGTGCGGGGATTACAGGCATGAGCCACCGCGCCCGGCCTGGTTTAATGTTTTATGTTTCGGGGGGCCAAGATGGGATAATCGCTTAAGGCCAGGGGTTCTGAGACCAGCAGTTTTATTATTATCGCTACAAAAAAATTTTTTTTTTAAAGTTAGCAAAGTGGTGCTGTGTGCCTGTAGTTCTAGCTACTCACGAGGCTGAGATGGCAAGGATCTCTTGAGTACAGGAGTTTGAAGCTGCAGTAGGCTATGATTGTTTCACTGCACTCCAACTTGGGCAACAGAGCAAGACCCTGTCTCAAAAAAAAAAAAAAAAAAAATTTGGCTGTAATTCCAGCACTGTGGGAGGCTGAGGTGGGCAGATCACCTGAGGTGTCTCATCTTTTAATGAGTTCATGACCACCCTGGCCAACATGACAAAACCCTGTCTCTACTGAAAATACAAAAATTAGCCAGGCATAATGGTGCGTGCCTGTAATCCCAGCTACTTAGGAGACTGAGGCAGGAGAATTGTTTGAACCGAGAGGCAGAGGTTGCAATGAGCCAAGATCACACCACTGCACTCCAGCCTGGGCAACAGAGTGAGACTCTGTCTCAAAACAAATAAATAAATA
>NW_012117889.1:2381-3620 GCF_000951035.1 Colobus angolensis palliatus | reverse complement strand
TGTAGTCCCAGCTACTCGGGAGGCTGAGGCAGGAGAATCGCTTGAACCTGGGAGGTGGAGGTTGCAGTGAGCAGAGATCGCGCCACTGTACTTCAGCCTGGCAACAGTGTGAGACTCTGACTCTTACCTGGTTATCTTATTCTGACTTATAGAATTGCCATTTTGCTAAAATTTTATATGAATGGTTTTTACTGAATTGTCAAACTATGTTTGTAAACTTTTGAAGCGTCAGTGCCCACCAAGCTTAATCAGAATGAAAGGTAAGCATTATGTAATATATTTTCTAATATGAAAGACTGAAATATGTGGAAATCTTGTATATTTGATAAAGTAGGGAAACAAACAAGCAAATAAGCACCCTTCTCCCCCTCAAGGCAGGGGAGCGACAGGGTTAGAGTACACTACAAATCTTTTGAAAAGTTGTTAGAATGCCTCCTCACAAGACAAAAAGGGAATTATCATCTTCTTGTTACATCTGCAGTGAGAAATAAGACATTTACTTTATTATCCTACCTTCGCCTAATGGCAGAATCCAGAACCCAGGGTATATTTGTAGCTCCCAGAACCAAAATTCCATCATTGTCTACACCAACCCCTGCATTAAAATAGGTAATGCTTTAATTAATTTGTCATTTTGCTGTTCTTAAACCTCTTCCATATATTCTGTTAAGAAATGTGGTGCTTTACCATTAAAGTGCCTCATCTTGAGAGTCTGTCTTTGAAAAAAAACTGTATTTAATTAAATATCACCTTACAGTAATATGATCCAAATACACTATGATGCAGGATGATGCAAATGTAAGAATCAAATCTCCCAGACTGTGGACAAATACTTTAACATTCATTTCGAAATATTTCTTGAAAGATTTCATTTGAAGTCTACATATTACTTTTACGGAAGTTGTTCCTGGTACACTATAAATGAATATATTAAATCTCTTTTCTATTTATGTCAGTGAGTCCTACAAGATAATTACAAATGAGTAAAAATTATGTATGCATATGGAAGACAATGGAATGAAACATGGCAAAATGAAACAGTTCGTTAGAATGGAGAAATTCTGCTTGAAGTTTTTATTACTGTTATAAAATAAAAACGACTTTAAAAATTTGTAACATTAAATTAGCCAGGCACGGTAATGCGTGCCTGTAATCCCAGCTACTCAGGAGGCTGAGGCAGGAGAATCGCTTGAACCTGGGAGGCGGAGGTTGCAGTGAGCCGAGATTGCGCCACTGCAC
>NW_012117889.1:0-656 GCF_000951035.1 Colobus angolensis palliatus | reverse complement strand
CTGGCAGTAAATTATCAAACATACATTTAAAAAACTATGCCTGGGCACAGTGGCTCACGTATGTAATACCAGCACTTTAAGAGGCTGAGACGGTCAGATCACCTGAGGTCAGGAGCTCGGGACAAGCGTGGCCTACATGGTGAAACTACAACTCTAGTAAAAATACAAAAATTAGCTGGGTGTGGTGGCAGTTGCCTGTAATCCCAAATACTTGGGAGGCTGAGGCAGGATAATTGTTTGAACTCGGGAAGTGGAGGTTGCAGTGAGCTGAGACCTTGCCATTACATTCCAGCCTGGGCAACAAGAGTGAAACTCTGTCTCAAGAAAAGAAAAAACAAACAAACAAAAACCTGCTAGATGCAAACTATGGATATATACACAATATCTACAAAAGGATGATACGCAGTTGAGTAATACTGTTTCACTTAACTGTTAGGAAAGCAACTATTACTTGAATTTCATTTTCTTATTTCAAATGTATACATTTACAAATCAGTGTCT
The DNA here is from genome assembly GCF_000951035.1 of Colobus angolensis palliatus. NCBI lineage: Eukaryota > Metazoa > Chordata > Mammalia > Primates > Cercopithecidae > Colobus > Colobus angolensis. The sequence goes on along the minus strand of NW_012117889.1, from coordinate 155 downwards.
AAGTATGGTACACATACCACTGGTATAACATGAAATACTTTTAGGTGGTATACACTTTTAAATTTTTTAACGTGTATTAGGAAAACACTTTTTTCACTTATAATAGGCACAAAGTCTTTTCAATAACGTTACTAAGTAAAAATATGTGAGATGAT
>NW_012117888.1:1641913-1654437 GCF_000951035.1 Colobus angolensis palliatus | reverse complement strand
GCTAGTAATAAATAACTCTCTGCTGTGAACCTCGTGTCGGTGATCCTTCGCGACGACCCCTGCCCAGGAGGGAATCAAGAGTTCGGTTCCAACAAAACTTGTCTCGGTCTCTTTTTCTGCCTTATGCCCCTCAGTGGAATTCTTTTTCTGAGGAGGTAAGAACGGAGGTTGCTGCAGACCTGTAAGGATTTGCCGCCCCCTAACATTCTAAATGGGCACAACTATAGAGGGTCAACTCTCAAATTCATTATTTTACTCATTCAGTCAACAAACATTTATTTAGTACATGTGTGAGTGTGTGTAGGGGTGTGTGTGTGCATCAGGCACGGTACTATGCACTGGAACTATGTTTTAGCCATGGTAGGCCAGAATTATCCAGAGCAAGGCCACATCTTATTTGAAGTGGATATACACCTGAAAGAAAAAAAGAATTGACATATTTGTCAAGCAGCATAAATGCCTACCACAGTTCATCCTTCCAGTTTTAAATATTTGGCTCATTATCCTTCTTGCATGCAAATATACTCCCTCTTTCTTTGAGGAAAAACAAACCATAAAATGTGTGTCCCTTCAGGAAATAAAGCCTAGTATGATGGTTAATAATAGGTGTCCACTTGACTAGATTGAAAGATGTCTAGGGCCGGGCGCGGTGGCTCAAGCCTGTAATCCCAGCACTTTGGGAGGCCAAGACGGGCGGATCATGAGGTCAGGAGATCGAGACCATCCTGGCTAACACGGTGAAACCCCGTCTCTACTAAAAAAAAAAAAAAAAAAAAAAAAGAAGGAAAGAAAGATGGCTAGGTGGCTGGTAAAGTGTGGTTTCTGGATATGCCTCTGAGGGCGTTGCCAGAGGAGACTGACATTTGAGTCAGTGGACTGAGAGAAGACCTACTCTCAATGTCTGTGGGTACCATCCAATTAGCTGCCAGTATGGGTAGAACAAAGCAGGGGGAAGAGAAAATAAGCAGTTTGCTGACTCTCTGAGGTCTCTCTCTCCCCATGCAGAATGGTATCTTCCTCTCAGGTCCTTGGACATCAGACTCCTGGTTCTTGTGCCTCTGGACTCTAGGACTTGCACCAGCAGCCTCCCAGGGGCTCTTGGGCCTTCAGACTCTGACTGAGGGCTTCACTATTGGTTTCACTGGCTTTGAGGCTTTTGGACTTGGACTGAGCCACACTACCAGCTCCTCTCTTTTCCCAGCTTGCAGACGGCCTATTGTGGGACTTCACTTTGTAATCTTTTGAGCCAATTCTCCCTAATAAACTCCTTTTATATATACATAAATCCCATTGGTTCTGCCCCTCTGGAGAAGACTGATACACTTACGATCTCTGAAGTATTGCCTACATCAGATATTCACCCAATGAATATGCCTATAACCCAGGTCATGCTATATTTTGGGGTTCAGTGGGTCCCTTTTACATGGGCACCTCTTTCACAGAATCATATGACTGTTTTAGAAGCCTTATCAAATTTGCGTCCCTTGTGGGCCTTATAGATGCTTAATAAAACATTGGGGGTAATTAACAAAAAAAAAAAAAAAGGGAAAACAAAAAGGGAGTCAAAATGCTTGCCCCAGAAGGGTGATAGAAATTTTTGAATGGTTATTCACTATTTGCCCCAGATTGGAAAACTAAGAAAAAAAAAATCAGAAGGAAAAGATTATCAAGAGAAATTTAACATTGCCTGGGGCAATGCTGAGGCGAGTTAAGATAAAAATTGACAAAAGAGTCTGAATACCTTGGCTCAACTCCTTGCTGGGAAATGAAACCCTTTTTCACCAGAAGAGGTAATGTGGTCTGGGGATAGAAAAGAAAAGTTCCTGGGACCTTCTAAGTTCTGAACATAAAAATAATACAAGTTGGCCTGGCGCGGTGGCTCACGCCTATAATCCTAGCACTTTGGGAGGCTGAAGTGGGTATCACTCGCCTCAGGAGTTTGAGACCAGCCAGGCCAACATTGCGAAGCCCCATCTCTACTAAAAATACAAAAATTAGCCGGGTGCTTTGGCGGGCTCCTGTAATCCCAGCTACTTAGGAGGCTGAGGCAGGAGAATTGCTTAAGCCCAGGAGGCAGAGGTTACAGTGAGCTGAGATCACACCACTGAACTCCAGCCTGGGTAACAGAGTGAGACACCATCTCAAAACAAAACAAAAACAAACAAAAAATGTACAAGTTAATAGAATTATGAAATTTGAGATGTTTATGCAGACTTTATGTAAGGTAGTTGTGACTCTACCTAAACGTCTTATGAAAATAGGTATTGTATCTAACTGAGGGATGCTTCCCCTATTTAGTACTATAAAATTGAAAGCATTTAAATCTGCTCTTTGAGAAATATTAATTGGACATTCTAAATGGGAACTAGTAAGATTGCCTGAGCCCACAAACTGTAGGGTAGAAGCTGGAGTGCTGGTCAGGACAAATCCTTCACTTCATAGCCTTTTGTGGAGCATTAATTGGGGCTCATGGCAAAAGACTGAGTACTTCTCAATAACAATTACTGGACTAGAGACTTTCCACTTGAGGGGCATTTACTGCCTTGCTATGGAATGTTAACTGAAGCTACTCCTATGCTAATGGAAGTAATGCTGCACAAAGAGTTTCATGATAAAATAAAAATGGCTTACGTAGGATCTTGGTACCCGAGTGTATTAGTCCATTTTTACACTGCTGATAAAGACATGCCCAGGACTGGGCAATTCACAAAAGAAAGAAGTTAAATGCTCTCACAGTTCCACGTGGCTAGGGAGGCCTCAGAATCATGGAGGAAGGTGAAAGGCACATCTCACATGGCAAAACAAAAGCAAACAAACAAACGACAAAGAAGAGGGCTTGTGCAGGGAAACTCCCAATTTTAAAACCATTAGGTCTTGTGAGACTTATTCACTATCAGGAGAATATCACAGGAAAGACTCGCCCCCATAATTCAATTACCTCCTATCAGTTCCCTCCTGCAACACGTGCGAATTCAAGATGAGATTTGGGTGGGGACACAGCCAAACCATATCACTTGGGATACAAGGAGGACATACTAATGAGCAGGGAGCCTCTTTTTTCCCTAGGACTGATTCTAACTATGTGAGGAGCTACTAGATTCTACAGTGCCTGACAGAGACAGCCCTCATGAGCTGTTTGGCTTCTGAATGGCAGTTCCAAGGTGAACAAACATCTTGTTTGAAAGGCTGCTGCTCTGATTAAAGAAAGATAAAAAAAATTTAGTTTTCTTTCTTGATATCATTTTACTTTATCTTTTTTTTTCTCAACATAATTTTTTTAAGTTATTTGAAGTTTAGAGCATTTGGGTGAAGTATGCTTATGTAAGTAAATTTACTTTTCTCTCTGAGGTCCCCAAAATTTGCATTGTTATTTTATGACAATGTAGTTATTTGCATAAGTTTAGTAAGAGTCTTTTAGAACAGAACAATTGGAGACACTGGTCATTTTACCAAGACTTTGACCGACATAGTATATTTGTAGGTAAAGTTTCAGCAAAGCCAACTTAAAAGGAGCCTTAATATAATCAGTCAATTCTTGCTGCACTTTATGTGAATAATCAGGCTGATAAAAGAAAAACTTCAGCCAAATTCAACTTAAAGGAGTTTAATTGAGCAATGAACAATTCGTGAATCAGGCAGCCCCCAGAATCACAGCAGATTCTCAGAAACTCCAGGGGTGCCTTGTGGTCGGAACAAATTTATAGACAAAAAAGGTAAAGTGATGTACAAGAATCGGATGTGAGGTACAGAAATAGTGAGATTGGTTGCAGCTCAACATTTGCCTTATTTGAATGCAGTTTGAACATTCAGTAGTCTATGAGTGGTTGAAGTATGGCCACTGGGATTGGCCAACACTCAGCTATTATTACAGGTATATACTATTAAGTTAGGTTTTCAACTTTGACTGTTCAGCTAGGTTACAGTTCATTCACAAGGACTCAAATATAGAAGTATGAAGTCCTTCTCAGGCCATATTTAGTTTGCTTTGACAAGACAAACTATAATCAGTCTAAAACTTATTTTGCACACAAATTGCTAGTATTACAATTTCTCTTTAACAGAAAAGGAGGGCTAGAGAGAGAGAGAAATTGTTTCAAAAGAAAAGTGTAACATTTGTTACTAGATTTTAGCTCTGATTTTTGTCAGTGCAGAGTGACCCATGAATTATTTCTTGGCTGCAATAATCCTCTAAAGCATGCCAGATCATAATTTTTCTTCATGGTTTTAGTTGGTGTCCTCATGGAATAGATTCATTTTTCTGTTCTGACACACAAGTACTCTTTGATCGTCAAAATATTAATGTTATTTATTTCTCATTTTTTATTTCCAAGGAAACCAAATCACGGTATTCTGAAGACCAGAGATGATAATCTCCCTCATTTGGCATCCCACTGGGTCCGATCTGTTATTCACTGCAAATGCCCAGCTGCTAAGACTATACAAGCACACTCTCTGTAGGCCCAGGAACTATCGCAGAAGAAATGGGTATATGAGATTGTGAGGTCTGGTTTTGAGGGATATAATTAAGTCAAGGTCACAACCTCCAAATGAAGGATGGATACAAAGATGCCTAAATAGCTGGTAAAACAAGGGCCTTTGCTTCCTCAGCTATGATGGGGCACCTTTGCATCCACCCCAACTATTAAGAATTTCCTTCTCCCAGTCCAGGTGCAGTGACTCACGCCTGTAATTCCAGTACTTTGGGAGGCCGAGGTGTGTAGTCACGAGGTCAGGAGATGGAGACCATCCTGGCTAACATGGTGAAACCCCATCTCTACTGAAAATACAAAAAATGAGCCAGACGTGGTGGTACACACCTGTAGTGTGCTACCTGGGAGACTGAGGCAGGAGAATCACTTGAACCCAGGAGGCAGAGGTTGCAATGAGCCAAGATCGCACCACTGCACTCCAGCCTGGACAACACAGTGAGACTCTGTCTCAAAAAAAAAGAAAGAAAGAAAAAAAAGTAAATTTTGTAACCTCTCCTTTGACTTTCTGTTTGTTGGCTTTCTACTTTAAAAAATAATAATAATTTTAAGGGGTAATAAATGTTTGTCCATGTCCATTTCTGTCTGGCCTAGAACAATTAATTGGCTGTAAGTCTTGTTGACCCTAAGTCCTCGGCCACTTAGCCAAAGGGAGGGACAGAATGGACCCAAGGCAGGCAGCCATGCCATCCTGGCAAAGCTTATGGGACAAAAGTGAGGACTAAGCCTTGACTTTTTTTTTTTATCTTGCTCAAATTCCTATCTAAGGGGTCTGGGGAGTCATGCTTTACAAACTATAAATTCTCATCAGATGGATTTTATTTAACCCTATATGTTGTAACTTACTTTCCAACCTGACTCTGGTATAACATTATGAGACAAAGAGGAAAATAAAAATACTTTACCCCAAAACGTATTTATTTGCCATATCTTGAAATGGCCCTGTAAAGCTGTTTTTTTTTGTGTGGGGAAATTTGTATCTGTAAAGAATCTCTATTAACATAGCTAGATCTTTTTATTCCAGGCCTTCCAATCCTAAAGAAATTAACTACAGCTGGGTGCGGTGGCTCATGCCTGTAATCCCAGCACTTTGGGAGGCCGAGGTGGGTGGGTCATGAGGTCAGGAGATCAAGACCATCCAGGCCAACATGGTGAAACCCCATCTCTACTAAAAACACAAAAAACTAGGCCACCATGGTGGCAGGCACCTATAGTCCCAGCTACTCGGGAGGCTGAGGCAGGAGAATGGCATGAACCCAGGAGGCAGAGCTTGCAGTGAGCCAAGATTGAGCCACTGCACTCCAGCCTGGGCAAAAGTGCGAGACTCCATCAAAAAAAAAAAGAAAAAAAAAATTAACTAAAAGTCTAGCACCTTTTAAATATCTGAACAGAAAACATATATCATCCCTTGTAAGCCACTATAAGACTTCAAAAGAACCCTGGTCTCCACAAATTTTTATTTTATTTTTTTTCTTGAGATGGTGTCTCACTCTGTCACCCAGCCTGGAGTGCAGTGGTGCAATCTTGGCTCACCACAACCTCTGCCTCCTGGGTTCAAGCAATTCTCCTGCCTCAGCCTCCCCAGTAGCTGGGATTACAAGCGTCTGCCAGTATGCCCAGCTAATTTATTGTATTTTTAGTAGAGATGGGATTTCTTCATGTTGTCCAAGCTGGTCTTGAACTCCTGACCTCAGGTGATCCACCCGTTTCGGCCTCCCAAAGTGCTGGGATTACAGGTTTGAGCCACTGCACCCAGCTGGTCTCCACAATCTTTTATCTTAACCTGTACATTTCTTTCAATCAATCCCAGGTCTTTAGACAAACTCAACCAGTTGTCAACCAGAAAATGTTTAAGTTTACCTACAGCCTGGAAGCTCCCACTTTGAGTTGCCCCACATTTTGGACCAAACCAATGTATTTCTTAAATGTATTTGATTGATATCTCATGCTAAAACCAATCTGCACCCCGAAGACTTTGGGCTTATGTTCTCAGGACCTCCTGAGGGCTGTGTCATGGGCCATGGTCACTCATATCTGGCTCAGAAAAAATCTCTTCAAATGTTTTACAGTTTGACTCTTTTCATTGACAAAAGTACAATTTGGTGGCCATTGATGTTGCCTCTGAAAAATCTTGGCCAAAAAGGGTAGAATGTAAACCAAAAATAAAATTTAAATGTCCCCCAGCAACCCATCTGCATGGACTCCCTCCTTGGCCAGGGCATCCTAAAATTTAACCTGAAAGACTGGTTGAGGCTGTAATGGGAAGTGGGGGTTGGACATGCCTCATTATACCCCTCCAGTATTAACATCAACACAAACCCTAAATCTGTTAATAAACATTTACAGTCTATTCTCTCTAATGCCTGCTACTTGGAGGCTTAATCTGTATGCTAAAACCTAGGTCTCCATAACCCCTATCATAACCCTGACATTCCTTTCTGTAGATAATAACTCTTTCAAAAAATTGCCAATCAGAGTATTTATTTATTTATGTATTTTTTGAGATGGAGTTTTCTCTTTCTGCACAGTCTAGAATGCAATGGTGCAGGCTTGGCTCACTGCAAGCTCTGCCTCCCGGGTTCATGTCGTTCTCCTGCCTCAGCCTCCCAAGTAGCTGGGACTATAGGCGCCCGCCACCTCGCCCGGCTAGTTTTTTGTATTTTTTAGTAGAGACGGGGTTTCACCATGTTAGCCAGGATGGTCTCGATCTCCTGACCTCATGATCCGCCTGTCTCGGCCTAATTTATATTTTTAGTAGAGATGGGGTTTCACCATGTTGGTCAGGCTGGTCTCAAACTCCTGACCTCAGGTGATCCACTCACCTCAGACTCCCAAATCACTGGGATTATAGGTGTGAGCCACTGCACCAGGCCCAGGGTATGTTTAAATCTACCTATGACCTGGAAGCACCTACAACCCTGCTTCGAATTGTCCTGCCCTTCCAGATCAAACTAATGTAAATCTTACCTGTGTGGATAGATGTATTGTAGCAGGACAAGCCGCAGACAAAACCCCTCAGACACCGAGTTGAGGAAGGAAAGGGTTTTATTTGGCCAGGAGCGTTGGCAGACTTATGTCTCAAAAAACCGAGCTCCCCAATCAAGCAATTCCTGTCCCTTTTAAGTGCTTACAACTCTAACGGGGTCCGTATGAGAGGGTAGTGATCTATTGAGCAAGCAGGGGATACGTAACTGGGGGCTGCCGGCACTGGTAATCAGAATGGAACAGAACAGAACAGGGATTTTCACGATGCTTTTCCATACAATGTCTGGAATCTATAGATAACACAAGCAGTTAAGTCAGGGGTTGATTTTTAACTACCAGGCCCAGGGCATGGCTCCGGGCTATCTGCCTGTGGATTTCATTTCTACTTTTTAGGTTTTACTTATTTTTTCTTTGGAGGCAGAAATTGGGCATAAGACAATATGAGGGGTGGTCTCCTCCCTTAGTATTATGTCTCCCTAAAATGTATAAAAGCAAGCTGCACCCCAACCACCTTGGGCTCATGTCATCAGAATTTCCTGAGACTGTTTCACATGCACGTCCCTAACCCTGACAAAATAAACTTTCTAACTTGTTTGAGATTTGTCTCAGATCTCAAGCTCCTTGTCTCAAGAAATTCTCCCCGCTCAGCCTCTAAAATTGTTGGGGTTACAGGCTTGAACCACTGTACCTGGCCACCTTAAGACAATTTAACTGGGAGGGAGTATCTACTGAATTATTTTTCAAAGGCTTTCTTAATATTACATTTTCAAAGCTGAGAAGTAGCTGTCTTTTATTTTTCAATTGCCAAAAGGATAGAAATTTCTTAACTCTCTATCTTTTTTTTTTTTTTGAGACAGAGTCTTGCTCCATGGTCCAGGCTGAAGTACAGTGGCATGATCTCAGCTCACTGCAACCTCTGCCTCCCAGGCTGAAGTGATTCTCATGCCTCAGCCTCCCAAGTAGCTGGGATTACAAGTGTGTACCACCATGCCTGGCTAATTTTTGTATTTTCAGTAGAGATGGGGTTTCGCCACGTTGGCCAAGTTGGTCCTGAATTCCTGGCCTCGAGTGATCTGCCTGCCTTGGCTCCCACAAAGTGTTATGATTACAGGTGTGAGCCACCACACCCAGCCCCACAATCATTTTTTGAAAAAGCGATGTTTGAGCTGAAATCTGAAGACTGAATAGTCTTTGACTAAATAAAATAGGTGATAAAATTAGATTTATCTTATGAAAGTTTACTCTGGATTTAGTGAGGACAGTGGAAGAGTGGGAACAAAAATGGACATGAATAAGATTGTTAGGAGGCTATGGAAATCCTTTAGGTAAGAGGTAATGGTTGCCCGATTTAGGGTTGGTCCTGGTGGTAGGGCAAAGTGTCTGGATTTGAGAATTATTTGTGAAGTACACAACAGATGAGGTTCAGTTATGGATTGTGTATGGGAGGTTAAGGAAAGGAAGGTCACAAGAGGGACTTCTGTGTTTCTATTTAACTGGATGAATCAATTATTATTATTATTTTAAATTGACAAATAATAATTGTATATATTTATAATGTTCAATCTGATGTTTGGAAACATGAATCCATTGTAGAATGCTAAATGAAGATAATCAACACTTATTGTAATCGATAAGTATATTATATTATATACATTTTTTTTGTGATGAAAACACTTAAAGTGTACTCTGAGCAATTTTGAAGTATATAATACATTGCTATTAACTGTAGTAACCCAGTTGTATACAATGTATTATATACTTACAAGTAACCAAGTTGTATACTTGGTTACTACATACTTGGTTACTACAGTTAATAACAATGTATTATATATAGACCTCTTGAACTTATTCCTGTCAAACAGAAATTTTGTATCCTTTGACCAACATTTTCTCAATCCTCCCCACACACATAACACACAGCCCCTGGCAACCATCATTCTACTCTCTGTTTCCATGAGTACAACTTTTTCAGATTCCACATAGAAGTGAGAACATGTGATATATGTCTTTCTGTGTCTGGCTTATTTCACTTTCCATAACGGCCCCCAGTTTCATCCATGTTGCCACAAATGACAGGATTTCATTCTTTATTATGGCTGAATACTATTCCATTGTGTCTATATACCACATTTTCTTTATCCATTCATTCACTGACAGACAGACACTTAGGTTGATTCCATATCTTTGCTATTGTGAATAGTGGTGCTGCAGTGAACATGGGAGCACAGGTGTCTCACGGAGATACTTTATTTCCTTTGGATACATACTGTGTAGTGGGACTGCTGGGTCATATGCTAGTTCTATTTTTAATTTTTTAAGGACCCTCCATACTTTTTTCCATAATGGCCGTGCTAATTTACATTCTCATCAACAGTGTACTATATCACAATCTTTACAGCCTCTGATAGCAGCTTGCTAGTTTCACCCCTCCCAATCATTAAGCCAATGCCAGATAATTTAGAAATATGATTTTGCAACATCTACTTCTATGTATCTAATTCTTGTTTCAGTCGGATAAAGTAGGTTATGCTGAAGTAACATCATCAAAATGTTACCAGTTTAACACAACAAAAGGATATTCTTCACTCATTGGAAGTGCCTTAGGTCCAGGTGAGTCCCTAGGGAAGCTGTGCTGTATAGAGTGGCACAGTACGCCCGACTGCTTTAATCCTGTGACACCTTATTAACACATGTTCCCATTATATATGGGGTCTGGGAAGAGAGAGCATGGAGAATTGTACACAGACTCTTAAATGCTGCTTAACAAAAGTGACACCTCTGAATCCAATTTATTGGCCAAAACAAATCACGTCTGTATACTTAAATTTGAGAAGAAATGTGTTTGAAAGTAGAAGAGAACCAGAAATCTTTAAAACACTAGCAATTGTCTGTCACATAATACAATGTACAAGACAGTCCTAATGATGTGATTGGACATCAGGTAAAAGCTGTGAATGAAAACCTGTGTCCTTGCAGGCTTATACAATACAAAAGTTACTAGACTGACTTCAGTGTCTCTTTCATTTACTACCTTGGAACTTATGAGGAAAGTAGTGAGAAACATATGTAGCTAAGGTTATATAAGGGAGGTAGAGTTGTTTCCAGGATAGGAGGGAGGTAAAGGAACTAGACTACACTAGAATAAAGGAAGATGGGTGTTTACGTGTGTGTATAAAACAGGCACTATGAATAAAACAATTTAATTATCTGCCCTCATCAAGCTTACATTCCAATGGGAAGTTTATATGTTTATTTTTAGGTCCAGGGAGCCACAAAGACAAGCTTTGTTTTTTTTGTTTTGTTTTGTTTTGTATTGTTTTTCATGAAGAAAGTAGTTTTGAGAGAATACAAAGAGGCCTGATTTGGGACCTGTCATGCAGGTCCCACATGCAGGTCATGCATGTCTGTGTGAAGAGACCACCAGACAGGCTTTGTGTGAGCAATAAAGCTTTTTAGTCACCTGGGTGCAGGCAGGCAGAGTCCGAAAAGAGAGTCAGCAAAGGGAGATAAGGGTGGGGCCATTTTATAGGATTTGTAGGTAAAGGAAAATTACAGTCTAAGGGGGGATTGTTCTCTGGCCGGCAGGAGTGGGGGGTCACAAGGTGCTCAGTGGGGGAGCTTTTTGAGTCAGGATGAGCCAGGAAAAGGACTTTCACAAGGTAATGTCATCATTTAAGGCAAGGACCCGCCATTTTCACTTCTTCTGTGGTGGAATGTCATCAGTTAAGGCAAAGCGGGGCAGGGCATTTTCACTTCTTTTGTGATTCTTCAGTTACTTCAGGCCATCTGGGCATATACACTGCAAGTCACAGGGGATGCGATGGCTTGGCTTGGGCTCAGAGGCCTGACAGGACCCACTTGGAAAAGATCTTACAGTGATCAGGAAAGCTCCTGTGTGGTCAGGGAGTAGTCGTGGGATTAGAGATTACTGCTTTAAAGTGACATTTGCATTTTTGTTTGTTTGTTTGTTGTTTTTTCAGACAGAGTCTCACTTTGTGACCCAGGCTGGAGTGCAGTGGTGTGATCTCCTTGTCTCACTGCAACCTCCACCTCCCAGGTTCAAGTAACTCTCTGCCTCAGGCTCCCGAGTAGCTGAGATCATAGGCGTCCGCCACCATGCCAGGCTAATTTTTTTGTACTTTTAGTAGACAGGGGTTTCACCATCTTGGCCAGGTTGGTCTTGATCTCCGGAACCACCTCAGTCTCCCAAACTGCTGGGATTACAGGCATGAGCCACTGTGCCCGGCCGACATTTGCATTTTTTATCATGGTAAATGGGCATTTGCCTTTTACATTGCTATAAATGCTCCCAGAAGGTAGGGAAGCAGTACAGGACTGTGTGATATTATTTGCTACTGAGAAGTAATGAAGAACTTAGAGGACAAATGTGGGGAAAGAAGAATAGCAACCACACCATCACCCCTACAAACATTACACACCTTTATCAAAAAGTCAGCCTCATTCATGCTTTGTCTGCATACTTGCTGTTTGCTCTTGCCTGGAGTGACACTGTGTTCCCATCCCCATCCTAGCTTATTTGGGCACACATAATAATAAAATTATATATGTAAGGGCCTGGTGCAGTGACTCACACCTGTAATCCCAGCACTTTTGAAGGCCAAGGCAGGTGGATTGCTTGAGGCCAGGAGTTTGAGATCAGTCTGGTCAACATGCAGAAACCCCATTTCTACTAAAAATACAAAAATTACCTGGGCGTGGTGGCACATGCCTGTAGTCCCAAATACTCGGGAGCCTGAGGCATGACAATGCTTGAGCCTGGGATGCAGAGGTTGCAGTGAGCCAAGGTCGTGACACTGCACTCCGGTCTGGGCTACAGAGCCAGACTGTCTCAAAAATAATAAATAAGGCTGGGCGTGGTGACTCACACCTGTAATCCCAACACTTTGGGAAGCCGAGGTGGGCCGATCACTTGAGGTCAGGAGTTCGAGACCAGCTTGGCCAATGTAGTGAAACCCTGTCTCTACTAAAAATACAGAAAATTAGCCAGGCGTGGTGGTGCATGCCTATAGTCCCAGTAACTTGGGAGGCTGA
>NW_012117888.1:1640874-1641408 GCF_000951035.1 Colobus angolensis palliatus | reverse complement strand
AAAAAGAATGAAAACCCCCTTGTCTCTACTAAAAATACAAAAATTAGCTGGGCATGGTGGCAGGTGCCTGTAGTCCCAGCTACTTGGGAGGCTGAGGCAGGAGAATAGCTTCAACCCAGGAAGCGGAAGTTGCAGTGAGTGGAAACAGCACCACTGCACTCCAGCTTGGGTGGCAGGGAGACTCCATCTCAAAAAAAAAAAAAAAGAAAAGAAAATGCATTCTCATACTTTTGTAAAACTCATAGCTGTTCCTCACCAAGTGATGTGGTTTAGCTGTGTCCCCACCTAAATCTCAACCTGAATTATATCTCCCAGAATTCTCACAAGGTGGGCGGATCATGAGGTCAGGATTTCGAGACCAGCCTGGCTAACATGTTGAAACCCTGTCTCTACCAAAAATACAAAAATAAGCCGGGCACAGTGGCGTGCGACTGTAGTCCGAGCTACTCGGGAGGCTGAGGCAGGAGAATTGCTTGAACCCAGGAGGTGGAGTTTGCAATGAGGTGAGATCATGCCACTGCACTTAAACCTGGG
>NW_012117888.1:1635906-1640815 GCF_000951035.1 Colobus angolensis palliatus | reverse complement strand
AGGTCAGGAGATCGAGACCATCCTGGCTAACATGGTGAAACCCCGTCTCTACTAAAAATACAAAAAACTAGCCGGGCGAGGTGGCCGGCGCCTGTAGTCCCAGCTTCTCGGGAGGCTGAGGCAGGAGAATGGCGTGAACCCGAAATGCAGAGCTTGCAGTGAGCTGAGATCCGGCCACTGCACTCCAGTTTGGGCAACAGAGCGAGACTCCGTCTCAAAAAAAAAAAAAAAAGAAATCGTAAATAAATTCCTTTCCCATGTACACAGAAATTTGCACATAAAAAACCCTCTACTTTCAGAATTTGTTAAAGTTATATACAAATATAAAATGGAAGTTGAGCTTTGATACTTGTTTTGTTTTAAAATCATACAATCCTGATAGCAGAAGTCAGTTTTTCAAAAGCCAGGATGTGTGCCAGAGGAATATAGGGGCTAAACAAATTCAGCTTTGAGCACAATGATATCAAGCATGGCAGAAGGATTAACAAGGGGCAGGGAAGGAATGTGGCTACCTTCCCCAGTGCCAGTCGGTATAGTGCTCTGCTGAGTCAAGTTATAAGAAAAGCAATAAAAGGAAGGAACGAAACAGAATGATTCAAGGAACGAATGACATGTCCACAATAGAGCGACTATGTAGTTTATATTGGAATGGTATATAAAAAATTATAACAGAAATTGCCACAATAAAATCCATCATAGATACATCTGGACAGGTCTGGGCAAGTTTAAGAGGACAGGCAGTCCTTGTCTCAGGACCTAGCAGATGGTGTGAAGGAAGTGGGTAGCGTGACAGGGCAACAAAGAAGCGCATAAAGGGGAGGAAAATACATGACTGTTGCCACAGGGAAACAATAGATATGCCATGGTGGTCAAGTTAGAAGCAAATTTTACTATCCGAGTCGCTCTCTGCCTTTACACACATGTACCCAGCCATGCACATGTGCACACACACACATCACCACCACCATCACCTTTGAAAGAAATCCTGAGTATGTTCTGAGTGCCAAGAATACTGACAGAGTCAGATGATCATCTGATTAGATATGTGAGGTCACAAATCCCATTGTGACCTGCATTCTCGTGTTCCTTACAGAAGGTAATTCAAGTATCTTCTGACCTGCTCACATTTGCCAAGCTGGGTAAGAATGATGATGGTGAAGAGCAATTTGGAGAAAAAAAAATCATTAAGAGGGTGAAGTAAAGCTGTTCATCGCGTTTGTTGCCTGTCTATTAGTGATACACTCCTTTTGACTCAAGAAGAATCCTGGAAAGCTTCAGAGGAGCAATGTAAAGGTGAAAACAGGGACAGTGGGAAGCCGGCTGAACTGACCTCAGTGAGTAGTGCTGAGTTCACAATGCAGCCAGAATAATAGAAAATAAGAGCAAGCAACTATTTTCACAACATCTATAACAATGTTATTTAGATGTTAAATAATAATGACCCCTCAAAAATGTTCATGTCCTAATCCTGGGAACCTATGAATATGTCAGCTTACGTTTGCAGATGTGATAAAGTTAAGGACTTTGAAATAAGGAAATGATTCTGGATGATCAAGGTAGGCTCAATGTAATTACCAAGGGCCTTAACAGTGGACAAGGGGGACAGAAGTGGTCAGAGTGATATGATGTGAAAAGGCTTTGACCTATTGTTGCTGGCATTGAAGAGGGAAGAAGGGCCCATGAACCATGTCATGTGGGCTGGGCTCTAGAGCTCAAAAAGGAAAGAAATTGGTTCATTGTGAAGATTATATAGCATAGGTACCCTAGTCCACCACGCAAAAGATCTGACAGCTCACCACCTAGTTTGGCCAGACAAAATCAAGAATGTCTGAATTCTATCTTACACACTAGCTAGCATCTCTACAACATGAAGCCTGAAGATCTATAATCATAAAGTCTTTGAGCAGGTATGTTGGGGGATGCTGTAAAAGGAATTCACATTTTCATAGGAGGTTAAAAGTGGTGACCCCTAAGGCCTATTTTGTTTTTGATCAGCAGTAGCCATCTGGCCCCAGAGTATCCCTCAGTCTGCAGCTTTAGAAGTTGCAAAATGGATGATTATAACTTCGGGGAACAAGGAGTGAATTGTAGTTAGCACCTGGCTTTCCAATATAAATAAACTCTACGGGTCTGTGTTACCTTTCATAGGGCACAGATTGTTTATAATAGAATGTGACATATATGTTGTTAAACATTTTTATGTTTCATTCACTGTTGTTTCTCCAGAACCTAGGAGAGTTTCTGGCATACTGTAGCTATTCAATAACTATTTCTGGAATAAATAACTGAACACTAGAGATGACATAGATTTTACAGAAGGTAAATCAAGTATCTTCTGACCAGCATCAGCCAATCTTTTCTTTAATATATTTACTAATTTGTAGATAAGGAAATTTCAGAAGACATAGTATACTGAAACAAAGCAAGGTCTTTGACATGTGTGATTATTATTTTCCTGTAAACAAATATGGGCTGTAGCTGAATATGCGGAGGTAAAAAAACAAAACAAAACAGAACAAATATGGGCTAAATGCAAGAATATTCATGTAGATTAATTTCTGATTAAATAACTATATTGAAAGTTGCCTCGGGGGCCGGGCGCGGTGGCTCAAGCCTGTAATCCCAGCACTTTGGGAGGCCGAGTCGGGCGGATCACGAGGTCAGGAGATGGAGATCATCCTGGCTAACACGGTGAAACCCTGTCTCTACTAAAAAATACAAAAAATTAGCCGAGCGAGGTGGCGGGCGCCTGTAGTCCCAGCTACTCCGGAGGCTGAGGCAGGAGAATGGCCTAAACCCGGGAGGCGGGGCTTGCAGTGAGCCGAGATCCGGCCACAGCACTCCAGCCTGGGAGGCAGAGCGAGACTCCATCCCCCCCCAAAAAAAAGACAGTTGCCTCGTTATTTAATGAGCATCAATCTGGAGTGAAGTCCCCTTTGACCTGCAAGGCTCTATCCTTGATGCTTGCAATTATTTATAAATTTTTAAAATTTCGTATTTGTAGAGACAGGGTCTCGCTCTGTCACCCAGACTGGAGTGCAAAAGGCATCATCATACCTCACTGTGACTTCAAACTGTTAGATTCAACCAATCTTCCTACCTCATCCTCCAGAGTAGGTAGGACTACAGGCATGCTCTACCATGCCCCACTAATTAAAAAAAAAAAAAAAATTGTAGAGACAGAGTCTCACTGTGTTGCCCAGGCATGTCTCAAACTCTTGGCCTCAAGTGATCCTCCTGCCTTGGCCTCCCAAAGGCTTGGGATTACAGGTATGAGCCACCAGGCTGACCAATACTTGCATTTAAGTATTTTTATTTGTTACTTAATTGGATGAAGATATGAGAACATGCTTATAGAATATGCAGATAATACATAACTGAGAGTAAGAGCCTCTATGATGAATAGCAGAGTCCAGATCCTCAAATGTCTTGCCAGCTTGAATAATGCACTGAATCTATCATATGATATATAATAAGGACAAGCTGGGGGAGGGTTGGCAACAATAAATTCAATGTGAATCAAAATGTAGATGTGGCTACCTAAAATTTAATGATTCTTAAGCCATAGTAGTGATATGGTATCTAAACTCTGCATGGTTTCATAACCACCTAGAATATCTGTTTTGGGAATCACATTCTAAAAGAAAATAAACAAATTGCATTGCATTTAAAGGAAGGCAAATAGAATGATGGAGCTGATTTCTAACATCAGATGGTGAAACCAGACTGAAGGTATTGTTGATTTTATAAGAAATAACATGGGAAGGCAGAAGCAGAAGGTTGCATGACACTCATATGCAAATATTTTCTTTTTAAATATACTAATAATGTTTATTGAGGGAATCAGGATAAAACTAAAATAACAGACAAAGTACGTAAGAAAGAGGGGTAATTGAAGTGAAGGCATTTTTTTTTTTTTTTTTAGGTGGACAGGAAGTAGAATTTATTGGTGAGTATTAAGAGGGGGCAGCACAGTGGAAGCCTTCATGAGTGCAGGGCCTGCCACTTGTCCAGAGTGCCACGACTGGGAATGTACTTGACCCATCTGGGATCAGCCGCTTCTCAGCCACCATGTCTTCAAATTCATTGGCATTGAACTTGGTGAAGCCCCACTTCTTTGAGATGTGGATCTTCTGGCGGCTGGGGAGCTTGAACTTGGCCCTGCACAGGGCCTCAATCACATGCTCCTTGTTCTGCAGCTTGGTGCGGATGGACATAACTTGGCCAATGTGAACCCTGGCCACAGTGCCCTGGGGCTTTCCAATGGCACCTCGCGTGCCTGTTTGGAGCCTACGCTGGGGTAGTGGAAGGTCAGAAACATGAACATCCATCTGAAAGGTCTGTCTCCAAGGTCCCTTAGAGCAACCCATACAACAAACAGGCTGCATCACTACCAGGGAAGCTGCTGTTTGCAGCCATTGCACACTGGGCCCCCATGAGGAAAGGAACTCAGTCGGCTTAATTGGCTGCAGGACTCATATGCAAATATTTTAAAGAAAGGTAGTAGTAATATAGTGGGAAGGTGAATTCTAGAGAAACATAGCTTAAGTTTCAATTCCAACTCTGCCACTTCCCAAATTTGTGATGTAAGGAATTAAAAAACAGTATCTTTTCCTCATCCATTGCAAGGTTCATAGCTGACATCCCTATAAGTAAAAAACAGATTAACAAGAGAAAAGCATACCAAACTTATTTAGCCAAAGTTTTATGTGACACAGAGCTTTCAGAAATGAAGACCCAAGACCCAGGGAAAACTATGTATTTTTATGCTAAGTGTGATGTAAGAGGTGAATGGTTGCAGAGAAATGTGATTGGACAAAAAAGGGATATTATCTAATGGTAATAAATTGGGGGGAACTTATTAAGGCCTGTGTCCTCAGATTATTTCCTGTGTTTCTGTGTAACAATC
>NW_012117888.1:1626694-1635856 GCF_000951035.1 Colobus angolensis palliatus | reverse complement strand
ACTGACAAGTTTGGATGTTCTCTACCATTTTAACTTACTTTCCTTCCTCTTTCCCTTCTTTCTCTTTCTCTTCCTTTCATTGGATAGATCTGTTTTTATTTATCATGATTACTGACAAGTTTGGATGTTCTCTACCATTTTAACTTACTTTCCTTCCTCCTCCCCTTCTTTCTCTTTCTCTTTCTCTTTCTCTTCCTCTTTCTCTTTCTCTTTTCTTTTTTTGTTTTTTAAGACAGGGTCTCACTCTGTTGCTCAGGCTGGAATACAATGGCACGATCTTGGCTCACTGAAACCTCTAGTTCCTGGACTCAAGCAATTCTCCCAATTCAGCCTCTTGAGTAGTTGAGACTACAGGCACTCATCACTACGTCCAGCTAATTTTTTGTAGTTTTTGTAGAGTCAGGATCTCACCATGTTGCCCAGGCTGGTCTCAAACTCCTGGGCTCAAGCCAGCTGCCTGCCTTGGCCTCCCAAAGTTCTGGGATTACAGACGTGAGCCACCACACCCAACCCTTTCCTAGGTTTTCTCATTTGCTTAAAGGGAGAGGAATTCTAGCTTCCATGGCCCACTTCAGGGGAGAAAGGAGGGTGAGAGAACACTGGAGAGACCTTCCTGCTTCTGTAGCCCTTGCAATCTTCTTGAGTTAAAAATATTCAGCATGCAGAAACCTTGTACTTTTGGGTATTGTGTTCTGAATTCTGGCTGCAACCTTCAGCATATTATTTAACCTCTCTTAAAGTCTCATTTTCCTCTTCTGTAAAATTTGTACATGAACAGCATGAAGCATGTCTATATGACATCAAAAGTTTTTAAAGCCATATTATTTAGTATTTAATAAATATAGCAAAAAAGGAATGTATGTATGTTTTGATTGCATATATTATGACAAGAATAGAAAAGGAGCAAGAATAATAATATAAAATAAAAATAGAAGTTACTTCTCTTATAACTATTATGATGATGTACTGAATTGTTATTTGTAACATACTCAAAACAATGCCTGATAGGTATCAGCTGTGATGTAAGTATTTGTAAAACAAAGCACAAAAAGGTGTTGTCAGGATTAAAGAACTTAATACATATAAAGTACTTAGAACAGGGCCTGCTGGATAATGAATACGAGAAATATAGCTGCTATATTTTCTTAACTTTTATTTTAGGTTAGGGAATACATGTGAAGGTTTGTTACTTAGATCAACACGCATCATGGGGGTTTGTTGTACAGATTACGTCATCACCTAGGTACTAAGCCCAGTAGCCAATAGTTATCTTTTCCGCTTCTCTCCCTCCTCCCACCCTCCCCCATCAAGTATAACCCAGTGTCTGTTGTTTCCTCCTTTATGTCCATGTGTTCTCATCATTTAGCTCCCGCTTGTAAGTGAGAACATGTGGTATTTGGTTTTCTGTTCCTGTGTTAGTTTGCTAAGGATAATGGCCTCCAGCTCCATCCATGTTCCTGCAAAAGGCATGATCTCGTTCTTTTTTTTTTTTTTTTTTTGAGATGAAGAGATGAAGTCTCACTCTGTCACCCAAGCTGTAGTACAGTGGCGTGATCTCAGCTCACTGCAACCTCTGCCTCTAAGGTTCAAGTGATTCTCCTGCCTCAGCCTCCCAGCCCTCTAAGGTTCAAGTGATTCTCCTGCCTCAGCCTCCCAAGGAGCTGGAATTACAGGTGTGTGCTACCAAGCCCAGCTAATTTTCATATTTTTAGTACAGATGGGGTTTCACGATGTTGGTCAGGATGGTCTTGAACTCCTGACCTCAAGTGATCTGCCTGCCTTGGCCTCCCAAAATGCTGGAATTACAGGCATGAGCCTGCCCAGCCCAGATCTCATTCTTTTTTATGGCTGCATGTTTTTTAAGGACTGTAATGTGAAAGTGGGATTAGACTTGACCTCCAAAAACAGTGTTGTAGGAATATAGCAGAGATATATAAGGAGTTGCATCTCAACAGACAAAAGAACTTTTCAATAGTTAGAGTTTTCCACTTGTGCTTGTGAGGATATATAATCTGTACTCTTGATTCAGATAAATGTGTTCAAATCTCAATTCTTTCCTTTTTGAGCTTTGATTGTTCTCACCCGTAAACTGGGCAAATGTTGAAGGTAATTCTAGAACAGTGTCTGGAACTTAGTAGGCATTCAATAAACATTTCTTGAATGGGTTTGCTAAAAGAAAATGCTACAGTGTTAGTTACTGTAGGAGTCAGGGAGAGCTTCCACCTTGGCCCTCTGAAGGTTCACCAAAAGCTGAGAGAGGAGAAAGGAAAAAACCCAGTCAGCCAGGCAGTTAGTGTGGGTCCTTGGCTGAATTCTTTCAAACAAAAGAACAGCCTGCCGGCACAGATAAGGGAATTTGCACAAGGGGGCTTGCCCAAGCCATGGTCACAGCCACACAGATAAGAAAGCCTACACAGCTGACTTGCACAGACATGCCCGCAATGGAAAATTCTGTCCCCTGGCACGTGCGCAGTAAGAACAAAGCAATATGGAGTAACTCAAGGTAAGAGCCTGCACGCACATTAGGAGGATTGGGTGAAGCTACCACAATTTCGTGCTTTATGGAAATAAGACGCCCAGTCCTCATCAGTTTCTTATAAAAGCCTTTGCATTCAACTGTAAAAAATGGCAACCCTCCTCCAGCACTCCTCTCTGTGGCAGAATGCTTTCTCTCTTTCTTTCAGTTTTTTAACTTCTGCTCTAACCTCACTCTTGGTGTGTCCACGTCCTGGATTTTCTTGCCATCACACAAAGATCTCCAGGTAATACCTAACAACAAGAGACTGCTACACTGTGGTGCATTGGTGAGACTGTAACAAAATAAACTCACAAAAGGCAGATTAATTGGAGAAAAGGCAAATTTGTTTAACATATATACATGGGAGCCTTCAGAATGAAGACCTAATCCCTCAGGAGCTTATATACTGTTAAAAGAAAAACTTCAGTTGAATTAAATTTAAAGGAGTTTAATTGAGCAATAAATGATTTGAGTTTCAACACTCAGCAGTATATGAGTGGTTGAAGTAGGACTACTGGGATCGGCCAATACTCAGCTGTTGCTACACGTTCATATTCCTAAGTTAGGTTTTCAATCTTGTCTACCTATTAAGTTAGGTTACAGTTCATCCACAAGGACTCAAATATAGAAATACAGAGTCCTTCTAAGGCCATATTTAGTTCACTTTTACAATACCACTCTGATAAAATAGGTTATGGAAGGGTGGAGAATTGAAATTCTGTTGAGGGAATTACTAGGGAGAATGAATGGATCCAGGAACAGAAATTAACTTGTAAATAGTTCTCTTTGACAGTGCAAGGGTCTGTTCAGGTGTGGTTACATTCTTGGTCTCACAGGGAGGGGAAGAACAAACAATTTTTCTCCTTGGTGGGTCTGGATATTAGGCAGAAAAAGGAACTTCAACTTCTTTAGGAGAGGCTATGGAGGCAGTGGGGAAGGTCAGAGACCTTGAGAGTTCTTCAGTTCAGCATGTCAACATCTATTTGGGGATATTAGTTTCTGAGCCCCAAGATTATCTTTCCTATTTCCTGACAAAAATCCAATCTTTATAGAGATTTCAAGAAACACTTCAACTTGCAAAAAAGAGGCGTGGAAAGAATGTCGGACTGTTTATAATAATGAAAAATGGGGGAAAAAAACTAAGAGGAGAAATTCACAGCTAAGTACAACCCATGCAGATGAAAGTTCATTTCTCAGATGGTGTCTTTGTAAGTTGGAGGGGGAGGGTCGTGATCTCTTCTCCTTTCTTCTCTTCAATATCCCTTCCTACAAGGCCATCCAGGAAGCCTTACACAGTAAAACAGACAGTTTAGGAACTAACACCTTTAAAGGTCTCTGGGATTTGAATAGATTGAAATCGCCTGAGGGAATGTGTTTTCTGAATCGTTTTTGATAAGCCATTCAAAGAGAAAAAGTCCTTCAAATGACTCTCTATACAAACTTTCCCCCTGATGAAACACCTGTTTGCAGATATTATTCTTAACTTTTCAATGAAAGACTCAGGAATGAAGAAAAATAAGGAGCACAAAATAATAAAAAGAGCAGAAACAGAGATTATTATATGCAAAGGATCTGAAAATTGCCCTGGGAACCGACAGGAAGTTGGTATGTCCCAGTGCCCCAGCAGAATCAAGGAGGTCTTTAAATCAACAAGATGGAGAATGTGAACAAAGTGCAACATTTATCTATACGTAGACAATATTTTTCATAGTCATGTTTTATTGCATGAAATGGCTGTTTGTTTGTTTGTTTGTTCTTTATTTTGAGACAGACTCTTACTCTGTTGTTCAGACTAGAGTGCAGTGGAGCCATTTCGGCTCACTGCAACCTCTGGCACCCGGGTTCAAGTGATTCTCCTGCCTCAGCCTCCCAAGTAGCTGGGACTACAGGCATGCACCACCACTCCCAGCGAATTTTTGTATTTTTAGCAGAGATAGGGTTTCACCATGTTGCCCAAGTTGGTCTTGAACTCCTGGCCTCAAGTAATGCGCCCGCCTCAGCCTCCCAAAGTGATGGGATTACAAACACGAGCCACTGTGCCCGGCACATGAAATGGCTTTTTAACTGTAAAACAAACAAGGAGACAAACAAAATTGGGATTATTTTAGTCTTCACGTGATATTTCTCTCCTGCGAAAAGAAAAAGATGTAAGTGTATTGAAAATCTGCTGATTCAGTTGCTGCAATGCAGTTTTGAAATCTCATTGCCAGTTTAAGAAGGATAGCAAGGGAAAATATGTTGTAGATTCAAAGAACAGCTTCTGTCACTTTTTCAGCCTCTCCTTTTCCAAAGGCCAAATGTTAGGATAAGTTGTGTCTGTGTTATACAACGTTTTTTAATTCTCAAACTCTAAAACCTCTTCCAAGTTAAGCAGATTTCAAGGGCTGAGAAAAAAAAGTGAGCCGAACAAAGGAAGCAAGTCTGACCACCAAGGGGAAAAGAGGTGGTAATAGCAGCCTGCAGCATTTCAGGTCTTTTCAATAGTGCCCAGTGCCCCTCGGGAAACAGAATACAACCGGAAATTGCCAATTAAAACATGAAGTCAGAATTGCAGATTTTCCAAACAGGTGATTTCTCTGGCATGCTTTTAGGCTGTACAGAATCAGACTTGAGACCCTGAATTGGATAGCATAGGGGAAAATATAATTTGCAAGCAGAAGTTAAATTTGTTTTCTATTTAAAATTTTACGGGACCTGGAACTGATTAGTCCTTTCTTTATGGAAAGCATAAAATGAGAAAATCAGGGTAATGATCATTAGTGAAATGTGATACACATTGGTATTCTGTAACCAGCCGAACTACAGGTGATTAATCATTAAGGCAATCACATATTCTTTACTATTTTTAGGAATCTCACATATTTCCATTATAAATACACAATAATGAAAGTGCCTCTTCAGAAGCAGCTGATCGTTAAATGGGTTATAAGCTAAATGAAATACAAATCAGCTAACATTTTAAATGTACTGTCCTTATTACATAAAAAATGCTTTGGCTTTTAATATATATAATCTGTTAAATGAGAGAAAGCTATGTATATCTGTAAGTAAATAACTTGTTTTTGTTCAAAATTTAAACTCATCAAGTTTGGAGGTTTTTTTTTTTCTTATATTCTGACACAAACCAGATACTGAATTTTAAAACAAAATTTTTTTCTTTAAAGTTTTAAAAAGAGGGAGAATTTACTTAAAGTATATAAAAGAGTAGACTGTGCGGCAATCATAGCAGTGACTCAAAATTAAGAAAGAGAAAAATTGCTATTGCTACACATCGAGTAACAAAATTAGATGAAGAATTTTGCTGTTGCCCAGAAGTTAAACATTAAAACTTTTCATTCTTAAAATATTTTTATAGGTACTATTGGAAATGTTACTAGTAAAGGTAAGAGTGCCTTATAGTTTCACAATGTGAAGATATGCTGAATAAGTTTCTGTAATGTGAAGATACGCTAAATAAGTGGTAAGTGAAGATTCATAATATCTACATGTGATTATTCATGTGAAAGGTAAAGAACCATACATTATTTTAATACGTATTTTTCTCTCACTTGTTTCTTCCATGTTTTTTTTGTAATAGTGGAAAAATATATATGGGGGCCATCTAGTGGCCAATGCAATACTTTTTTTTTTCCTTTGGCTTTGAAATTAATTACTAGTTTTCCAGAATTATATTCTATCTCTTCTGCTGTCAAAACAAGGAGAGACAAACATGATTTCCATGATGATAAGAATCCCTTAGTAGGTGTTTTCTCCATTAAACTGTTTGGATGTCATCCTTTTAAATTTGTTAACCATAGTGGAAGCTGGGAGGTGGGGGAAACATGAATAATGACAAAAGCCTTAAATGTCAAGAGAGGTTTGGCTAATCAGTTCAGCATTTAAGCAACTTGATTAGCAAAGGTGCTTGGCTTTAACAGTTTTTTAAATAATCATTTTCGAGTGTAGGTTTAAAATTGCCTTACTACCAATCCAAGTGACATAGTAAATCAATGAATATACAGGGCTGTAATATTCAGCAGGTATGCACTTCAACTGCTGAGGCTTCACAGCTAATATACCTTCTGATCTGTTAGTGCTTCTGCTGTACCTGTTGACTATCATGTTGAGTGGTGGATGTGAAATATCTATGTATATAGGAACGTGCCTGTGCCTAGTTCCTATAATAAATCAGGCAAATTATCTAACCAGAATCTTGCTGTTAATTTAAGAACTATAATTATTTCTGCCTTCCTTTCTCATCCCCAGAAACAACCAACTTTAACAGTCTCTTGTATATCCTCTTTGAAATGTTTATGACTATACAACCATCATTTTTATTATACAAAGTGTATCACACATACTATCTTGCTACTTTTTATCCACTTAATATATATTTGAAGATACTTCCCTTCATGTTTATAAAGAGCAGGTGTCTTCTTTTTGAATTGCTGCAAGCTACTCTAATTCATGGATGTACCAGGATTCATTTAGTCCTCTACTGATAGGCATTTAACTTGTTTCTAATCTTTGGTTAGTACAAAAAAGTACACAAACAGCATCCTTGTACATATTTCTTTGCTTATACATTACAGTATTTTTTTTACTACAGTGTGTCTACCTCTTTGTATCTCTTTTATTTTTATTATTTTTTATTCTTTTGACACAGTTACAGGAGTCTGTCTGTTTTTAAACATTTAATACTTACTATGTAGAAGGCAAAGGTGCTCCGCTAGGTGTTGGGAATGCAAAATAGTCTAAGACAGAGGCTCTACACTCATGACATTTTTAATGCAATTTAATAAACAAAATGTTGATAAAGATAAAGAAGCAAAGTAATTTATGATTTCTAATTTATGGATGGTACTGCAACTTTAGAGTCAGAGGAACGTAGAGAACAAAAAGGTCATTTGAGTCTGCAATGGTATGGGGCAATGGACGGGATTTGAGCTACTCTCTAAAGCCAGGGCAGGCATTAGATACAAGAATAATAGCAGAGAACATATCCAGGCAGGAAAAACAGTGTGAAAAAATCATGGAAATGGAAAGGTACATTGTGTGTTTTGCAGGACGCCATTTTGGTCAATTTAGGGTAATGACATATCGGCATCAGTAAAATTCAAGCAAAAGCGATTCATACTTCAAAAGTAAAGAATATTTTTGCTACAAAATTATTCTAAACTAAGCCCCGTTCAGCAGACCACAAAAGAACCAAAACATGAAAATTGAATCATAACAACCCCTAGCTTTCTTCACTATAATTATTTTATGGTCATTTCTCTATGTCCAAAGAAAATGTCTGGAATTACCTGGTTTTGGCACTTTGATTTTATAAATCCTCCTGAGGGATCACTCAGTCAAGAACCCTATTGAATGTCTATCATGTACTAGGTGCTAAACCTACCAAATTGAGTAAGACATTAAACCTGTCCTTGAAGAAACAAGTATTCATGTCTTTTATTTTGTTATTATTATTATTTTTTTTGAGATGGAGTCTCTTGCTCTCTCGCCAGGCTGGAGTACTTTGGTGTGATCTCGACTCACGGCAACCTCTGCCTCCCAGGTTCAAGCGATTCTCCTGCCTCAGCCTCCCGAGTAGCTGGGATTACAGGTGTGCACCACCATGCCAGGCTAAGTTTTGTATTTTTAGTGGAGACCAGGTTTCACCATGTTTCCCAGGCTGGTCTCCAACTCCTGGGCTCAAGGGATCCACCTGCCTCCTAAAGTGCTGGGATTACAGGCGTGAGCCACCACGCCCAGCCTCTTGTATTCAGGTCTTATCTCTTCACACTCCTCTTTCCCTTCTCAACATATGACAACCTGGAAATAGCTAACACAGGCCTTGGAATTTGATTATAATATCAATAGTTCCATTGATCTCACTCCATAATTTGTAGAGAGATTAGTGTTTATTAAAAGCAAAGAAAAATAAATCAAAGAAACAAAAAGGTCTTAGTAAATTCGGGAGGTAGTTTTTAAGGCAAATTGTTCAAAGTAAATCCAGTACTTTATTATTATTGTTATGATTATTATTTTGCCAAACAAGATATGGTACCTTGAACAATAAAAAACAAGACACATTTGTGTCTGCATTAGCAAAGGTAAATGCTAGTTTGTTGACAGAAGATTAAAGTAAAAAATTCTCAGTGGATTACAATGGAAGTTTACTTCTCACTGATATAAAGTCCAGTTTGTAGTTGTGGAAAGGTAATGCCCATGTAGCTAATCTGGGACTCAGGCTGTTAGAAGCTCTGTCATCTTCAACGTTAATCTTCAAATGTCACGCAGGAATTCAACAATCAGCTGGCAGATGGGGGACGAGAGAGTGTATTATTACATCAGAAGTTTTATGGGTCATGGACCATGTCTGGAAGTTACAAAAATAGTATTACTCCTGTTTCCATTAGCTAGAACTCAACCACATCACCCCCATCTAATTCCAAGGAAGCCAGAAATGCAGCCTTTAACTAGGCAGTCTCTATTCAGCTATAAGTTTACAATATGGATCAGGAGCAAGAATCTTTGGTGGACAGGTAGTCATCTCTGCACAGTGTCCAGTCTCTTTTAAAACAATCTGATTGGCCGGGCGCGGTGGCTCAAGTCTGTAATCCCAGCACTTTGGGAGGCCCAGACGGGCGGATCACGAGGTCAGGAGATCGAGACCATCC
>NW_012117888.1:1622488-1625443 GCF_000951035.1 Colobus angolensis palliatus | reverse complement strand
GACCGGCCATTTTCACTTCTTTTGTGGTGGAATGTCATCAGTTAAGGCAGGGCAGGGCATTTTCACTTCTTTTGTGATTCTTCAGTTACTTCAGGACATCTGGGCGTATATACTGCAAGTCACAGGGGATGCGATGGCTTGGCTTGGGCTCAGAGGCCTGACAGAAAGCATATTACTAAAAACATGTATAATTCTCCATTTGTGACATCTACCGGGGAACATACACACAAATGTATCCATATAAAAATATTTGTGTTTCAAAAAGCCAAAGAGCTAATAATTTTTTTATTATACTTTAAGTTCTAGGGTACATGTGCACAACGTGCAGGTTTCTTACATATATATACATGTGCCGTGTTGGTTTGCTGCACCCATTAACTCGTAATTTACATTAGGTATATCTCCTAATGCTATCCCTCCCCCTTCCCCCCACCCCACAAAAGGCCCCAGTGTGTGATGTTCCCCACCCTGTGTCTAAGTGTTCTCATTGTTCAATTCCCACCTATGAGTGAGAACATGCAGTGTTTGGTTTTCTGTCCTTGCCATAGTTTGCTCAGAATGATGGTTTCCAGCTTCACCCATGTCCCTACAAAGGACATGAACTCATCCTTTTTTATGGCTGCATAGTATTCCATGGTGTATATGTGCCACATTTTCTTAATCCCGTTTATCATTGATGGACATTTGGGTTGGTTTCAAGTCTTTGCTATTGTGAATAGTGCCGCAATAAACATACGTGTGCATGTATCTTTATAGCAGCACGATTTAGAATTCTTTGGGTATATGCCCAGTAATGGGATGACTGGGTCAAATGGTATTTCTAGTTCTAGATCCTAGAGGAATCGCTGCACTGTCTTCCACAATGGTTGAACCAGTTTACAGTCCCACTAACAGTATAAAAGCATCCCTCTTTCTCCACATCCTCTCCAGCACCTGTTGTTTCCTGACTTTTTAATGCTCGCCATTCTAACTGGCATGAGATGGTATCTCATTGTGGCTTTGATTTGCATTTCTCTGATACCAGTGATGATGAGCATTTTTTCATGTGTCTGTTGGCTGCATAAATGTCTTCTTTTGAGAAGTGTTTGTTCATATCCTTTGCCCACTTTTTAATGGGGTTGTTTGATTTTTTTCTTGTAAATTTGTTTAAGTTTTCTGTAGATTCTGATTATTAGCCCTTTGTCAGATGGGAAGATTGCAAAACTTTTCTCCCACTATTCACTCTGATGGTAGTTTCTTTTGCTGTGCAGAAGAAGAGCTAATAATTTTTATCTGCTTTAACTGTTTCAAATCCAGAATTTATCTTAAAAATTAAGTGGTGGTTAAAATTATCTTTAAGAAAATTTTCTTTAACTTTTTGTTTTGAAATAATTTCAGACTTACAGAAATACTACCAAAATTGCACAAATAATTTATATACACCCATTCACTGAGATTCCCCCAAATGTTCAAAATTTACCTTACCCCATTTGCTGTCACCGTCTCTGTCTCTGTATTTGTCTCTCTCCCTTTCACTCTCTCCCTCACTCTCCACACACACACATGATTTTTCTAGAATCATTTGATAGAAGATTGAAAATAAAATTTCCATCTATCTCTAAATACCGTAGTAGGTATTCTCTTAAAACATGTGTATTCCATTTTATAAACACAGTATATTAACCAAAATCAGGAACTTAAAAATGATAAAATAATATTAGTTAATTTTCAGTTCTATTCAGTTTCACCAGTTATCACACTAACGTCCTTCATATGAACGGAAAAGAAAAATCTGGTCCAGGATCCATTCCTGGGATCACACGTTGCTTTTCATATCCACAGCACTTTGGTCTTCTTTGAGACATTTTTTCAGTATCTCTCTTTTTTTTTTTTTCATAACCTTGACATTTTTGAACAGTATGGGCCAGTTATTTTGTCAAAAGTCCCTCAGTTTAGGTCTGCCTGATGTTTCCTTTTGATTAGATTCAACTTACACATTTTTGACAGGAATGTCACAGAATTAATATTGGTTCTTCTCATCATATCGTATAATGAGGTCCATGACAGCAATTTGTCCCATTACCTGGTGATGTTAACTTTCATTATCGGTTAAAGGGGTGTCTGCCTGGTTTCTCTACTATAAAGTTACTAGTTTTCCCTTCTGTAATTAATATGTACCTTGTGGACAGATACTTTGAGACTAATTAAATATTTTATTTCCCATATTTGCTAACTTTGGTGTCCATTGACGATCTTTCCCTGAAGCAATTATTGCCATAGTAGTTGCCAAATGGCAACGTTCTAATTTGACCACACCTTATTTATTTTGGATTTTACTGTAAGGGTGAATTTTCCCTTCTTCCCTATTAATTAATTAATTAATTAATTTTTTTTGAGATGGAGTCTGGCTCTGTCGCCCAGGCTGGAGCGTAGTGGTGCGATCTCGACTCACTGCAACCTCCTCTGCCTCCCGGGTTTCAGCAATTCTCCTGCCTCAGCCTCCCGAGTAGCTAGGACTACAGGCGCCCATCACCACGCCCGGCTAATTTTTTGTATTTTTAGTAGAGACGGGGTTTCACTGTGTTAGCCAGGATGGTCTCCATCTCCTGACCTCGTGATCTGCCCACCTCGGCCTCCTGAAGTGCCGGGATTACAAGCGTGAGCCACTGTGCCCGGCTTATTAATTTATTTTTATTCATTTAGTTATATATATTAATAAAAGCTCATGGTTTCTTATTTTATTCTACGGGTTATTATCTGTTACTGCATCATTTATTCTGATTCTCAAATTGTCCCAGATTTGACCAGTGCTGGCCCCTTCAAACGGACTCTGTGTCATTTTTTACATGTCTTCATCATTGTTTGAACATTTCCTTATTTTCTGGCTTAAATTCTTTCAGGCTCATCTTGTACTTCCCTTACTTCAAAACTTCCCATGGAACATGGTTCCTAGTAGTGGAAAATTGTATTTAGAAA
>NW_012117888.1:1621112-1621613 GCF_000951035.1 Colobus angolensis palliatus | reverse complement strand
GTTAGCCAGGATGGTCTTGATCTCCTGACCTTGTGATCCACCCGCCTCAGCCTCCCAAAGTGCTGGGATTACAGGCTTGAGCCACCGCGCCCGGCTTACCACTTTTTTCAATCCTTAAAATTTTTCATAGTATTTGGTGTCATTGTATTCTGCATAAAAGTTTAGCATTTATAATGTTATCAAATGTCGGGATTGTTTCTGCCAAATGAATAAAATTGCCATTATCATGCTCATAAAGTTCCCTGGATATCCTCATCTGAGTGCTACATATTGTTTTACCAAAAGTAGAAACATATATCATTAATTTAACAACAGCACAATTATTTTTCACTTTTGTTTTTCTTAATGTTCTATTACATGACAGCTATTTTTCAAACTGGATTTAAATTTTGAGTACCTAGGACTATTGGTAATATACTTTCTTCAAGTTTAATAAACATTTGGCTCATGTTGCTGATCTTTGTGCTCCTACTTTTAATTGATAGTTTTCTATCTACAAAA
>NW_012117888.1:1617333-1620367 GCF_000951035.1 Colobus angolensis palliatus | reverse complement strand
ACCCATGTCCCTACAAAGGACATGAACTCATCCTTTTTTATGGCTGCATAGTATTCCATGGTGTATATGTGCCACATTTTCTTAATCCCGTTTATCATTGATGGACATTTGGGTTGGTTTCAAGTCTTTGCTATTGTGAATAGTGCCGCAATAAACATACGTGTGCATGTATCTTTATAGCAGCACGATTTAGAATTCTTTGGGTATATGCCCAGTAATGGGATGACTGGGTCAAATGGTATTTCTAGTTCTAGATCCTAGAGGAATCGCTGCACTGTCTTCCACAATGGTTGAACCAGTTTACAGTCCCACTAACAGTATAAAAGCATCCCTCTTTCTCCACATCCTCTCCAGCACCTGTTGTTTCCTGACTTTTTAATGATCACCATTCTATCTGGTGTGAGATGCTATCTCATTGTGGTTTTGATTTGCATTTCTCTCATAGCCAGTGATGATGAGCATTTTTTCATGTGTCTGTTGGCTGCATAAATGTCTTCTTTTGAGAAGTGTCTGTTCATATCCTTCACCCACTTTTTGATGCGAGTGTTTGATTTTTTTTCTTGTGAATTTGTTTAAGTTCTTTGTAGATTCTGGCTATTAGCCCTTTGTCAGATAAGTAGATTGCAAAAATTTTCTCCCATTCTGTAGATTGCCTATTCACTCTGATGGTAGTTTCTTTTGCTGTGCAGAAGCTCTTTAGTTTAATGAGATCCCATTTGTCAATTTTGGCTTTTGTTGCCATTGCTTTTGGAACCATACCATTTTCAATAAGACTGTTGTTTAATATTAAAATTTATGCCTAGCTGCCTGAATTGGTGGAAAGTACATTTGGTTTAATAACTGTTCAGATTTTTTAAAAATTTATACTTAAAAATATTATTCTGTTATTGACATGGAAGATGAAGTACATCCCCATCCGTCTTCATTTGTTATTTATCTGTGGTATATTCTCCTGAGGCTAGAAGTTTCTAAAAGTTTTTTTTTTTTTAATTTCTTCATCTATTATTTTCAAAAATTTTTTTCATTTTCTTCTTTAATGATTTTATATTCTGTATTTTCAGATGTTGATAATATCATTGATTGTTTTTAAACATCTGAAATAAATTATATATTAGCTTATAATTATATGTCATATTTTATAATATTACAAAAAATAGGCCAGGCATGGTGGCTCATTCATGTAATCCCAGTGCTTAGGGAGGCCGAAGTGGACAGATTGTTTGAACCCAAGATTTTGAGATTATCCTGGGCAACATAGTGAGACTCTGTCTCTACAAAAAGTTAAAAAATTAGCAGAATGTAGTGGCACATGCCTGTGGTCCCAGCTATTAGGTAGGCTGAGGCAAGAGGATCACCTGAGCCCAGGGAGTTCAAGGCTGCAGTGAGCCGTGATCGCACCACTGCACTTCAGCCTCGGTGACAAAATGAGACTCTTTCTCTCTCTTTTTCTTTCTGTCTTTCTCTCTAATTCTGCTAAATTCGAACAATAGTTTTTATGCTGAGAAAATTCCCATAACAATAAATACACATTTGCTATAATATAATTATGGATCATTAAGTAATAATCTCTATTTTATGACCATGTGATATTTACTTTGTGGATTATTAATGATAAATGCATGACTTATTAGCTAATGATTCATATCATAATGGAATAATTTGTAGAGTTTAACTGAGACCTTAGCAATGCCATTACAGAAGAGCAAAAACAATACAAAACAACCACACAAAAATAGCAGAGTATATGGGCTATATAATATAAAATGCCTAGTTAGGTCCAGTTTTCTAATGTACTGTGCAGTATTTAAAATATATATGCATATATATTTAATGTCATATTAAATATTGAATTGCTTCTTATTAAAAATCAATCTTTTTATTAAATAATAAAATCCATATATTTGAACAGAGAGCATTTGATAGAATTTTGTCTCGCTCTTGTCACCCAGGCTGGAGTACAATGGCGTGATCTCGGGTCACTGCAACCTCCACCTCCTGGGTTCAAGCAGTTCTCCTCCTTCAGCCTCCCAAGTAGCTGAGATCACAGGTGCCTGCCACCACACCCAGCTAATTTTTGTATTTTTAATAGAGACAGGGTTTCACCATGTAGGCCAGTCTGGTCTCGAACTCCTGACCTCAGGTGATCCGCCTGCCTCAGCCTCCCAAAGTGCTGGGATTACAGGCGTGAGCCACTGCACCTGGCCTAGGATTGTTAATTAGCTAGGTATCAAGTTAAGTAGGTGAGCGGAAGGGTAAAACTGTTAGTAGTTGTTGAATTTCCCTTTTACACCATAAGCTCATTGAAGAGGCTATATGCCTCCCCTGCAATTTTTGCATGATGCCCGCACAAAGCAGTCAATAACTAATGCTAGCGGTGTTCACACTGAATGCTGTTGCCTTGCCCAGGAGCATACAATGAATCCTTATTTGTGATTACAACACATCTAAACACATGAAACTGGCCTGATCTTGAAACAGAGGCTGAAGGCATTTAAAATGATCTCAGAGGTTTAAATATCCTAATTTTATGGTAAGATATCTAAAGTCATCCCATTTCCAGTCTCTTATCTTATTTTAGTTCTCCGAATAGGTTTTCCTATCAGAAAGAAAAAGTATTGGTTAGTTAACACAGCTCTCTGTTCCCTTTGACAGGTAAGTCTGGATATTATAATGCAGTTCCAAAGTCAGTGCCCCTTGGCTAATTAATCAATTCAAGTTTCTGACTTGCAAAAGTGAGCATCATCTCTGCCTCTTATTTCTCATGCTCTCTTGCTGACAACTTCCAAATCCCTATCTCTATTCACACAACTCCAGATTTATATGAATTTCTGTTTTCTGGATATTTCCATCCGAGCATTCCACAGGTACCACAAATTCACATTTTTCTCTCTGACAAAAGAAGACATGAGAAGAGACTTTCCCACACCCCATTCGTCCTGCTTTAGGTCATATGTATTCCTTTTTTTTTGAGACGGCGTCTCGCTCTGTCGCCAGGCTAGAGTGCAATGGCACGATCTCAGCTCACTGCAACCTC
>NW_012117888.1:1574918-1615613 GCF_000951035.1 Colobus angolensis palliatus | reverse complement strand
GCGCCCGGCCAATCTTGAATCTTTAATGCAACCTGGCCACCATCCTGCTGGTGGATGGGATGGGGAGGGAAGAGTAAAGAGGACTTTGTCTTGCATCTTGGATAACAGCTCAGTCATAGTAAGATAGGGCATCAGCCAGAGTTGTGAGGCCCCCATTATAGGTCCTAGTTTTAGGGTGACATTTATAGACATACCCTGGGCCAGAAGGGAACCTGCTTCTTTGAAGGGAAGGACCCAATCCTGGCAAGATCTATCACCTGCTTACTAAAGAGCCACTGGGCCCTGAATAACTAGCAGCAATACCCAGATAATATGCCACAAGCCTGGGGTAAGCGCCTCTGAGACTTGCTGGCTTTAGGTGACCCCCAGCATGTTTCCAGCTATGGTGGATATGGTGAAAGGCTCCTTTGCTTGAGAAAAGCAGAGAAAAGTGAAGAGGACTTATTCTTTTTTTTTTTTTTTGAGACGGAGTCTCGCTCTGTTGCCCAGGTTGGAGTGCAGTGGCTGGATCTCAGCTACTGCAAGCTCCATCTCCCAGGTTTACACCATTCTCCTGCCTCAGCCTCCCATGTAGCTGGGACTACAGGCGCCCGCCACCTCGCCCGGCTAGTTTTTTGTATCTTTTAGTAGAGATGGGGTTTCACGTGTTAGCCAGGATGGTCTCGATCTCCTGACCTCGTGATCCGCCCATCTCAGCCTCCCAAAGTGCTGGGATTACAGGCTTGAGCCACCGCGCCCGACCAAAGAGGACTTATTCTTGCACCTTAGGTACCAGCACATCCACAGTTGGGGAGAGCATGAAGTGGGTCGTTGGGGTCCCCAATTCTAGGCCTTGGCTCTTGGATTGTATTTCAGGACCTTTTCAGGGACAGAGGGAAGCCCACTGCCCTAAAAATTGAGTCCCAGGCCCGGCAGCATTTACCAGAAGCTGACTGAAGAGCCCTTGGGCCTCATGTGAACATCGATGGTAGCCTGAAAGTAGTCCCTGTGGACCTGTGAGGGTGGTGACCATGGAGACAGGCTCATCTGCCTGTGGAAGGTGGAGGGAAGAGTGGAAAGGACTTTGTCTTGTGGATTAAGTGCCAGCTTAGCCACAATAGTATGTACCAGGTGGATATATAAGGTTTTTAACTTCAATTCCTGGACCCAAGATGGCATCTCTGGACTGCCTGAGATCTAAACATATAGCCATGAAAGGGAAGACATAAGCCTGGCTGGTGGCACCAACTGCTGATTGTAGAGCCTTAGGGCCTTGAGCAAATATAGGTAGCATCCAAGTAGTGATTACTTGGGTGAGACCCAGTGTTGTGCTGGCTTCAGGTCTGACCCAATACAGTACCTATAGTGGTGACCACAGGGGGGCTTGTGTTCCCTCACCCCTAGGTCCAGGTGATTAAGCACAGAAAGAGATACTCCATTTGTTTGGGAGAAAGTAAGGGAAGGGAACAAAAATGTCTCCTTGGTAAACCAGAGAAATCTTCTAAATCTTATTAAAGACCACCAAGGTGGTACTTCTATAAGTCTATAAGCATGACCCACAGGGATACTGGGCTTAGAGTGCCCCCAAAATCAGATGAAGCTTAAATCACAACACCCAAGTCACTTTGAATGCCTGAAAAGCCTTCCAAAGAAAGATAGGAACAAACAAGCCCAGACTGCAAAGACTACAATAAATACCTAATTCTTCAATGCCCAGACACTGATGAGCATCCATAAGCATCACCACCACCCAGGAAAACATGACCTCACCAAATGAACTAAATAGGCCACCAGGGACCACTCCCAGAGAAACAAATATATGTGACCTTTCAGACAGACAACTTAATATAGTTGTGTTGAGGAAACGCAAAGAAATTCAAGGGAACACAGAGAAGGAATTCAGAATTCTCCCATAAATTTAACACAGAGATTGAAATAATAAAAAAGAATCAAGCAGAAGTTCTGGAGTTGGAAAATGTAACTGACATACTGAAGAATGAATCAGAGTTTCTTAATAGCAGAAGAAGGAATTCGTGAACTTGAAGATAGGCTATTTGAAAATACAAAGTGAGAGGAAACAAAAGAAAAAAGAATAAAAAAGAAAGAAGCATGCCTAAGAGACCTAGAAAATAGCCTTAAAAGGGCAAATCTAAGATATATTAGCCCTAAACAAGAGGAAGAGAAAGAAATACAGATAAAAAGTTTATTTAAAGGGATAATAACAGAGAACTTCCCAAACCCAAAGAAATATATCAATATTCAAGTACAAGAAAGTTATAGAACATCAAACAGATTTAACCCAAAAAAGACTAATTCAAGGCATTTAATAATTAAAATCTCAAAGGTCAAGGATAAAGAAAGGATCCTAAAAGCAGAAAGAGAAAAGAAACAAATAGCTTAAAATGGAGGTCCAATGTGTCTGGCAGCAGACTTTTTAGTGGAAATCTTACAGGCCAGGAGAGAGTGGCATGACATATTTAAAGTGTTGAAGAAAAAAAAGTTTTCCCTAGAATAGTATATCTCCTAAAATTATCCTTAAATCATGAAGGAGAAATACAAAGTTTTCCAGGCAAACAAAAGCTGATGAATTTCATCAACATTAGGCATATCTTAGAAGAAATGCTAAAGAGAGTTTTTCAATCTGAAAGAAAAGGCAAATGAGCAATAAAAATTCCATCTGAGGGTACAAAACTCACAGGTAATAGTAAGTACACTAAAACTCACATAATATTAATACACTGTAATTGTGGAATATAAACCACTCATATCTTAAGTAGAAAGACAAAAAGAACTGATCAAGAATAATAGCTAGAATAACTTTTCAAGACACAAACAGTACAATAAAATATAATCCCATTTAGAAGCAACAAAGAGTTAAAACAGTGGGAGATAAAGTCTAGAAAATGTTTAGTATGCTTTCTGCTCATTTGTTCTTCAATTTGCTTGTTTATGCAATCAGCATTAACTTGTTATCAGGTTAAAACAATGGGTTATAAGATGGTATTTGGAAACCTCATGGTAACCTCAAACCAAAAAAGCATACAATGGACACCCAAAAAGTCAAAACGATAAACTAAATTATGTCACCAGACAAAACCACCTTCACTAAAAGGAAGACAGAAATAAAGGGAAGAAGGAAGAGAAGATCATAACACAACCAGAAAACAGACAACAAAATGGCAGGAGTAAGTCCTTACTTATCAATAATAACATTGAATATAAATAGACTAAACTTTCCAATCAGAAGATATCTAGTGGCTGAATGGATTAAAAAAAAAAGACCCAGTGATGTGTTGCCCACAAGAAACACACTTCACCTGTGAAGATACACATAGACTGAAAATAAAGGGATGAAAAAAGATATTATATGCCAATGGAAACTAAAAAAGACCAGAGTAGTTATACTTTTATCAGACAAAATAGATTTCATGACAAAAAACTATAAGAAGAGACAAAGAAGGTCACTGTATAATGATAAAGGGATCAATTCAGCAAAAGAATGTAAAAATTTTAAATACATATAATATATGCACCCAACACTGGAGCACCCAGATATATGAAGCAAATATTATTAGAGTTAAAGAGAGAGATAGGCCCCAATATCTTAAGAGCTGGAGACTGCAATACTCCACTTTGAGCACTGGACAGATCATCCAGATGAAAAATCATCAAAGAAACATTGAACTTAATCTGCACTACAGAACAAATGGATCTAATAATTACAGAACATTTCATCCAATTGCTGGAGAATACACATTGTTTTCCTCAGCAGATGGATCATTTTCAAGGATAGACCATATGTTAGCTCACAAAATAGGTCTTAAAACATTCAAATAAATTGAAATAATTTTGGGCATCTTTTCTAACCACAATGAAATAAAACTAGAAATTGATACCAAGAGGAACTTTGGAAACTACACAAACACATGGAAATTTTAAAATGTGTTCATATGTTTATGAATGACCAGTGAGTCAACTTAAAAAATTAAGAAAAAAATGGAAAAATTTCTTGAAATAAATGGTAATGGAAACACAACATACCAAAAACCTATGAGATACAGCAAAAGCAGGGCTAAAAGGGGAGTTTGTAGCTCTAAGTACCTACATCAAACAGGAAGAAAATCTTCAAATAAATAACCTAATGATACATCTTTTTTTTTTTTTTTTTTGAGACAGAGTCTCACTCTGTCGCCCAGGCTGGAGTGCAGTGGCGGGATCTCAGCTCACTGCAAGCTCCGCCTCCCGGGTTTACGCCATTCTCCTGCCTCAGCCTCCCGAGTAGCTGGGACTACCGGTGCCCCCCACTGCGCCTAGCTAGTTTTTTGTATTTTTTAGTAGAGACGGGGTTTCACCATGTTAGCCAGGATGGTCTTGATCTCCTGACCTCGTGATCTGCCCGTCTCGGCCTCCCAAAGTGCTGGGATTACAGGCTTAAGCCACCGTGCCCGGCCGTGATACATCTTAAAGAACTAGAAAAGGAAGGGAAAACAAAATCCAAAATTAGTAGAATAAAAGAAATAATAACAATCAGAGCACAAATACATGAAGTTGAAATGAAGGCCAGGTGTGATGGCTCACACCTGTAATCCCAGCAATTTGGGAGGCTGAAGCAGGTTCGTCACTTGAGTCCAGGAGTTTGAAGCTAGCCTGGACAACATGGTGAAACACTGTCTCTGCAAAAAAAAAAAAAAAAAAAAAATTAGCCAAGCATGGTGGCATGTGCCTGTAGTCCCAGCTACTTAAGAGACTGAGGTGGGAGGATCTCTTGAGCCTGAGAGGTAGAGGTTGCAGTGAGCCAAGATCATGCCACTGCATTCCAGCCTGAGCAATAAAGTGAGAAATTGAAATGAAGCAACAATATAAAAGATCAATGAAATAAAAAATTGTCTTTGGAAAAGATAAAGAATTTACAAACCTTTAGCCAGACTAACTTAAAAAAAAGAAAAAAAAAAGAAGAACAAAATGAATACATTCAGAGATGAAAAAGAAAACATTACAACTGATATCATCGAAATTTAAAGGATCGTTGTTGGCTACTATAAGCAGCTGTATGCCAATAAGTTGGAGATGGACAAATTCCTAGACACATACAACCTACCAAGATTGAACCATGAAGAAATCCAAAACCTGGACCGACCAATAACATATAAGGAGATCGAAACTGTAACAAAAAGTCTCTCGTAAAGAAAAGCCTGAGACCTGATGGCTTCCCTGAATTCTACCAAACATATAAAGAAGAGCTAATACTAATTACACACAAACTATTCCAAAAAATAGTGGAAGGAATATTGTCTTGTCAAACTCATTCTATAAGACTAAGACTAGTATTACCCTGATACCAAAACCAGACAAACACACATCAGAAAAAGAAAACTATAGGCTGCATTCCATATGAATATTGATGCAAAAATCCTCAAAAATCCTAGCAAACCTAACTGAAAAACACATTTAAAAAGTCATTCATTGTGATGAAGAGGGACTTATCCAGGGATGCAATGATGGTTCGACATATGCAAATCAATCAGTGTGATACAGCACATGAACAGAATGGAGAAAAAAAATATGATAATTTCAATTGATGCTGAAAAAGCATTTGATAAGATACAACATCCCTGCATAATAAAAATCCCTCAAAAAAGTGAGTATAGAAGGAACACATCTCAACATAATGGAAGCCCTATATGACAAACCCACAGTTGGTATCATACTGAATGGGGAAAAACTGAAAACCTTTCCTCTAAGATCTGGAACAATACAAGGGCACCCACTTACACCACTATTATTCAACATAGTACTGGAAGCCCTAGCTACAGTTGTCAGACAAGAAAAAGAAATAAAAGGCATCCAAAGTGGAAAGAAATAAATTATAAATATTCTTGTTCACAGATGACATGATGTTATATTTGGCAAAAACCTAAAGATTTCACCAAAAGAACTATTAGAACTCATAAACAAATTCAGTAAAGTTGCATGATACAAAATCAACATTTGAAAACCAGTAGCACTTCTATATGCCAACAGTGAACAATATGAAAAATAAATCAGGAAAATAATCCCATTTATAATAGCTATAAATAAAATTAAATACCTAGGAATTAATAAAAATGTAAAATAGCTCTATGATGAGAACTATAAAACATTAATGTAAGAATTTGAACAGCATATCAAAAATGGAAAGATATTTCATGTTCGTGGATATGAAGAATCAATATTGCTAAAATGTTCTTACTACCCAAAGCAATCTGCAGATGCAATGCAACCCTTATCAAAATACCAATGACATTCTTCATAGAAATAGGAAAAAAAATCCTAAAATTTATATAGAACCACAAAAGACCCAGAATAGCCAAAGCTATCCTGAGCAAAGAGAACAAAGCTGGAGGAATCTTGTTATGTAACTTTAAATTAAACTACAGAGCTATGGTAACCAAAACAGCATGATACTGACATAAAAAAAGAAAAGCCACATGGACTAATGGAACAGAATAGAGAACCCAGAAATAAATCCACACACCTAAAGTAAACTTATTTTTGACAACATTGCCAAGAACATACACTGGGAAAAAGCCAGTCTCTTCTATAAATTGTGCTGGAAAAACTGGATATCCATATGCCGAAGAATGAAATTACAACTCTTATCCATTGCCATATATGAAAATCAAATCAAAATGGATAGAACACTTAAATCTAAGACCTCAAACTATGAAACTACTATAAGAAAACTTTGGGGAGACTCTTCAGGACATTCAATTGGGCAAAGATTTCTTGAGTAATATCCCATAAGCACAGGCAACCAAAGCAAAAATGGACAAATGGGATCACATCAAATTAAAAAGCTTCTGCATAGCAAAGGATGGAATCACAGCAAAGTGAAGAGACAACCCACAGAATGGGAGAAAATATTTGCAAACTACCTATCTGACAAGAGACTAATAACCAGAATATATAAGGAGCTCCAACAACTCTATAGTAAAAAATCTAATAATCTGATTTTACAATGGGCAAAATATTTGAATAGACATTTCTCAAAAGATGATACACAAATGGCAAACAGCTATATGAAAAAATGCTCAACATCATTGATGGTCAGAGAAATGCAAATGAAAATTATGATGAGATAACATCTCACCCAAGTTACATTGGCTTTTATCCAAAAGACAGGCTATAACAAATGCTGATGAGTACATGGAGTAAAGGGAACCCTCATACACTATTTTTGTGAAAGTAAATTAGTACAACCACTACAAAGAACAGTTTGGAGGTTCCTCAAAAAACTAAAAATAGAGCTACTACATGATCCAGCAATCCCATTGCTACATATATACCCAAAATAATGGAAATCAGTATATCAAAGAGATATTCACATTTCCCTGTTTATCACAGCACTATTCACAGTAGCCAAGATTTGGAAGCAACCTAAGTGTCCATCAACAGATGAATGGATGAAGAAAATGTGATACATTTACACAATGAAGTACGATTCAGCCATAAAAAAGAATGAAATCCTGTCATTTGCAATAACATGGATGAAACTGGAGATCATTAGGTTAAGTGAAATAAGTTCAGCTCAGAAAGATAAACTTTGCATGTTCTCACTTATTTGTGGGATTTAAACATCAAAACAATTGAACTCATGTAGATAGAGAGTAGAAGGGTGGTTATCAGAGGCTGGGAATGGTAGTCGTGGGGGTCGAGAGGAGGAAGAAGGGGATGGTTTATGGCTGCAAAAAAAAAATAGTTAGAATTAAGAAATAAGACAGCATTTGATAGCAGGACAGGGTGACTATAGTCAATAACAATTTAATTGTACACTTTCAAACAACTAAAAGAGTATAACTGGATAGTTTTTAACCCAAAGGATATATACTTAAGATGATAGATACCCCATTTACCTTGGTGTGATTATTATGCAATGCATGCTTGTATCAAATTTTCTCATGTACCTACCAAGTGCCCATAAAAATTTAAAATAATTTTTTAAAAATCAATTTCTTAACTGTCCCATTCAAATTTTCTCTTTTTTCTATATTTTTGAATGATTTGGTGATTAAGTGGTTTTGCTGAATTACAACTAGTGTCTTAATACACTATGGTTCTGATTAATATCAGCTTAATTTCAATCGAATATAGAAATTTCACTCCAACATAGTTCCGTCTCCTCCCTTATTATTGTCATACAAATTACATCTTTGTACATTATAAGTCTATTGAAAAGTCTTTTATAATTATTGTTTTTTTGTGGTTGTATTTTAAATTGGATAGCAGAAGAGTTACAAACAAAAATGCATTTATACTAGCTTTTATTTTCTTATGTAAGTACCTTGAGCGGTACTCTTTATTTCTTCATGTGGATTCAGTTTATTGCATAGTGTCTTTTGATTGCAGCCTGAATGATTCCCTTAGGTATTTCATGTAGAACAAGTCTACTAGCAATGCATCTCCTCAGTTCTGTTTATCTGGGAATATCTTAATTCTCTTTTGTTTGTGAAGAATAGCTTCTTTGGATGTAGACTCTTTTTTGTCTCAGCATTTTAAACATATTCTCCCACTGCTTTATGGCTTCATAGATTCTGATAAGTCAGCTCTTTATTCTATTGGAGATCCCTTATAAATGATGATGAATTGCTATTTGCTAACTGTTTTCATTTTTTTCTTTGGCTTTCTACAGTCCGACTATGATGTGTCTATGTGTGGCTCTCTTTGAGTTCATCCTACTTGGAGTTTGTGAAGCTTCCTGGATATGTAGATTGTTTTCTATCAAATTTGGGGAAATTTCAGCCATTATTTCTTTAAACATTCTTTCTGCTCCCTTTTGCTTCTTTTCTCCCTCTGGGACTTTTATAATGCATATGTGAATATGCTCAATGGTATCCCACAGGTCCCTGAGGCTCTGGTTCGTTATTATTTTTTTTCTTTTTTTTCTTTTTCTTTTTTTTGAGACAGAGTTTTGCTCGTATCACCCAGGCTGGAGTGCAGTGGCGCAATCTCAGCTCACTGCAACCTCCACCTCCCAGGTTCAAACGATTCTTCAGTCTCAGCCTCCTGAGTAGCTGGGATTATAGGGATGCACCACCAGGCCTGGCCAATTTTTGTATTTTCAGTAGAGATAAGGTTTCACCATCTTGGCCAGACTGGTCTTAAACTCCTGACCTCAGGTGATTCGCTGGCCTCAGCCTCCCAAAGTGTGGGATTACAGGCATGAGCCACCGCACCCAGCCTGGTTCATTATTCTTTAGTCATTTTTTCCTTTTGTTCCTTAGATTGGATAATTTTAATGACCCTGTCCTCAGATGGGCTGATTCTTTCTCCTGCCTGCTCAAGTCTGATGTTAAGCCCCTCTACTGGATTTTTCATTTTGGTCTTTGCAATTCCAACTCCAAAATTTCTAATTGACTCTTTGTTATAATTTATCTAATCTTTATTTATAGTTAGTGAGGCATTGTGGTCATATTTTAGTTCTTTACACATGGTTTTCTTTAGCTCTTTCAAGATAAGAGCTGATTTAAAGTCTTTTTTCTGGTAAATCAAATGTCTTGACTGCTTCTGGAACAGTTTCAATTGACTATTTCCCTCCTCCCTCCCATTCCCCATGTAAGGACTACACTTTTATGTTTCGTTGTATCACTTGCAATTGCTTTTGTTGTTGAAACTGAACATTTTAAATAATATAGTGCAGTAACTCTGAAAATCAGATATCCCCTTCCCCAGGGTTTATTGTTTTTTGTTTATTCATTTGTCTGTTTGTTTGTTTGGAGACAGGGTCTCGCTCTGTTGCCCAGGCTGGAGTGCAGTGGTGCAATCATGTGTCACTGCAGCCTTGACCTCCCAGGTTCAAGCATTGCTCCTGCCTCAGCTTCCCGAGTTGCTGGGACTAAAGGTA
The DNA here is from genome assembly GCF_000951035.1 of Colobus angolensis palliatus. Classification (NCBI taxonomy): domain Eukaryota; kingdom Metazoa; phylum Chordata; class Mammalia; order Primates; family Cercopithecidae; genus Colobus; species Colobus angolensis. The sequence goes on along the minus strand of NW_012117888.1, from coordinate 1,605,754 downwards.
TGAGCCACTGCACCTGGCCCGTTTATTGATGTTGTTATTTGTTGTAGTTCTTGCTGCTGTTTGTTTGTTTTTTTAGTGAATTTTCTGGACTAATTTGGTAATGTCTGTATTCCATGTATTTTCTAGCTACAAAATTCTGCTTGATTAGCTTAAATGACCAGCTAATGATTTAACAGAAATCTTTAAATGCTTTGACCCAATAATTATTTTCCTCTTTTCTGAGGGTCTCTGTGTTTGTATATTGGGGCACACCTTCGATGTTCACATAGTTTTGGCTTAACCTTCACTTCCTGCTTGAATAGGGCCTCAAGTTCAGCCCAAGTAAAAGGATCGAGACCCCTTCAAGTCTTTCATGGGCATGCCCTCTGCCCTGCACATGCACACAGACTTTTAAATCTCCAGTAATGTGTCAGAACATTTTATTTTATTTTATTTTGTTTTATTTTTAATGTTAATATTTTTTTGAGACAGGGTTCTGTTCTGTCACCCAGGCTGTAGTGCAGTGGCATGAATATGGCTCACTATAGACTCAACCTCCTGCAATCAAAGGAACCTCCTCTCTCAGCCTCCCAAGTACCTGGGACTACAGGTGTATTTTTTTATTTTTTGTAGAGAGGGGGTCTCCCTTTGTTGCCCAGGCTGGTCTTGAACTTCTGGCCTCAAGCAACCCTCCCATCTAAGCCTCCCAAAGTACTGGGATTACAGACATAAGCCAGAATACCTGGCCTCGGAGCATTTTAAAGCCTCCTGTGAACTTCTCACTCTCTAGAGTCTTATATGGTCAGACTCTTGTTTGCCCCAATTTATGTTGAAGTTTATGCAACAGAAAAGTTAAGCAATTGCTTTATGATAAAGTTTTTCTTGTGGAGTCAGCTGAAGCTAGGATGTCGGGTCAAATAATACTCTGTGACTGGGCTTTCTCCAGGGGGCTGCCTTTCAGGTCAAATAGTGAAAATGGTCTCGAGATGAGACGTCTTGAGGAGCTCCAAATCCAGTCTGGTTCCTCTGGTGAAGGCAAGCCTGCTGGTTCTCACAGCGCTCATGTTTGTGAGGCTACTTGTTTTGAAGGCTATCATAGAACTGGAAAAGGGAGATGCGGTAGATTAAATTACAATATCTCAAACCCTGCTGTTCTTACCAAGATTCAGCAGTTTTTCTTAAATAAATGCTCCTTGAATTGTTGCAAGCATTTCATTAATGTCCTCAGTTTTGAAAAGGTTGATTTTGACCAAGTTCTAGTATTTCCGTTACTTTTATAAAGGGATATATGTATTAAGGTCTTCTCTGCCTTTCCCCACAGCATACACTTGCAACTACTGCCTGAAACTTACATTTCTTGGCTAATTCAGAGTCATTCCTCAAGTTTTCTCTTAAAAATCTCTTCCTCCAGGATACCTAGAAGAAGCTTGACTTACACAAGGGACTTTAAGTGGCCTTCCTGTCTTGTTGCCCTTTAACACTAAGTAAACAGGCAGTTACAATATGATGAGATATTCCTCCTGGGGAATTTTAACCTTCTTGAGAATAGGAATAATGTATCTCCTTAACACATATAGCATAGGGATAAGGTCAACTGAATGTAAGAGGGTAATCTGTTTTATTCTGAATTTTAAAAAGCCAACAGGTAAAAGTAACAAAAGGAAACCAGAAACTGGGAATTAATTGAATACACTTTCTAAAAGCAGTTCCCTCAAGAAAAACTCCCATTTCACTTATCCTTGTTACTAAATTAATTGCTGCTCCTAATCCTTTTCTAATCTATGCATAAGTTCTCAACTGGTCCTGAGGCATTGGCTTCATTAGCATATGAGTCATTTCGGAAGTATAATAAATATTCGGGAAGTCCTTTCTCTCTCCTCTCTTGGTAATTGTCACTACTTTAAAAGAGTGTTTTTCCATAGGCAAACACAACAAATTCATCTCTAATTCCACTTGTTGAAACAAGACTGGTGAAGCAGAAAAAGAGGAAAGATCTTAAAGATGGAGCAGGACAGCTTCATTCTACTACCTTCTCTATGAGAAAAAAAAAAAAAAATCAAAGAGAAATTTGGGGAAAATACTCCTACAATAGAAAATATTTCAGAACCTAAACTTTGGCATGACAGGCAATCTTCAAACTAATCTCTGTACTAATCAGCTAAGTGGAATGTAATAATTGCTGTGTCACACATCAGCGTATAAAGCAACCTCTCAGTTTTGTGTTCTCTGCCTTATCATGATGCCACTGTTGGTTGTTATTGAGAATGGGCTGAGGAGTTTGGAAGAGCTACTTTACAAGAGGAAATTGGGCAATTGTGAAGAGGAAAACAAGTGAGATGGCAGCTGGGGAGGATGGAAAATGATGGCTCCCCCGGGCGCGGTGGCTCAAACCTGTAATCCCAGCACTTTGGGAGGCCGAGGCGGGCAGATCACCCGAGGTCAGGAGATTGAGACCATCCTGGCTAACACGGTGAAACCCCGTCTCTACTAAAAAAATACAAAAAACTAGCCGGGAGAGGTGGCGGGCGCCTGTAGTCCCAGGTACTCGGGAGGCTGAGGCAGGAGAATGGCGTAAACCCGGGAGGCGGAGCTTGCAGTGAGTTGAGATCCCGCTACTGCACTCCAGCCTGGGCGACAGAGCGAGACTTCGTCTCAAAAAAAAAGAAAAAAAAAAAAAAGTGGAAGTGATAATTGATATATAAAGGTTAACAGGGAAGGCAGAAACACCAGCTACATGCTGAATTAGAACAACAATTCCTGCCTGTGTTTTGACAAGGCCTACAAGGTGCTTTGAGCTTAGATATGTAATATTAATTGATTTATAAATCAAAATAAATAGAGTTACTTTGGGTTGTTCAGATTTTTTTTATTCTATACTTTGCTCTCCTTTTCTACTTTTATTTCACTTTGATAAAACTTTACAAAATATTTGGGACTGAGAAGATAGTTTCATAGAACATCTAGTTAAAAGTGAGGCCAATGGAGCCTCCAACTGAAGAGAAAATAATTTTGATAATTTAATAAGTCTATAAACAATATATTGGCTGAAAGCAGCATTTTCTTAGGAGCAATGAAAGCTAGGTTTCAAGTCAGGATGCCGTATTAATAGGCAGGTTGTACCAACTTCCTTGGAGAATAGGCTGTGCTTCTGCAACACGCTTTCTGTCTGTCTAGAATCTCATCTAGAGTATGTTCTGTGCTTCTGCAACATGCTTTCTGTCTATCTAGACTTTCGTCTAGAATATGTTCTGTGCTTCTGCAACATGCTTTCTGTCTGCCTAGAATACCTTTCTCCAAGCTTGAATACCTGACAAATTTCCAACACATTCCTCCATATCTGAGCATCAAGCCAAACACCTCATGCTCGAAGTTTTGACACTTTAAAGTGTGCTGTGGTATGTGTAATGCATTCTGGGACCAGATTGTCTCCCAGCCTTGCCACTTCAAAGCTGTGAGTTATTGGGCAAGTCACCTAATTGCTCTATGACTCAGTCTCCTCATCTGTAAAATAAGAAGGACATTAGTATCTGCTTCATAATGTACTTGTGTATATTTACTAAATAAATGTGTAAAGTCTTTAAACACTGCTAAGCATGCATCAAGTGTTCTACAAGTGTGTGATTTTATTCTCCTCTCCTCACAGTTCGTTGATTCCTTCTGTGTATCCACTCTGCCCTTCTGAGAAATGTCTGTTACAATCTTTATTGCAAGTAGTTGCTAGAATGTCTGTTTCCCTGGACTGTACTAGGAGCTTGAGAGAGCAGAAACCACATTTTAGTAATCTTTGTGTTCCCAGCATGTAGCACAGTACCAGGCACGAATTGTATTCAAAATATCATCTGATTGCTCTTACGCTTACGCGTGCTCTTTCTCTCTCTCTGATGGTTCCACTTTCTACTCCAGGCCTATAATTCTCAGCATTTCCTCAGAAAATGTCTTTTGTCTACACGAATTCCCTGGATTTTGACTGTCTTGTCTCTGCTGATGACTCCAATTTACTTGCTATATCCCCACCAGCACTCCAATGTCTGGCTTGCTATGATCTAGCTTCAGAAATTCTGCCACCTCCTCAAACGAACTCTGTCCCCAAATTCACCTTTTAGTGGTCTTTCAAACTACCTTCTTTCTTGCCAAAACTGTGATTGAATTGCCTAGCAAAACTGCTTTCATCATAGTACATTATGTTGTGTTGGGTTTTATACTGTCGGAGTTCAAAACGCTGGAGATCAGAGCTCTATTGCTATATTTCTGAGTATCATGGCAAATATGCACAGTAAATTACAGATAATTATTGCACACAATCCAACTAATAAAGAAAATAGTATTGATTGAAAATATAATCACTATGCCTACTTCCTCTAATTATTTGATTTCCTGATGCTCCACTCCTTTGCTCTCTTTCATTCTTTCCTCCTTTGCATGCCTTTTTCATCTTATATCTCTCACAGCTTTAGCCTCATCTCCTCAGTCTATATTCTTTCCTCTTCTTCATTTTCTTTCTTATACAAAGCTTGTTTTAAAAGATTCTACTCCTTTACCTAGCATAACTCTCCTAACCCTCTGGCTCCTTACCTCACCTTTCAAAATAAAAACAAACGGCAATTTGAAGTCAATTGAACATTTCAGGAATGCTTCCCGTGTTTTGTAGCTGTAGATATGAGTAAAAAAGATTGTTTGATTGTCAGCAAAGATAGTTGGAGTAGGGGTTAGGAGTGGCAGTTTCAAAGATTGCAGATTAGGTAAAGGCCATATCATAGTAATTAAGGCTTAATTAAGGTACAATATATTCTGGTTAGGGACCAGAAGACAGCTACTGATGATCATGTATTGAAAGTACTCTCATGCAATTGCTCAGTCACAACTGCTTCTTTGAACATCTCTTCTTAAGTTATTTGGAATGAGTAAAGCTGATTTGCCAGATTCATGTTCTGCAATTAATTTATAAACATAATTCAGTAAGCTAGATAAGATGGATGTAGTCATTAGAAAGAATGGCATGAAGGGCACTTATTGCATCTGATTCTTAAACTCGGCAATAAAACAGCTCTATTTAGAGTAAATAGAACCCCAGAGGCGTATCTGTTTCCTATTTTTCATATTTATGTGGTTCTCTGGGAGGCCACAAGGAGCTCTAGGATTGCAATTTTAGCCCTCAAAAATAGCATGAGAGATAGTGAGAAAACTTCTGGGGATAACACAGAGGGTGGTGCCATTCAAATGAGCACATCAGGCTTGCTCCTTTCCTTAAAACTCCAAGACAGAAAGAGCCAGTATCAAGTACGTCAACCCTGCAGGAGACAGATAAATATGAGGGAGAAGAGTTCAGAAAAAGTAGAATTTAGGATTGAAAACCAACCAAAACCAAATCTGAATGAGAGAAAAAATGTGAATTAACCAAACAAGTGGAATACAATACATTTGTATGGAAGAAGTTGGTTTTTAAGGTCATGCAAGCATAAAATTCCAGTACTGATGAAGAACATACTCCGGCTCCAAAAATGCATCTTGAGCATGTTAATGAATGTAGTTAAATACGTTCAGTATCCAAACATCAAGGAAGGCCTAATATACCTGGAGAAAGTGTTGCTGTTACTGGTGCGACTAAGAACCATGGGATCCGACTGCCTCCAAATAGCATTTCCTTCCCCACTCAACCTCCACATTCTTTTTGACTTCCCCATTACCCACACCTTTTCCTTGTCTCTTTTACACATTAAACTAGTCCCAGTAAGGGACTAGCAGAGGGCTTCTGAGAGAGGTTTTCCTCTGGATTGAATGAACCTACTACAGAAAAGCACAGACTGTGAGGAGGAGGGAAGTTGGAAAACAACACTTGCCCCAGTTCTGCAGTCTTCACGCTATCACTGAGCCTCATGGGTGTGTGTGTTTACTTGCACACATGTAAGGCCCACAACGTTTGTGGGGTACCCTCATTCTCTAATCATCATACATTTTTCCTTTCTCAAAGCAATAAGAAAATACAATTTATAAGAGAAAATCTGTCTCTCTGTGGGTACTATTCAGCTCATGCAAGCATAGCGCTTTTTCTTGTAATATTATGTGCTTTGTACTGGTGTAGTTTTCATATCTGTTGTGATGCCCTTAATCATCTCAGGTGCTTTCTTCTCCTGTTTGCTATTATTGGTGGTAAATCAGAAATGTGCTCAACTATTCCCATTTGGTGCACATATACATGTATCCTGTGGTATGTATAGCATACATTTTACATGTGCACACCTAAATATGATGTTTGCCTGGAAATTAGTATGTCTTTTGGAGGAAAGAAATATCTTTCATTTATTCACATTCCTTGTAATTAGAAAAAAGTAATTATTTCAGTGCATGTTTATTATTTGAAAGACTACTTTGGTATTACATAAATAATAATGAGATCTTAGGTTTTTTTAATCAAATTTTACTAATTAGTTTAAGAGGATGAGAGACAAAACCTGAATGACTTTCTGCACATATTTGCAACTGCAGTCAAAACCATTTGTGCTCCTTGTCTAATCACCAAAGAGATTAAAATCACAGTCATCCCACTGGACTGTATTTTTGACAGATCCTCTAATAAAAGGAATAGAGCTTATAATGCAGGTGGTAAGAAATTATTGCCCTGAATGCTGGTAAGGTTATGAAAGCTACATTTTTAAAAGAGCTGGTTTTGGTGAATAGATTTCAATTGTGTTTGCAATTCAGAGTTGTTTTATATTAGAGATTAAAGATTTCCTTATCAGCAACGATTTAGAGTTTTGAAATGAAATATAGATCCAATTAATTTCATTTTCCTATGTCAGTGATGCTCGTTTCCCCTTTCATAAAGAAACTGGCCATTTAAATTTTACAGAGTTTTTGGGAAGCTTCCATGGTGACACCCTTATCTTGATAAAACAATGACCTTGCCTGGGTTTTTGGTTGGATCAGATGTGACTAAGGATTTGAGGATTTGATGCATCCTGTGTCAAGCTGAAAATAACACTCTTTTCCGCTTGTGAAGTGATACCTGGACTAGCAGAATTTTTCAACCTTATCTAATTCCGTTGTTCCATACTGATTGTTCTATTTTCACATACTGAGAGGAATCTATTAAGTGCTGGACTGTTCGGATAAAACTTTCTTTCGTTTTCCTTTCTCATCCCTTAATGAGTACCACCAGTTCTGTTTTAAAGTGCAGCACAATCTTTTAAAAAGAGGAACTATAGGTTCAATTTCTATTTTTGTAACTAAGTTATGTGACTTTGAGTAAGTCAATTAACCTACCAGATTGAAACTGTGTTGTTACTTCAGGTTAATATTTTGCCATTGCTATTGAAAATGATGATGATAATGATAATTGATGATGATGTTTTGTTTTTGTGAGGGTGAAATATAAATGATAATTTTCAGAACATCATTACCCGGAGCACATAAGGAATAACTCCTCTATGAGTACCAGAGGAAGTATAAATAGCTTGTATCCTGAGCCAGAAATCAATCAATCATTCCTTGAAATTGTGTTAATCATTTCTGCTTTATAGTTGTATCAAGAACAAGGAGATCCTCTTAAAAACTAAAATGTAGTATTTAAGTAATGGGCCAAAATAAAGACCCCACTGAAATGCAATGGGAGGTCTGATGGGTGATATTTTGAGTATGGATGAGGTGGAGCTCTTCAGTGTAGCTCTGAAGCACTGATGGTCTCCAGTGAAGTCGTATCAGACACTTGGGACATAGAGTGCTGCAATCAGTTATGTTTTATGTTCACATATGTTATTAGCTATGCTTACTCTACAGTTTCCAAAGGATTTATATTTAGACATAAGGTAAAACAGACGGAGGATTATCCCAATGGTAATGTCACTCAAACTTGCACTCTGATGTGTTTTGTGAATTAGAAAATAGTGTGGAATGAGTTAACTCACTGGAAACTACATATATCTAAAGGTATTCCCATTCCATCCACTCTCAATCCTTTACCCTGTGTTATCGTTCCAATATTACATACATTTTGTTTATTATATTCTTCTCTCTAACCAAAAACATAAACTCTATGAACTCTAGTGCCTGGAGAAATGCCTGGCATATAGCTAGCATTAAAAAAAATTGTTCATTGGGAAAGGGATTAAAAAAAGTCACCCTGAAATATGCTACTTGGCATAAGGATTAATTTGAATTGAAGGCAATTTAGAAAAAGCAGGTTATGAGAAGAGTTCTCTGCCCTCCTCCATCTGCCTAAATGCAGGGTACACATTTCCCTTAAGAAGGTGTCTTCCCTCTCTTGTACCAGAAAGAGAACAATCCCTATCACCAGAGTCAAAGAAGGTACTAAGATGAGTCTACAGAAACAAATCTTACTAAATAACCTTTATCTACCATTTAGTCTCCTTATATATTTACCTTCCCATAATTTACTGCCCCTAGAAGCCAAAACCTCCTTTCCTTTGTCTAGTCACTTCTTCACAGTTTGTCACCCTTTGTTAAAAAGGTATATAAACCCATGTCTAACCACTTCTTTGGTTTTGTTTTTTTACTTCTTTTCTGTGAAACCCCCAAGCACATAACATACGATGTGTATGTCTTTTCTCCAGTTTCTCTTGTCTTTTGTCAGTTTAACTCACAGGTGGCAGCTACAGAACCTGAGCATAGAGGAAAAGTTTTCTCCCCTGTAGTTCAATAGACAGTTACCCAGAACCCAAAGGCTGTATTTTTCTTTGCCACAGTCTCTATGAACTACCATTACTAATGTTAATTACTGAAGAATAGGCCAGGGGCGGTGGCTCAGGCCTGTAATCCCAGTACTTTGGGAGGCCAAGGCATGAGGATCACCTGAGGTCAGGAGTTCGAGACCAGCCTGGCCAACATGGTGAAACCCCGTCTCTACTAGAAACACAAAAATTGACCAAGTATGGTGGTGTGCACTTGTAATCTCAGCTACTCAGGAGGCTGAGGCAGAAGAATCGCTTGAACCCAGGAGTTGGAGGTTGCAGTGAGCCAAGATCATACCGTTGCACTCCAGCCTGGCAACAAGAGTGAAACTCCATCCCAATTAAAAAAAAAAAAAAATCACTGAAGAATTACAAGTGTCAGAAGGGCTTTACTTCATTGCCACTTAGAAAAGGAAGGACATTATAAAAATCTGCTTACCTCTTGGGGGTGTATCACACACATGAAGCCTTTTAGTCTAATATGAGAAAAGTTGGCACAAAAGAATACATATAGAAAAGTATGGCATTTGCTATCATTTGAGCACTTTACAGGTGTCAGATTCTTCAAGTGCTTTTTGTGTTTTATCTTAATAATCCTTTATGAAGTAGATAGTTTTACTAGCCCTGTTTCATAGATGAGGAAACTAAGACACAAAAGGCCAAGTAATTTGCCTAACACCTACTATTAGAATCTGGGTTTGAACCTAGGAAGCCTCCCTACACTACATTCATACTTGTCCACTACACTCAACGACATATATATGACAACACTTAGCTATAATAACATGATTGAGGCAAAAATTATATTTAAAAAGGGAGTTGGGGAGTCACAGAAGATGTCACCTCCTGGGATCATAAGCAAGTGAGAGTTGATAAGGTTACTAGAAGAACAGATCTTATCCCTCTGCACTTCAGTGAACACTGTGGGCTAGGTGATAGGAAGAAGACAGGGGGCAAACCTGGTCAGAACTTATCTCACTCACTAAATCTAGTAACAACAATTCTTTTGCATCGTATCAGTTTTGAGTAAATGGTTGAATAAGGGGGAAAGATGACAATACATTCATAATGCTTTATAGGCAACCTGGGGGAAAAGGCTCTAGACGGCACGATAAATGGCAACCAAGGTAGAGAAAGAAGATAGATCAAAACCCCCTGAATGAAGAAAAATAGGTGAAGAGACCCAGGGTGAGTAAGTGGGCTACAGAAGTCTTTATTGGAAATTAAATGATGGCACAGATAACAATGACGAGGAAGGCCAGAGAAGTGCCCAGATAGGCCCTTACATAGGGGCTTTCAGCTTTTACAGACATGAAAATCAGAATTCTCAGCAGAACAGATTCACATTAATTAAACTCAACTTACTATTTTACAATAATCTGACATTAAGAAATAAAACTGCCAAGTGGAATTGGATTCCGTGTCTCTCCCCAGTTTATTCTCTCCGCATAGGCATGCTACATGAGATACCTAAATATTAACAAAATTTTAATTGGTGAACAAAATATTTTATCTTTCGGCTAGGGCATTCCAAATACTGCTTGTTTGGGATAATCTTTGCTTGTCTCAGTGACATTTTGTTTCTATTTTCCTAGCTGGCCAAATCTCCTAATTCCTTTCTTTGGATGTGCTAATGATTTCATTGAACCGTCTATCAAGTCTGGGAGTCATTTTCTTTCTTTCCGTTGACTGAACAACTTTCTCCTCTCATTGCCTAGGTGTTAATTTTAAAGCCTCAAGCTCAGAGGGCATTCAAGTTTCCCCTATTGTCATATGTTCCTTGATTGAGAGACACCTCACTATAACTCTAGCCACATATGAAATGCTCATGTCACCTGCTTTCTAGTTGAATTTGTTCTTGCAATACTCTCCTTTTAGTTCCTTGAAGATCACAGGCTCTCACCTCAGAGATTTCACACTTGGTGTTGCCTTCTCCTGCAAAGCTCTTTGTATCCAGCAAGAAACTAATTAATGCCCATTGCTTAGGCATGTAGAGAACTTCTTTGGGGACCAATTCTTACACTAGAAAACTCCCTTTGTTATTTTCTCTCACAGCACACTGGTTTCATAAAATTTATCAAGATGTATAATTATATATTTATGCAAGTATTTGCTGATTGCTTAACTTTCCCCACTTAGTGATGTAAGGGAAAATATGCCCGTTAAAAGAAGACGTTTAAAGTCTCCACATTGAAAATAAGGGAAGAGGCCCCCCCTTCCTTTTCTTTCAAAATTTCTTTCTCTGCCCTTTTTAAGTGAACATAAATGTTTCTTATGACTAAATAACCTTCTTGCCAGTCTCACAACACAAGAATATTTCCCCAGTGACCTGAGAGCCATGTCTTTGAAATGTAATAATCAAAAAAGATAACATCTTATTTCCCAGTTTCCTGGGAGGACACAGGCCTAAGTTCAGCTGGCACCTGACTCCAAAAGGCAAAATCTACCTTTAATCATAAAGATAAAAGAAAATTAGCCATTTTATCTGAGATTATGAATGTAATGTGTTGTATCCACTTACTTGTATATAAGAGTGCGATTTCTTTCCACCGTTTAATTTCTTTAGTGAATTGCCTGTGCTCTGCATCACATTTTGATTTGTTACTCATTCTTTTTTTATTTTTATTTTTATCTCAGCATATCATCCCTTGAATGTTGCTTATCCAATAATAAATTTGTTTGCAACCTCTATTACCTTTGTGGAGACACTTTCTGGGCTTGGAGAAGATTTTGCTTTAATGATATTCCCCCAATAATGCTAAGCTCCGTGAGAATACTAATTAGGTCTGTTTTGTTTACCACCATATTCTCTGTGCATACACAATGACCAGTTCAGTGTATAAGTCAAATAATTGTTCAATGAAGGAATAAATAAAAAATCTGGCAGGAGTCTCTATTTTCTCCCTCACTTTTCTCACAGGGCCATTATGAAGACCAAATGGAGTCAGACCAATTTACTTGGCAGCTTTAGTTCTATTGCTGTTTTGTAGTAGGATTAAGGATATATTGCTTAAACCCTCTAAGCTTCAGTTTCCTCATCTGTTGAATAGGGGTAATAATAGAATCTAGCTCAGAAGATTCTTGTGAGGATAAATTGAAAGATTGCATTTAAAATAAGCAATATGGTGCCTGGCACACAGGGAGTAATAAATTCAGCTAATAGTTTATTTTTTCTGCCCCAAATAAATAAACATGTTCATTGGAACTCAAGGACCACAATGATAAGAACAGCTGTAGATTGGAAGAGGTATGAAGAATTGCCTATGGCATCTTGGCAGGAAATTTTTTGATTCTACCACCCTATACCCAGGTTTATTTGGGCTTTTCCATTAAGCTGACAACATGGGACCAAAGTTCTTATTCCAGTCATTTTTCCTACCTTTCTTCAGTGATCTATAAGCAGTACCTCACTCAGCCAGGAATTCATAGATGTGAGACATGTCAGGGTACCTGTCAGCCACAAGTAAGCAAACTGCAAACTTACGTTTATAGAATCTGGCCTTTTTTATTTTCTCTCCTGACTAGTGGGTAGTTACTCTCTGAGAATAACTTTTTATCCTTTTGTCTTAACTCAAGTAGGAGATATCTCTTCTCCTTATGCTTTCAAATAGGTGAGCCCAGTAGGGTTTTTTTGTGGATTTATAGTCTTTTAAAACTCCCTTCACCAGACCTAGAATAAATTATGCTATGAGTTTTACGATCCCTCTTAGAGGAGAAAACAAGTCTTCTCCCCTCTACCCTCCTAGGTGCAATGACTGGGGCCCCTGGATCAAACTGATAAAAGACAGATGAATAAGAGAGTTAAACTATAGAGGTTCACACACAAAATTGTGGTTCATGGAAGCAGCAGATGATTGAAGCATGTACCACTTTAGGCTGATATGGTTAAGCTTTATGTCCCCACCCAAATCTCAACTTGAATTATAATCCCCATAATCCCCACGTGTCAAGGGAGAGACCAGGTGGAGGTAACTGAGTCATGGGGGTGGATTCTCCCATGCCGTTCTCATGATAGTGAATGAGTTCTCACAAGATCTGATGGTTTTATAAGGGGCTCTTTCCACTTCACTCCCACTTCTCCTTCCTGCCTCCTTGTAAAGAAGGTGCCTTGCTTCCCCTTTGCCTTCTGCCATGATCGTAAGTGTCCTGAGGTCTCCCCAGCCATGCTGAACTGTGAGACAACTAAATTTCTTTCCTTTATAAATTACCCAGTCTCAGCTACGTCTTTATAGCAGTATGAAAATGAACAAATACATAGGCTAAATGAAAGAAAAGGGGTTTTGAGGACAGGCGTGGTGGCTCACACCTGTAATCCTAGCACATTGGGAGTCAGAGGCAGGTGGGTCACTTGAGGCCAGGAGTTTGAGACCAGCCTCATCAACATGGAAAAACCTCGTCTCTACTAAAAATACAAAAATTAGCTGGGCGTAGTTGTGCATGCCTGGATTCCCAGCTACTTGAGAGGCAGAGACACGAGAATCTCTTGAACCTTGGAGGCAGAGGTTGCAGCGAGTTGAGATCGCACCACTGCACTCCAGCCTGGGTCACAGAGCAAGACTCTGTCTAAAACAAAACAAAACAAAACAAAGAAAAAGGGTTTGGGGCTTTGGGGCAAGAGAGACAAGTTATGGGAAGATGAGAGGGGGCAGTGGATGATAAACAAGGGTTGTCTTATTACGCAGAGTTGTCTCCTGAAGACTAGCTGTCTTCCTGGTAAGATACATCCTTACAAATGGAAATTTCCATTACAAATATACATTTATTTTATAAAAATGTAAATCTATATTTTATTTTTAGGTAGTTAGGAGAAGGTAAAGAGCTTTTCCTGCCTCTGTTGATTCTCAATTGCCTTTAGCTCAAAATTATTCTTATGCCGAAGTGGCATAATTTTGGGTGGCATATTCTGGTACCTTTCACTCCCCACATCCCACATCCCCATACACTGCTCTGAACATCCTTAAGTAGATACAACACGGTCAGAACAAAAATCATCAACTATCATGATATTAAGTATTTTAGAAAAGTTAGGGGTGTGTGTGTGTGTGTGTGTGTGTGTGTGTGTGTGTGTGTGTGTGTGTGTAGGGTGAGTGAATAGGAGAGAGAGTTATTCATGAAAGATCACTGAGCCAGGATTAAAAAAGCTGACTTTCCCTACAGAGACTACCAGTGTGTTATTATGTGAACTCAGGCTAATGATTTAATTTCTTAGTTCATTTATTTCTCTTATTAAAATCGGAACTGACTGTGCCTTTCTGCAAACTGCAAACTAGTTAGCTGTACTTGCTACAGCACTAGGCACAAATAAATCACTCATTAATACCTGTAGGTTAATGGAGTGATCCATGGGGAAGTTACATGTGGAAATGATGAGGGCATTTTAAATCCCTAGGATAAAAGCTTCCACTGCATTTATTGTAATGTACTATACCTCACCATAGTACTGTCCTCAGAATCCTATATTTTCAGCATTTTAGTAATGAAACCTCTAAGAATGGAAGTCATGTTCTTTTCAACATTTTAGCATTTCAGTCTAATGTGGAAGCGCTATACTCAGAAGTCAGCTTAGGAGACCTGTGCAAAGCAAGTCAGATGCTGAGATGCTTTTAAGCTCTGCTGTAGAAACATATCTCATAGTGAGATAAAGTAATAACAGTGATTTCCTTGTGTGACTCATAAACTGATTCTGGAGGCAGTTGTGAGAAAGACTTCTACATATTGCTAGAATAACTGCATAGCTTCTGTAACCATATTTCCTGGACCCCAAATCACAACACATGGTTTGACCAAGGATTTTTCCTGATTTATAAATATCAGTGAAATGTCTTACAAAATTATTAAGATTAAGTAATATCTCATTCTACCTTTAATTAATTGCCTTTATTCAGCATAATAAAATTATAGAACATCTGGATTGTCTGTCCTGGACAATTTGGAACTGATAATTACCATGTGTACAGCCAAAATGATTATCTTGAAGAGGACAAAATTTCTTTAAATGCAATTATGCTTGCATATTTATTTAAACACTAGTCTTACTCTCTTATAGTCATACCTTGTATTAAAGTATATAAGATGCCCTAAAAAGAGAATAATAACCAAATGACTGAATCTATTGCTTTCTTCCCCTGAGTTAATAGATTGCTACAATAGGTAATAATTCCATGTTCCTCTGTGTTAGAAAAAGGTAGTTACTAATAGACAATGGTACAGTTGTTATTTAACCACACCTATATAATCAGACAAAATGGCTCAGTGTACATCTCTCACTTGGCAAAATAGTGATCTTTGTCATTGAACTTTAGATATATCAAAATCTAAAATGATATATCTAATTTGTTTTTAGGAAACAGATATCCTGATTTTCCCTTGATATTTACATAGCTATAAGAGACCATTATCCCTGGGATAATACTTCTTTTTTAACTACCAATTTCTAAAAAATAATACAATAAATGCATCCCCTGGCCCTTTTAAGTTTGTTATTTTGGAGGTCAGAACTCAGCTTTTCTTTTTGTTATAGTCAGCATGTTAGATATTTTTGCCTCTAGGGAGTTTCAGCTTCTCCATATCCCCTTGTGGTCTCCATGTGTACTATACTAAGTTTCTTATTTTCAGTGAGTTGAAATCACTGCTGCCAGACATGCCAATTCTTTTCTCTCACTATGAATGAGCCTCAAGCTTGAGGAAGGTAGAGCATGGATGAGTGACAATTCACAAGCCAGAAAAACCTTTCTGGGCCTTCTTCCACCACCTTGGTGCTTGCCAAATTCTCAGGCCCCTCACAGGTAGGCCCCATGACTACCGAATTAGCCAATGTTTGGGAGTTTGCCCAGATTTAATTTGAATGAGGGGCCACTTTCCACAAATACACAGTACCAGCAGGCTGATCAAAGACATTATCCTCTCTAGTCCTTTTAAGATTAAAGAGATTCAGTTTGTATCCAAACGATGAGTGCCTTCCAAAATAGATGGCTATGGCTAGAAGAGTGGGAAAAAAATCTAATTATTATTTAGTTCTTTGTGATTACTTTTAGACAAAATAGAATTGACAGCCTTGGAAATATTACTAGAAGCATAAATTATGCAACATATCTTATTATCATACAAACTTAGTATTATGCTGATATTACAACACTGCCAATCAAATTGGAAACTCAGTTCTCACCTAGTCTGTAGAAAGGAACATCATTTTTTTTGTTGTTGTGAATCTCTCTTCTGTAATGTTCGGAAAAATCCAGGAGGTACTCTTTTCAGTAATTTTGGCTACATCTCTCTATCCTGTTCTAAAACCACCTCTCAAAGAGCATTGCAAAGGGCCTCTTCGGAAAAGAGGAGACGGTGTGCTCTGAGACTGTGTTGCCATATCAACTCAAGATAATTTGAAAATGAAAACCAAACAAACAAACCACGATAGGGTTTGCGTGTTGGTGGTCATGTTGAGGCTTTGTTGGGGCCACAAGGGGAAGCTCTCCTTTGCCCTATGAGGGTTTCCTGAAAATCACTGACAAGAGGCAGATGAATATGAGAAAAGGCATATGAATTTATTTAATATACATGTATGGGAGACTTCAGAATGAAGGCCCAAAGATCCAGGGCAAATTGTCCATTTTTATGCTTAGGTTCAACAAGCTGCAGATAGCCATGTGGATGTATGATTGGATAAAAAGGGCATGATCTAATGCTAATAGACTAAGTGGGGAAACCCAGCAAGGCCCGTCTGCCTAGCTTCTTCTTGGCGTCTCTGAGCAAGCATTCCTTCCTTCTGGGTGTGAGGCAGGGCCCTCTCTGGAATGAGGATCTTATGACCTATAGTCAAACAAGGTAGGTCAGATGATTTCTTTATGGCCAGATTTTACACAGAAAGATGGAGGGAAAATTAGAGTAGCATTTTTAGGTTTTATGACTGGCTTTCAGGAAAAGAGGTTCTGTTTTTTCTGACCATCCTTGGGGAAGAGGGATTCTAGTTTCTATGGCTAGCCTCAAGGGAGAAGGGGACAGAGAGACAGGAGGGCAAGACAAAGTCAGGAAAAACTTCTGCTTTTGAGGATGCTGCTGAGGCCTTCATTTTGAAGTATTGTTTTCTGAGCCCGAATCACTTCAAATGCTCCACTTCAACCTTCATCAAATCCACCAACTTTGTTGATTTCTTTTTCAAAATATGTGTTTCCAGTATGTTTAAACAATCAAACTTAATGGATAGTTTGTATTCTTTTCTGGACCCTAATTTCCTTGCTTCCAAGTTTGCAAGAAGCTAGAACTGACTGATAGGGGTTAAGATTGAATAGAAAAACACTATTTGTCAATAAAATTGCTGTATATATACCATACTTCTACTAAATACTGCACTCAAACACTGAATCCTTGATATAAAATGCTCTCAGGTTGCATATGTTTTGAACCCTGAGGTTATGTGCATGAGAATCCAAAAATGTTTGCGAAGTCAAATAATTTTGTAATCCTCCCTAGGTAGATCCAGAGAGTAACTGGTTAATAGGTGGGTGGCACAATGTGTCCGTTGAAGGAGAGAGCTGAGCTGTAGAAGTAGTGTGGTGTCATTAAGAGAACATGGACTTTTGACTCAGACAGATGGCCTATGGCAAGTTATTTAACGTGTATGTGTTGCAGTTTCTTTAGATGGAAAACACATATCATTGCTGCTTCGAAGGGCCACATAGAAGATTAATATAGGAAGTGTTTACAAAATATTTAGCACTGTGCTTGGACCATACTGAGTGTTCAAGAAAAGGTGCTTGTTATCTGAAAACTGAGGTTCTAGAAAATTTTAATATGTACTTATTTAAAACAAATACAACTTTTATTTTCTAAGGGTGCTCAGGTTATAAGGTTATATTTGATATGAAAAATAACCCTGTTATATAGGAAATGTACTTATGATATTCTCATTTACAAGTGACAAAACTGAGAGCCCAAAATGTATGCAACTTTCCCAAAGCAATCCAGTTAGCCAGTGGGAGACAGGACTAAAATGTGAGTGTTTTTGCTCCCAGTCAGGTGCTGTCTCAATGGTACAGAAGACTCATCACTTCAGAAGAATAAAAATACAAGGGAGAAAGGAAAAAAACAATTTTAAAAGAAGATAAATCAGTTATTTATAATCATTTTGTAGTTTTCGAAGAAGCTTTGATCCTAAGGAGGGTCCTTTGGAAATATTTACAGTATTATTTGTGAAGCTAAAAGAATAAGGAAAAACTAAATTGCTCTGCATAAGAAAAGGGTAAACTCTTAGAAGTAGAATGTGCTTGATTTAGGAGGCCAAAGAAAGTAGGGTAGGCTAGATGTGGGTGCTGGTAGTTGAAGGAAAACTCTGGAGGAAAAAAAGAGATGCCTCATTGATATGTTTTTCTTCTTTTTTAAAACAACAAATTATTTATTTAGGTTTTATTTTTTAATTGATGCATTGTAATTGTACATGTATATGTGGTAAAATTTGATGCTTCCATACCTATCTATGTTTTATAATGATCAATTCAGGATATTTAGTGTATTCATCACCTCATGCATTTATCATTTTGAATTTTTTAAATAATTTTGTTTTTTGGGTGTGATGTAACCCTAAACTTCACTCTCCTAACAAGCCATTAGCAAAATATTAATTTCTTAATAATGGTAGGAGAGTAGATTTTCTTTGTCAGGCTGAAGAAAATGCCAAGATATACTGCAGGGTTAGTTGGAATAATTTCTATCTTCTTTCCACACCAGTCACATCTAAGTTGCAAAGGAGTAGATTGCCATCTTTCAACCTTTCAAGAAAATTAAGAGTATTTTAAATGTCTTTCTATGTTCTCTAGCAAAAAGCCCCCATAAATTCTAATATACTCAATGGCCAAGCCAGTTTTCATATGAAGGAGTGAGGCAGGCTGAATGGAGGGTGTATGCTTCATCCAAAGGGGATTGCCTCAACTCAGACCAGGCAGATGGCTTCAGTGCGGAACTGAGTGTTGCCAGATCTGATTTTCTTCAAAAGCAAAGAAACAAACTGGTGATCTGAATTTTTACGTGGAATTTTCTGATTTTAAAATATCTACCATGTTTTAAAAACAAAATGAAATAAACGAGCAAACAGAAAACATTGTACCGGCCAAAGAAAACAATCTACAAGCTGGAGCTGCCTCTGGACCACCTGTTTGCAACTTCTGCCAGCAGTCCCAATACTTCCACATGCTACAAATTAAATTTGAAAAGCACTGGTATACATACATCCTAAACACCCCAGGCTAAGGATTTAATAAGTAATTGTATAACCTATCCTCTCTGTACCTAAATTCCCTCATCTGGAAAATTGGAAAAATTGTTGTGCTTTCCTTATAGGACTGTTGTAAGGATTAAATATATTAGTGCATTATTCTCTTCATTCACCTCTCATCCATCTTCTACACTCACTCAAAGTCTGAATTTACCTCTAGTTAATCTCTAAGCAATGCTTACATGGCTAACCAACAGTGACTAGATGCAAATGGGAACAGTCTTTATGCCTTTTTCTTTTTAATGCTTTCCTTTACTCCCCGATGCTAGCCAATAACTAAGTTATGGTTTTGACTAGTACCATGTCTCTCCAAATCTTCCTAAGGCCACAGGTAAATTTCTAACTGAACTCCAGCAGGGGGTTTCTTGCTAGTGTTCCTACTACATAATGCTATGAAAATGAGCTTTTTGTGGGCACTGCTTTAATCTCACTGCTTTAGTCCTAAAAATTCAGTATTTGTTCTTCAGCCACTACTTAAGACCAAGCCACTTTTGTGGTTTTCAGGTTTTTGAAAAACACAAGTGGCTTGGTCTTAATTAGTGGCTTACAAAAATAAATGCTTACATGAATTCAAATAACACCAGCCAAATCCACCCAACCACATATAACTACTGCATTTTACTTGCTGTATGAACAGTCTGCTTCTATCACACATTATTGTGTTGTAGACATTTCTCTAGTCAGTGAATTTCATTCAATAAATAAAAACAGCATAATATGTAAATAGGTTTCTGACATTCTCTTATATCATGATTTTATTTAACCAAATATCTATAAATAAGCATTTAGGTGTTCCCATTTCTTTGCAATGTAAGGGTTACTATTTTTATATATGTATTTTTTCCTGATAATTTTCTGGAGCTATATTTCTAGAAAAAGAATTGCTTTGTGAGTATTTATACATAGGTTAAATTTTTATACTTGCTGAAACATCGCTTCCTGGAAAATGTATTATATTTTCTAAATCCGAGAGGGCAAGAATGACTGTACACTTTTCTATATTCACACCAATACTGGATATTGTAATTTTCCCTTTTATGAGTTTATCTTTGCAAGGCTTATAAAAGACAAATGATATCTCGTTGCTGTTTTTTTGTTTGGATTTTTTGTTTGTTTGTTTTGGTTTGTTTTTTGCATTTCTCAATTATTTGGTCAAATATCTTTTCCCATTATTTCAGCAAATTTTTTTTTGGTTTTAATTACGAATTGTCTGTCCCTGCTCTCTGCAAAGATTTCTATCAGAACATTCATCTTTTCCTTGTTTATTTATAAGGGCACCTTTTATTAAATCCACTATTTGACATGTATATACATACACACACATATATATACACACACACACATATATACACATATATAACTATTGATGCAAATATATTTCCTTTTGTCAATTTTCCATCAATTTATGGGTAGCATGTTGCTTGAAGAATAGTGACTGTTACAATAAGTAAAAATCAACATTATAGCCTTTCTATAGCCATTATAGGCACTGTTCTAATTTAATTACATGGATTCACTCATAATCCTGTCTACAAACCTACTATGATTATTTTTGTTTTCAGACGAGGAAATTGAAGTACAAGGAAGGTAGGTGACTTGACCAAGGTTTTAAAGCGACTCTGCTGGACTTGAAACAAAATGATATGGAAACACTCCATGCTGTTAAGCACTGTCAAAGCTAAACAAAGCCAGACATCACTAAAACAGTAAGGACAGATTTTTTTCAGTAGTACTATCACAGTGGGAAAAAGAGTGAGCTGAACTCAACTTTTGCCCATCTTTTGATTGTATTATTAGATTTTTTCCTATAGAGTTGTGTGAGTTCCTTATATACTTGGGTTTTTAGATCCTTACAGATAGGTAGCTTGAAAATATTTTCTCCTCTTCTGTGGGTTTTTTTTTTTTTTTTCTCATTGTTTTGTGTGAGTTCCTTATATACTTGGGTTTTTAGATCCTTACAGATAGGTAGCTTGAAAATATTTTCTCCTCTTCTGTGGGTTTTTTTTTTTTTTTTCTCATTGTTGATTGTATCCTTTGCTGTGCAGATGCTGACTTGAAGTGATCTCATTTATATTTACATATACATATCATATATATGGGTAATTGCATATATCGAATCCTAGTATTTAAAGTGTTGAGTTTTTGTTTGTTTGTTTGCTTCTTTTCAGAGACAGGGTCTGACTCTTGTTGCCCAGGCTGAAGTGCAGTGGTGCTATTCTAGCTCACTGCAACCTCAAACTCCTGGGTTCAAGTGATCCTCCTGCCTCAGCCTCCTGAGTTGCTGAGACTACAGGTGCATGCCACAACACATGGCTGATTTTTAAAAGTTTTTGTAGAGACGGGGTTTCACTTTGTTGTCCAAGCTAGTCTCAGGCTTCTGACATCAAGCAATCCATACACAAAAAAGAAAGACAAAAAACCTATTTATAGTAGAGAATTTGGGTCACATCTAGAACTTATAAAACAAAAACCTTCTATTATATGAATTTTCAAAGAAGCAGTTTATTTGAAATACTATTTCAGAGAAAATATTTAAGAGTTCCAGAAGGACATGATAAGAAAACAGAAGGACTTAAGTTACAAGCTGGTAGAGAACAGGAAAAAAAAGAAGAAACAAGTAAAAATGATTGTTTTTTTTTGCTGCTTCTTATCTAGCTTTTATTTTAAGCTTCTTATCTAGCTTATCTAGCAACTATAGCTGAAAAAAAAACAACTATAGCTGAAAACATAGTTAAGGATGTGGAAGACTAGAACAAGGAGAATGAACAAATGAAAAAGAATTTTAAAAATGTAAAGTTTCGGCCGGGCGCGGTGGCTCAAGCCTGTAATCCCAGCACTTTGGGAGGCCGAGACGGGCGGATCACGAGGTGAGGAGATCGAGACCATCCTGGTCTACACGGTGAAACCCCGTCTCTACTAAAAATACAAAAAACTAGCCGGGCGAGATGGCGGGCGCTTGTAGTCCCAGCTACTCGGGAGGCTGAGGCAGGAGAATGGCGTAAACCCGGGAGGCGGAGCTTGCCGTGAGCCAAGATCGCACCACTGCACTCCAGCCTGGGCGACAGAGCGAGACTCTGTCTCAAAAAAAAAAAAAAAAAAAGTAAAGTTTCTGTGGACATAATAGCTAATTAGGACAATTGAATTACACCATATACGTAATTTTTGTACCTGAAGGAGAGAACAAAAACATATTTATAAAATATAAAAAATAACATAATCAAAACTTCCAGAGACACAGGAACGCCCAGGTCTCTAATTAAATGCATATTTCCATCATATAGCATTAGAAGATAAGTGTCTATTAAGAGCACAAAAAGGGTATGTGTGTGTGTGTGTGTGTGTGTTAATGGGGGTCACTTCTGGTACTGGAAAGCAGGAGTAGGAGGTAAACTCATTCTTATTGTATATGCTGTCAACCTGTTTGAAAATGTAACTATTTTGTGTGTTATTTTTATAATATTAATACCCAAATATCCCTAAATGTTAATTGTGTCCCTCTTCCCTGCACATGAAAGTGACTAATTTTTTGGGTTTGGGAGTTTTTTAATTTAAAAAAATTTATAGCAAAGCTACCTTTAAGGGTTTGAATGTGATTTATCCTCATAAGGAGAGTCTCATATTGGGATAAATTGAAATTCATTTCAATTTCTGGTTGCAGGCCTGAGGAAGTGGAATAGCACCTATTGAGGGAGGACACGAAGCCTTTCTGGGTCTTTATACTCTTTCTTCCTTATGGAACAAAAGCCTTAAGCTACCAAAGGAATAAGACCAAATTCTCTTATACGCAAGCCACAGTTGAAGACTGATTGGGTGTCAGGGAATGGAATGGAAAAAATCAAAAACAAATAAACAAAATAAAGCAACAACAGCAAGACTATCTTTGAAGCAGGAATAAGAACATATCTTGGGCCAAAATTTTTACAGATAACCTGTTGCTGGCAGAAGGAACCGGATCACTGAAATAACCCATCTCCCAAATGCAGGAGCATAGTACCAAACTAAGACTGAGGATGGACCAGAAGATCAGAGAATATCCCCCTGCCCCACACCAACAGGTTTCCCAGTGTTAAACACTAACCTAATGCCACCAATCAACCATCTGGTGTTGCTAGATGTCACCAATCTAGTAATACCAATCTAATGTTAGTACAGAGGCAAGAGCCAGACAGACTCTCTGAGGCACAGGTGCAAACAGAAGATATAAACCTGAGGGTGGAATAAACATTGAAAGAAAAAAAAATCAGTACACCAACCCCAACCTAAGCAGAAGATAACACCAGAAGATTTGGGGATTGGAACACTAAGGGTGCATGATGACAAAACCCAAATCTAGCTCAACTAAAAGCCTGGAAAAAGAATAGGCATGCTCGCTTCAAGTCATAAACTATTTATCCTAGTTTCTATTACCTGACATAAAAATGTCTGGTTTTCAACAGAAATATACACAATATACAAACCGGTTAAGGAAAACATAATGTTAAACATAAAACAACCAATAGAACTAGGTGGAAATGTGACTCAGATGTAGGAACAAACAGACAAAGAATTTAAAATACTTATGATTAACATGTTAAATGTTCTATTTCAGGGGTGAGCATGCTTTTTCTGTAAATGGCCATATAGGCCTTGTGGGCCCTATGTTCTCTGTCACAACTACTCAGTTCAACCATTGTAGCACAGAACCAGCCACAGACAATACATAAATAAAAGGACATGGCTATGTCCCAATACAATTTTATTTGCAAAAACAGGTGGTGGTCTTCACTTTGCCAATTCCTATTCTAGTAGACAAGGTGGATGAATAAATAGAGGGCTCTAGCAGAGAGATGGAAACTACAAAAAAGGATCAAGTCAAAATGCTAGAAATGATAAATACAATAAAAGATATAAAAATATTGTCAATAAACTCATCACTAGACTTAGTCACAGTTTAAGAACAAATTCAGTGAACTTGAAGATCGGTCAATAAAAATTCACCAAACAGAAAAAAAGACTTACAATGATCAGTTAACCAACCAACCAAACAAAAAACCTGCAGAGCATCTAAGAGCTTGAGGATAATGGGACAATATCAAATGGTCTAACATTTTTGCAATTGGAATCTTTTTTTGTGCTTTGGGTTTTTTTTTTTTTTTGGCAGCTTATAAAATTATATCTTTTGTTAATTTTTAATTTTTGTGGTTGCATAGTAGCTGTATATATTTATGGGTGCAACTGGAATCTTGGAAAGAAACTGGAGAGAGAATGTGGCAGAAAAATATTTGAAGAGATAATGGCCAAATGTTTTCCAAACATAAAATCACCAATCCGCACATCCAAGAAACTCAGAGAACATGAAGCAAAATAAATACCAACAAAGAACGCACCACAATCAAACCTGAAAACCAAAGATAAAGAGAAAATCATTGCAGCCAGAGAAAAATGATACATACAGGAAAAGAATAACATATCAGATTTCTAGTCACCAACAATCCAAGGCTGAAGCCATTGTAAAGACATTTGCAAAGTGATAAAAAAGAAAATGACAATCAAGGATTCTATGCCAAGTAAAATAACTTTCACAAAGAAAGGAAAAAATAAAGATTTTTTTTTCAGACAGACAAAAACTAAAAAAATCCATTACCAGCACAATTATACTATAAAATTTTTTAAAGAAAATTCTTTAGGCAGAGCAATATGACACTAGATAGATCAAACAGATAAAATATTAGAATTAAAAAATAACCCACAAAAGTCCCTGGATCAAAAACCAATATAAAAAACTCTCTCTCACACACACACCAATATGAAAACTAAAAGTTTTAAAAAATCATAAATACAGTCCAAAAATCAAATGCCAGAAATAGATTTAACAAAAATTGTGCACAGCATCAACACAGAGAACTATGAAACATTATACAAATTAAACAAGGCATGACCAGATTGAATGATAAATCTTGTTCTTGGATTGAAAAATTTAATATTCTAAAAGTATAATTTAAAAAAAAAATCCATAGCTTCAATGCAATCCCAATTAAAGTGTCAAAAGTTATTTTTGTGTGTGGAAGTTGAGAAACTAATGATAAAATTACATGGAAATAGGAAAGGATACTAACAGCTAAAACAATCTTAAACACAGATCTGAGATTATACTCTGTGGGACATTAAGGTTTATTACAAAACTACATTAATTAAACAACTGAGGCATTAGTGCAAAAATATACAGTGGCATAAAATGTAACAATCTGGAAACAGACCTATGCGTATTTATTTATTTAAAGGTAGCACTAAACCCCAGTCTGCAAAGGGCTATCTTTTAAATAAGATGGTGCTAGGAAATTTAGATTTATACGTTGGAAATTAAATGAATGTTGATCTCTACTACACAACAAACAAAATACATTCCAAATGTATTGTAGCCTTAAATATGGAAAGTAAAACAATGAGGTTTCTTTTTTTTTTGAGACGGAGTCTCGCTTAGTCGCCCGGGCTGGAGTGCAGTGGCGCGATCTCGGCTCACTGCAAGCTCTGCCTCCCGGGTTCACGCCATTCTCCTGCCTCAGCCTCCCAAGTAGCTGGGACTACAAGTGCTTGCCTCCACGCCCGGCTAACTTTTTTGCATTTTTAGTAGAGATGGGGTTTCACCGTGTTAGCCAGGATGGTCTCGATCTCCTGACCTCGTGATCCTCCCGTCTCGGCCTCCCAAAGTGCTGGGATTACAGGCTTGAGCCACCGCACCCGGCCAACAACAATGAGGTTTCTAGTAGATAACATAATAGAATTACTTCATGACCTTAGGATAGGCAAAGCATTATTAAACAGGACACAAAACATGTTAGCACTAAAGAAAATAAGTGATAGAGGCCAGGCAAGGTGGCTCATGCCTGCAATCCCAGGACTTTGGGACGTCGAGGCAGGTGGATCACTGGAGGCCAGGAGTTCGAGACCAGCCTGCCCAGCATGGTGAAACCTCATCTCTACCAAAAAATTAAAAAATTAGCCAGTGATGGCACATGCCTGTAATCCCAGCTACTCGGGAGGCTGAGGCAGGAGAATCGCTTGAACCCGGGAGGCAGAGGTTGCAGTGAGCCGAGATTGCACCGCTGCACTCCAGCCTGATGACAAAGTGAGACTCTGTCTCAAAAAAAAAAAAAAAAAATTGATAAACTGGAATTCGTTAAAATTAAGACTCTCTCTTCCTCTATCTGCCACCTATATTAGGTATTTCTCCTAGTGTTATCCCTCCCCTAGATCCCCACCCCTCAATAGGCCCTGGTGTGTGATGCTCCCCTCCTTATGTCCATGTGTTCTCATTGTTCAACTCCCATTTATGAGTGAGAACATGTGCTGTTTGGTTTTCTGGTCTTGTGATAGTTTGCTGAGAATGTTGGTTTCCAGCTTCATCCATATCCCTGCAAAGGACATGAACTCATCCTTTTTTATGCCTGCATAGCATTCCGTAGTGTATATGTGCCACATTTTCTTTATTCAGTGTATTATTGATGGACATTTGGGTTGGTTCCAAGTCTTTGCTATTGTGGATAGTGCCACAATAAACATACGTGTGCATGTATTTTTATAGTAGAATGATTTATAATTCTTTGTGTATATGCCCAATAATGGGATTGCTGGGTCAAATGGTATTTCTAGTTCTAGATCCTTGAGGAATCACCACACTGTCTTCCACAATGGTTGAACTAATTTACACTCCAATCGACCAGTGTAAAAGTGTTCCCATTTCTCCGCATCCTCTCCAGCATCTGTTGTTTCCTGACTTTTTAATGATCGCCATTCTAACTGGCATGAGATGGTATCTCATTGTAGTTTTGATTTGCATTTCTCTAATGACCAGTAATGATGAACTTTTTTTCATGTCTGTTGGCTGCATAAATGTCTCCTTTTTTTTTTTTTTTTTTTTTGAGACGGAGTCTGTCGCCAGGGCTGGAGTGCAGTGGCTGGATCTCAGCTCGCTGCAAGCTCCGCCTCCCGGGTTTACGCCATTCTCCTGCCTCAGCCTCCCCAGTAGCTGGGACTACAGGCGCCAGCTACCTCGCCCGGCTAGCTTTTTGTATTTTTTAGTAGATACGAGGTTTCACCGTGTTAGCCAGAATGGTCTCAAACTCCTGACCTCGTGATCCACCCGTCTCGGCCTCCCAAAGTGCTGGGATTACAGGCTTGAGCCACCGCGCCCGGCCAAATGTCTTCTTTTGAGAACTGTCTGTTCATATCCTCTGCCCAGTTTTTGATGGGGTTCTTTGTTTATTTCTTGTAAATTTGTTTAAGTTCTTTATGGATTCTGGATATTAGCCCTTTGTCAGATAGATAGATTGCAAAAATTTTCTCCCATTCTGTAGGTTGCCTGTTCACTCTGATGATAGTTGTTTTGCTGTGCAGAAGCTCTTTAGTTTAATTAGATCCCGTTTATCAATTTTGGCTTTTGTTGACATTGCTCTTAGTATTTAAGACATGAAGTCTTCGCTCATGCCTATGTCCTGAATGGTATTGCCCAGGTTTTCTTCTAGGATTTTTATGGTCCTAGGTCTTACATTTAAGTCTTTGATCCGTCTTCAGTTGATTTTTGTACAAGGTGTAAGGAAGGGGTGCAGTTTCAGTTTTCTGCATATGGCTAGCCAGTTTTCCCAACACCATTTATTAAATAGGGAATCTTTTCCCCATTGCTTGTTTTTGTCAGACTTGTCAAAGACCAAATGGTTGTAGATGTGTGGTGTTATTTCTGAGGCCTCTGTTCTGTTCCATTGGTCTATATATCTGTTTCAGTACCAGTACCATGTTGTTTTGGTTACTGTAGCCTTGTAGTACAGTTTGAAGTCAGGTAGCATGATGACTCCAGGTTTATTCTTCTTGCCCAGGATTGTCTTGGCTCTGTGGGCTCTTTTTTGGTTCCATATGAAGTTTAAAGAAGTTTTTTCCAATTCTGTGAAGAAAGTCAGTGGTAGCTTGATGGGGATAGCTCGATGGGGATAGCATTGAATCTATAAATTACTTTGGGCAGTATGGCCATTTTCACGATACTGATTCTTTTTATCCATGAGCATGGAATGTTTGTCCATTTGTTTGTGTCCTCTCTTATTTCCTTGAGCAGTGGTTTGTAGTTCTCCTTAAAGAAGTCCTTCACATCTGTTGTAGGTTGTATTCTTAATTATTTTATTCTCTTTGTAGCAATTGTGAATGGGAGTTCACTCATGATTTGGCTCTCTGTTTGTCTGTTATTGGTGTATAGGAATTGTTGTGGGTTTTGCACATTGATTTTGTATCCTGAGACTTTGCTGAAGTTGCTTATCAGTTTATGGAGATTTTTGGCAGAGACGAGGGGTTTTCTAAATATACGATCATGTCATCTGCAAAGAGAGAAAATTTGACTTCCTCTCTTCCTATTTGAATATGTTTTATTTCTTTCTGTTGCCTGATTGCCCTGGCCAGAACTTCCAACACTATGTTGAAAAGGAGTGGTGAGAGAGGGCATCCTTGTCTTGTGCCAGTTTTCAAAGGGAATGTTTCCAGTTTTGCCTGTTCAGTATGATATTGGCTGTGGGTTTATCATAAATTGCTCTTATTATTTTGAGATATGTCCCATCAATACCTAGTTTATTGAGAGTTTTTAGCATGGAAGAGTGTTGAATTTTGTCAAAGGCCTTTTCTGCATCTATTGAGATAATCGTGTGGTTTTTGTCATTGGTTCTGTTTATGTGATGGATTACGTTTATTGATTTGCATATGTTGAACCAGCCTTGCATCCCAGGGATGAAGCTGACTTGATTGTGTTGCTTAAGCTTTTTGATGTGCTGCTGGATTCGGTTTGCCAATATTTTATTGAGGATTTTTGCATTGATGTTCATCAGGGATATTGGGCTGAAATTTTCTTTTTTTGTTGCATCTCTGCCAGGTTTTGGTATCAGGATGATGCTGGCCTCATAAAATGAGTTAGGGAGGATTCCCTCTTTTTCTATTGTTTTGAATAGTTTCAGAAGTGATGGTACCAGCTCTTCTTCGTACCTCTGGTAGAATTTGGCTGTGAATCTGTTGGGTCCTGGACTTTTTTGTTGTTGGTAGGCTATTAATTACTGCCTCATTTTCAGACCTTGCTATTGGTCAATTTAGGGATTTGACTTCTTCCTGGTTTAGACTTGGAAGGGTGTATGTGTCCAGGAATTTATCAATTTCTTCTAGTTTTTCTAGTTTATTTGCATAGAGGTGTTTATAGTATTCTCTGATAGTAGTTCGTATTTCTGTGGGATCAGTGATGATATCCCCTATACCATTTTTTTTTGTTTTTTTTTTTTGAGATGGAATCTTGCTCTGTTGCCCAGACTGGAGTGCAGCGGCACAATCTCCGCTCACTGCAAGCTCTGCCTCCCAGATTTACACCATTCTCCTGCATCAGCCTCTGGAGTAGCTGAGACTACAGGTGCCCGCCACCATGCACGTCTAATTTTTTTGTATTTTTAGTAGAGATGCGGTTTCACTGTGTTAGCCAGGATGGTCTCAATCTCCTGACCTCATGATCCGCCCTCCTTGGCCTCCCAAAGTGCTGGAATTACAGGTGTGAGCCACCACGCCCGGCCCCCTATGTCATTTTTTATTGGGTCTATTTGATTCTTCTCTCTTTTCTTTTTATTAGTCTGGCTAGTGGTCTGTTTTGTTGATCTTTTCAAAACACCAGCTCCTGGATTCATTGATTTTTTTGAAGGGTTTTTCGTGTCTCTATCTCCTTCAGTTCTGCTCTGACCTTAGTTCTTACTTGTCTTCTGCTAGATTTTGAGTTTGTTTGCTCTTGCTTCTCTAGTTCTTTTAATTTTGATGCTAGGGTGTCAATTTTAGATCTTTCCTGCTTTGTCTTGTGGGCATTTAGTGCTACACATTTCCCTCTACACACTACTTTAAATGTGTCCCAGAGATTCTGGTATGTTGTGTCTTTGTTCTCATTGGTTTCAAAGAACATCTTTATTTCTGCCTTCATTTCACTATTTACCCAGAAGTCATCCAGGAGCAGGTTATTCAGTTTCCATGTAGTTGTGCAGTTTTGAGTGAGTTTTTAAATCCTGAATTCTAGCTTGATTGCACTGTGGTCTGAGAGACAGTTTGTTGTCATTTCTGTTCTTATATATTTGCTGAGAAGTGCGTTACTTCCAACTATGTGGTCCACTTTGGAATAAGTGTGATGTGATGTGAGAAGAATGTATATTCTGTTGATTTGGGGTTCAGAGATCTGTAGATACGTATTAGGTCCACTTGGTGCAGAGCTGAGTTCAATTCCAGAATATCCTTGTTAACCTTCTGTCTCATTGATCTCTCTAATATTGACAGTGGGGTATTAAAGTCTCCCACTATTATCATGTGGGAGTCTAAGTCTCTATGTAGGTCTCTAAGGACTTGCTTTATGAATCTGGGTGCTCTTGTATTGGGTGCATATACATTTAGAATAATTAGCTCTTCTTGTTGAATTGATCCCTTCACCATTATGTAATGGCCTTCTTTGTCACTCTTGATCTTTGTTGGTTTAAAGTCTGCTTTATCAGAGACTAGGATTGCAACTGCTGCTTTCTTTCTTTTCTTTTTTTTTTCTTTCCATTTGCTTGGTAGATCTTCCTCCATCCCTTTGTTTTGAGCCCATGTGCATCTCTGCACGTGAGATGGGTCTCCTGAATACAGCACACTGATAGGTCTTGACTCTTTATCCAATTTACCAGTCTGTGTCTTTTTTGGGGGCATTTAAAGGTATTCAGTTAGGAAAAGAGAAAGTCAAGTTGTCCCTTTTTGCAGATGACATGATTGTATATTGAGAAAACCCCATCATCTCAGCCCAAAATCGCCTTAGGCTGATAAGCAACTCCAGAAAAGTCTCAGGATACAGAATCCATGTGCAAAAATCACAAGCATTCCTATACACCAATTACAGACAAATAGCAAGC
>NW_012117888.1:1558491-1574868 GCF_000951035.1 Colobus angolensis palliatus | reverse complement strand
TCTTTGTTCTCATTGGTTTCAAAGAACATCTTTATTTCTGCCTTCATTTCGTTATTTACCCAGTAGTCATTCAGGAGCAGGTTGTTCGTTTTCCATGTAGTTGTGCAGTTTTGACTGAGTTTTTTAATCCTGAGTTCCAATTTGATTGCACTGTGGTCTGAGAGACTCTTTGTTATGATTTCTATTCTTTTGCATTTGCTGAGGAGTGTTTTACTTCCAATAATGTTGTCAATTTGAGAATAAGTGCGATGTGGTGCTGAGAAGGATGTATATTCTGTTGATTTGGGGTGGAGAGTTTTGTAGATGTCTATTAGGTGTGCTTGGTCCAGAGCTGAGTTTAAGTCCCTAATATCCTTGTGAATTTTCTGTCTCTTTGATCTGTCTAATATTGAGAGTGGGGTGTTAAAGTCTCCTACTCTTATTGTGTGGGAGTCTAAATCTCTTTGTAGGTCTCTAAGAACTTGCTTTATGAATCTGGGTGCTCCAGTATTGAATGCATATATATTTAGGATAGCTAGCTCTTCTTCCTGCATTCATCCTTTTACCATTATGTAATGCCCTTCTTTGTCTCTTTAGATCTTTGTTGGTTTACAGTCTGTTTTATCAGAGACTTAGGATTGCAACTCCTGCTTTTTTTTTTTTCTTTCCATTTGCTTGGTAAATATCCCTCCATCCCTTTATTTTTAGCCTATGTGTGTCTTTGAACATGAGATGGGTCTCCTGAATACAGCACACTGAGGGGTCTTGACTCTTTACCCAATTTGCTAGCCTGTGTCTTTTAATTGGGGCTTTTAGCCCATTTACATTTAAGGATAATATTGTTATATGTGAATTTGATCCTGCCATTATGATGTTAGCTGGTTGTGTTGCCCATTAGTTGATGCAGTTTCTTCATAGTGTCAATGGTCTTTACAATTTGGTATGTTTTGTGGTGGTTGGTACCAGTTGTTTCTTTCCATGTTTAGTGCTTCCTTCAGGAACTCTTGTAAGGCAGGCCTGGTGGTGACAAAATCTCTCACCATTTGCTTGTCTGTAAAGGATTTTATGTCTCCTTTGCTTATAAAGTTTAGTTTGGCTAGATATAAAATTCTGGGTTGAAAATTCTTTTCTTTAAGAATTTGAATATTGGCCCCAACTCTCTTCTGGCTTGTAGGGTTTCTGCAGAGAGATCCACTGTTAGTCTGATGGGCTTCCCTTTTTGGGTAACTCGACCTTTCTCTCTGGCTGCCCTTAACACTTTTTCCTTCATTTCAGCCTTGGTGAATCCAACGATTATGTGTCTTGGGGTTGTTCTTCTCAAGGAGTATCTTTGTGGTGTTCTCTGTATTTCCTGAATTTGAATGTTGGCCTGTCTTGCTAGGTTGGGGAAGTTCTGGATAATATCCTGAAGAGTGTTTTCCAACTTGGTTCCATTTTCCTTGTCACTTTCAGGTACAGCAATTAACTGTAGATTTCGTCTTTTTCAGATAGTCCCATATTTCTTGGAGGCTTTGTCTGTTCCTTTTTATTCTTTTTTCTCTAATCTTGTCTTCTGTCTCTATTTTATTAAATTGATCTTCAGTCACTGATATCCTTTCTTCTGCTTGATCAGTTCAGCTGTTGAAACTTGTGTATGCTTCATGAAGTTCTTGTACTGTGTTTTTCAGCTCATTTATGTTCTTCTCAACACTGGGTATTCTAATTAGCAATTCCTCTAATTTTTTTTTAAGGTTCTTAGCATCCTTGCATTGGGTTAGAACATGCTTCTTTAGCTTAGAGGAGTTTGTTATTACCCACCTTCTGAAGCCTACTTCTGTCAGTTTGTCAAACTCATTCTCCATCCAGTTTTGTTCCCTTGCTGGCGAGGAGTTGTGATCCTTTGGAGGAGAAGAGGCGTTCTGGTTTTTGGAATATTCAGACTTTTTGCGCTGGTTTGTCCTCATCTTTGTGGATTTATCTACCTTTGGTCTTTGATGTTGGTGACCTCGGGTGGGGTCCTTGAGTGGACATGCTATTCCCTTCTGTTTGTTAGCTTTCCTTCTGACAATCAGGCCCCTCTGCTGCCGGTGTGCTGAACTTTGCTGGAGGTCCACTCCTGACCCTGTTTGCCTGGGTATCACTTGCAGAGGCTGCAGAACAGCAAAGATTGATACCTGATCTTTCTTTTGAAAGCTTCATCCCAGAGGGGGCACCTGCCAGATGCCAGCCAGAGCTCTCCTGTGTGAGGTGTCTGTCGGCCCCTACTGGGAGGTGTCTGCCAGTCAGGATACACGGGGGTCAAGGACCCACTTGAGGAGACAGTCTGATCCTTAGCAGAGCTTGAAGGCTGTGCTGGGAGGCCCACTGCTCTCTTCAGTGCTGTCAGGCAGGGACGTTTAAATCTGCTGAAGCTATGCCCACAGCCACCCTTTTCCCTAGGTGCTCTTTTCCAGAGGGATGGGAATTTTTCAGAGATGCCCTGCCCAGAGCAGAGAAATCTCGCAGTCTGGCCACAGCAGCCTTGTTGAGCTGAAGTGGGCTCCTCCCAGTTTGAACTTCCCAGCGGGTTTATCTACACCGTGAGCATAGGATGAGCATAAAGCCACCTACTTAAGCCTCAGCAATGGCGGACGCCCCCTCCCCCGACCAAGCTTGAGCCTCCAGAGTCCATCTCAGACTGCTGCTGTGCTGGCAGCAAGAATTTCAAGCCAGTGGATCTCAGTTTGCTGGGCTCCGTAGGGGTGGGACCCACCGAGTCACATTACTTGGCTCTCTGGCTTCAGCACCCCTTTCCAGGGGAGTGAACAGGTCTGTCTCGCTGGCGTTCCAGGTGCCACTGGGGTATGGAATAAAAGAACTCCTGTAGCTAGTTCAATGTCTGCCCAAATGACCGCCCAGTTTTATGCTTGAAACCCAGGGCCCTGGTGGGGTAGGCACCGGATGGAATCTCCTGGTTTGCGGGTTGCGGAGACCGTGGGACAAGCACAGTATCTATGCTGAAGTTCCTCAGGCTTAGTCCCTCACGGCTTCCCTTGGGTAGGGGAGAAAATTCCCTGAAACCTTGAGCTTCCTGGGTGAGGCGATGGCCCACGCTGCTTTGGCTTGCCCTCAGTGGGCTGCAACCACTGTCCAACCAGTTCCAGTGAGATTAACTGGGTACCTCAGTTGGAAATGTGGAAATCACCTTCTTTCTGCTTCCATCTGGCTGGGAACTGCAGACCAGAGCTGTTCCTATTCAACCATCTTGCCAGCAATTGGTTTTTCATATTTTCTTCTTCTTTTTTCTTTTCATATTCCACCAAATTACATTGGTCTTTCTATTGCCGATTCTTAGTGTATTGTTTTAATTTCATTCAATGTATTTTATATTTGAATGATATACCTCAGAGTTGTATTATGACGTTGGGCTACTTTTTAAATCTCAGTCATACTTTAGATCCACCTTCCCCCCTCCTTTTGTTTTTTAACCATTTTTATGTTTTCTTATGGAAGGAAGTGTTATTATGAACCTGAATTTATAACACTTTCTTTTTTGGACTGTACCTTACTCTCAAGTTTGGTAATTTTATGGTAATAATTGGGGTTTCTTTTGTCTGTAGAGAAAGTAAAATTTTCTTGGCTACCACTTTTGAATAGTCCCTCCAATATTTAGATGTTCCTTTGGCATACAATCCTTACTTTAGTTTATACCAAGTAGCTCTAAATAGTAGAATAATGAAAGTTGTAAAATATAAAGGAATTTGAGTTAGTCTTTTGATATATTTATTGTGAAACTTCTCTTTTTTCACATGACTTTGAATTGATACTTTCACAATTTCACATCAGAGTAAACACTTGTTTCCTTGCCCATGTTTCCTTTCTCCAACCATACATACACATACTCTAGCAATGTTGACATTGCTGCAAATCTGAGTGGATTTCAATTTTGGGAGCTGTCATCAGAACCAGTTGATATATCATACAAAAAAATAACTTTCGTCATCTTGTAATTACACTTCAATTTGGACCTTATTTGGACAAGTAATACAAAATTTGTTTTCTAAACTTTTTTTTTTGACTTGATTTCTGAAGGTAATTTACACCTTCATGCTTTGGGTTCCTACTTCTGCTAGCCTTTCCTCCTCTGCCATATAAAGCAGCAATTTTAAGATAAGTGCTTTAATAGTAAGAGCACAAAATGGCATGTAACATGCTGTGGAATTTAATGTAAATCACAAATATAAATTTTTAATATTAAGAGTTATGTTATTTCTGCGTGAATGGTGTCTTATATAGCGTAATAAATGTGTTCATTGAACAGTTAGAGAGTAGTGTGTTTTTTGTTTCAACTGACAAATACCAAAGAGAGTTTGCACCAAGGGAGAAATTTTCACATTAGTGTCACAATTACAGATCTTTATGTTTCACTTGAAACATTTGGAGATCCAAGCCAGCAAGCCAAAATACTGTGTTTTTCACTGTGCTTAATGCATCTTAATGCATCTTTCTTTCTTCTCTTTGGGGCTTTTCCATCTTTCTCTTCTGAGATGTCCTCTTTGTATCTGGATGCTTGGGGCTTCTCAAGACAGCACCCCACTTAGAGATTGGGGGCAAATCACTTTTTTTTTTTTTTTTTTGAGACGGAGTCTTGCTCTGTCACCCAGGCTGGAGTGCAGTGGCCGGATCTCAGCTCACTGCAAGCTCCGCCTTTCGGGTTCACGCCATTCTCCTGCCTCAGCCTCCTGAGTAGCTGGGACTACAGGCGCCCGCCACCTCGCCTGGCTAGTTTTTTGTATTTTTTAGTAGAGACGGGGTTTCACCAGGTTAGCCAGGATGGTCTCGATCTCCTGACCTTGTGATCCGCCCGTCTCGGCCTCCCAAAGTGCTGGGATTACAGGCTTGAGCCACCGTGCCCAGCCTAAATCACGTTTTTTTTCCCCAAATCAATTGATTACTTAATTCCATTTTCAAAGTCTATCTCAGGCAAAATGGTGAAGTATATGGAGTGGATCCTCTGTTCACCTTCACCTCCCCATCCCTTCTGTTGGTGCTCTCAAACGGTTCCTTGTTGTCCCTCCTCTCTTTCTCTATGTCTCTTGCATCTTACTGGATCAAGATAGCACATCAGTTTTAGAGATTTTTCTACATTTTTCCACCAATCCTATTGCTAATATTTCAGGACAGTTGTTCCCTGACAGTGACATTAAATTTACAAGAAAACAAATTCCTACTGCTATGGTTGCTAATATATTTCTCTTCTCATGTAAGAAAAAAACCTAATCCAGTAAAAATATTTTTTTAAATTCATTTTATTTTAAAAGATTTTTTATTTTTAATTTATCTGGGTACATTGTAGGTATACATTTTTATGGAGTACATAAGATGTTTTGATACAGGCATGCAATGTGAAATAAGTACATCATGGAGAATGGGGGTATCCATCCCCTCAGGCATTTATCCTTTGAGTTACAAACAATCCAATTACGCTCTTTAAAATGTACAATTAAGTTATTATTGACTATAGTCACCCTGTTGTGCTATCAAATACTAGATCTCATTCATTCTTTCTATTTATTTTGTACCCATTAACCATCCCCACCTTGCCCCCTCAATCCTCCCACTGCCCTTCTCAGTCTCTGGTAACCATCCTTCTACTCTGTATGTCCGTGAATCCCATTGTTTTGATTTTTAGATGCCACAAGTAAGTGAGAACATATCACGTTTGTCTTTCTGTGCCTGGCTTATTTCACTTCACATAATGATCTCCAGTTCCATCCATGTTGTTGCAAATGACAGGATCTCATTCTTTTTTATGGCTGAATAGTACTTCATTGTGTATACTACATTTTCTTAATCTGCTCATCTGTTAATGGACACTTAGTTTGCTTCCAAATCTTAACTACCGTGAACAGTGCTGCAACAAACAGGAGTACAGATATCTCTTTGATATGCTTATTTCCTTACTTTTACATATATACTTAGGAGTGGGATTACTGGATTGTATGGTAGCTATATTTATAGTTTTCTGATGAAACTCCAAACTGTTCTCCATAGTAGTTGTACTACCTGACATTCCCACAAACAGTGTACAAGGGTTCCCCTTTCTCCACATCCTTACCAACATTTGTTATTGCTTGCCTTTTGGGTGTAAGCCATTTTAGCTGGAGTGTGATGATATCTAAATGTACTTTTGATTTGCATTTCTCACATGATCAGTGATGTTGAGCCCCTTTTCGTATACCTGTTTGCTATTTGTATGTCTTCTTTTACAGTCAAAACTTCCTTAGGTAAACTCCTACAGGTTGATGAAAACGGTCTTGGACTTTCCAGGATCATGGAAGTAAGATTGGAGAAAAAGGAACCTTTTGAGCTTTTCAAAGCACAGCTTGTGCTTTGAACTAATGCTACATAATAGCATTATTTCTGATGGATGTACTTGAATAAAACTCAAAAACATCCAGACAATGTATCTGATAGACTTGTAGTTTGGATATAACTATAAGCAGTGGGAGATGAAAAACTTGTGAATATCTTATTATGGTTCTATAAATAATATCATCAGCTTCTCAATGGAAGAAAACAGAACTTTCTTCCTCTTTGGCATTTATGTAAAATGAATGACTTCTACATATGCTGATACATTTTTGTAGTTTATATTCTGCCATCCACTGATGTCTAATTGAGCTATTTTCACTAGCGTTATTATTATAGGCCAATGTGGTATTATGTTCTCTGACTGGGAATTATGCCAAAAGAAAAATAGTAGTAGCATCCTATGTTAGTGTAGAGCTTTTACAATTTTCAATACCTATCCTCATCTATAACTTTATTGTCTTTTCCAAACACCTCTGCCAGTTAGGGAGCATGAGTATAATACATACTTTATTGATGAGAAAATTGAAGCATACAAGCTGTGACCTATGCGTGAGTGCATAGCTAATTAGAGGCAGAACTGGAATGAGTGTTTTTTTAATGTTACTGTTGTATACCACACTGCGTCTACTGCAAACAAGTAAAACCAGAGGGAAAATGAGAGCAAACTGTTGATTTTTATTATCTTTTTCCATTTAAAGTCAGAGCACTCATCATAATAATATCAATAATCAGTATTTTGGGGCTGTTCTCATCTATCCAAAAGTAAGAATATATTAAACATCTACTGTTTGTCCAACATGACTTAAAGATTCATGAAGGCTAATGCTGTCACCAATTGGTGACCAGAGAGAGTTCAGAAGCCCTTCCTATTACCCTTATTTACTTTCACAGAGTGACTAGGGATGGGAAGAAGAGGATAATTACTCAATACTAAGACAATTGCATTTTCCTATAAACTGATTCTAATTGTCACAGCCAAGGTCCCACCTTTATCTATTATATAATAAATACACTAATATTATTAAGTTGTTATATAGTGGAGTATTTTACTTTAAACATACTTCAGTATATACAGTGTAGTACAAACATGTGCACAATTAAGAAAATTTCACTGTAGGGATAGTTAACTGGCATTTAAAGTACTTTAAATTGGCTGAAACTTTAACAATTCTAGAAGATAACATTGGAAAAACCCTTTTAGACATTGGCTTAGACAAGGATTTCATGACCAAGAACCCAAAAGCAAATGCAATAAAAAAAAAAGATAAATAGCTGGTACCTAATCAAGCTAAAGAGCTTTTGCACGGCAAAAGGAACAGTCGGCAGAGTAAACAGACAACCCACAGAGTGGGAGAAAATCTTCACTATCTATACATCTGACAAAGGACTAATATCCAGAATCTATAATGAATGCAAACAAGTCAGTAAGAAAAAAACAAACAAACAATCCCATCAAAAACTGGGCTAAGGACATGAATAGACAATTCTTAAAAGAAGGTATACAGATGGCCAACAAACATATGAAAAAATGCCTAACATCACTAACGGTCAGGGAAATGCAAATCAAAACCACAATGCGATACCACCTTACTCCTGCAAGAATGGCCATAATGAAAAAAATGAAAAAACAGTAGATGTTGGCGTGGATGTAGTGAACAGGGAACACTTCTACACTGCTGGTGGGAATGTAAACTAGTACAGTGACTATGGGAAACAGTGTAGAGGTTCCTTAAATAACTAAAAGTAGAACCACCATTTGATCCAGCAATACCGCTAAGGGGTATCTATCCAGAGGAAAAGAAGTCATTTGAAAAAGATACTTGCACACACATGTTTATAGCACCACAATTCACAATTGCAAAATTGCGGAACCAACCCAAATGCCCATCAATCAACTAGTGGAAAAAGAAACTGTGATACATACATATATATATATATATGATGTGTAGATATATGATGTGCATATATATGATGTGTGTGTGTATATATATATATGATGGAATACTATACAGCCATAAAATGGAATGAATTAACAGCATTTGCAGTGACCTGGATGAGATTGGAGACTATTATTCTAAGTGAAGTAACTCAGGAATGGAAAACCAAGCATCATATGCTCTCACTGATATGTGGGAGCCAAGCTGTGAGGACGCAAAGGCATAAGAGTGATACAGTGGACTTTGGGGACCTGAGGGGAAGAGTAAGAGGGGGCTACAAATATGGTGCAGTGCATACTGCTTGGGTGATGGGTGCACCAAAATCTCACAGATCACCACTAAAGAACTTACTCATGTACTCATGTAATCAAATACCACCTGCACCCCAATAACTTAAGGAAAAAATAAATTAAAAAATAAATATATAAACATAAAAATAAATAAGTAAAGTCCTTTATATTGGAATCCACAAATTAGAAATGGCTACTTAGCTTTTCAAATATTATGATCAAAATCCACACTGGAGAATCTGTATTTAGAATAAGAGACATTAGAAATATATTTCATTGATGTTCAGGAAAGATGAAGGGTTAGAAGGATAATAAGGTCCCATGACCTTACCAGAACCAGGTATAAGAATATTGTGAGCCTGGCAACTATGATTC
The DNA here is from genome assembly GCF_000951035.1 of Colobus angolensis palliatus. Lineage (NCBI taxonomy): Eukaryota > Metazoa > Chordata > Mammalia > Primates > Cercopithecidae > Colobus > Colobus angolensis. The sequence goes on along the minus strand of NW_012117888.1, from coordinate 1,565,954 downwards.
AGAAGTCCATTGATTCCATATCCCTCCACTTCACAGAGGACTCTGCCACTTGTTGTGAGTACCACACTGGCTGCCCCTGCTCTAGGAAAATTATTGTGCCTGTCCAAAAGTAAATATTTTCTGCAAAGTGTTAGTCTGTGTGTCTCAGGGCAGAAAGCGGGAATTAACCTGGGCTGCATGCAGTTATGGTTTTGTAATTATAAATATTTTGTGCACGTGATAAAATTTTAAAAGCTTGTTTTCAATGTAGCATACGACACGATGGTGAGGTTTTGCCATAGGAAATCTACAGCCCCCACCAAATGCTGACTACCAAAAGCTTTCTTTAATATGAAAAAGACCTAATAATTGCTAAACAACAAAATTACTGTAGGACTTTTAAAAAAGACTGCTTATGATGTGCCAGACACTCTGTTGAGTATATTGTCTATTTTCTCTTATTTAGTCTTCAAAAATCTATAATTTGTAGAGTTTTTACAAATTTTATTTTTATCATCTTCATGTTTCTGAAATCAGACAAGATCGGGTGTGTTCAGGTTGGTATGGCTGTAGACTCTTCCTCATTTTTCTGATGAGGAAACTGAGGCTTAGAGAGATTAGGTAACTTGGCCAAGATTCCCAAGCTGGTGTTAGAGCTGAAATTCTTATTCAGATCTATCTGCTCCAAAATGTAAACATGGGCTTGCATTTGCCAAAATGTAAGATGTGTAGCTTGGTGCTATACAACAATTATTTCAGGTGATACACAGACATAATCTTTAAAAATAATAACTCCGTAAGAAGAAATTTTTTTTTTTTTTTTTACAATCTTTTACTTTTCTGATTGCCCAATTAAAAATGACTCACATTAGGCCAAGTGCAGTGACTCATGCCTGAAATCCCAGCACTTTGGGAGGCTGAGGTGGGCAGATTGTTTGAGCCCAGGAGTTCAAAACCAGCCTGGGCAGCGTAGTGACCTTCTGTCTCAAAAAAGAAAAAAAAAATGACTCACATTCAAGTGACTCTGTTTCATATTACTCTATTTTATCTTCTTTAAGGAATTTGTTGTAGCTCAAATTAACCTGCATATTTATTTGAATTAATTGATTTTTAAAAATTTTCACTCAGTAGGATCCCAAGGGGACTAGTATCTTGAGTATCCATGTACGTAGTAAGAGTTCAACAAATATCAATTTTATGAATAGATGAACATATTGTGTCAAAAAGAAAGTTCCAATTTGGTGCTAATGAGTCATTAACCTCTTTTATCATTTGCTAATTTTTCCTTTTAATAGAGAGCAAGCAGGCTTGGGGTGAGAACATTTGACAGAATTATGTAGATAGAGGCTGGTCGCAGTGGCTCACACCTGTATTCCTAGCACTTTGGGAGGTCAAGGCGGGTGGACTGCATGAGCTCAGGAGTTCTAGACCAGCCTGGGCAGCATTGTAAAACCCCATCTCTACAAAAAATACAAAAAACTTAGCCGAGTGTGATGGCCTGTGCCTCTAGTCCCAGCTACTTGATGGGGGTTGAGGTGGGAGGATCTCTTGAGCCTAGGAGGTCGAGGCTGCAGTGAGCCAAGATGGCACCACTGCACTCCAGCCTGGGGGACAAAGTGGGATGCTTTCTCAAAAACACAAGAAGTACCTAGTTAGAAATTATACCTGTTCTTTATGACTAGCAATGCTGAATTTCTATTCAAGCTGCCTCCTTTTAAAATAAAGTTATGTAATTACAAAATATGAGTGTGTTAAAAGAAAAAATTAAGTAAATAAGTATACAGGCATTGGGAATTTATGGCAATGATTGTGAATGCTACATGTCATCATCAATGAAAACAGAATATTTTCTAGTAGGGAAATAAATAAAATGTCCTTTAAAATGCACTTCAGTAATTCAGTTGAATATCAAATCTCTAGAGGAGCTCCAAAAGAGTTCTATATCATGATTTCTACTCTCAATTCAAATGGGAAGGCAACATGTATTGAGTAATGTTATTCTAAATAATCAAGAATCCTATCATAATGCAGAAGAAAATTTTTAAAAAGAGTGAAATCAATTGGGCTTGAGTAGACAGAAAAAAATAGCTTTGTAATTGTGGAATTCAGTTGTTTCCTAAAAATAGAATTTTACTACACACCTACCTACTGATTTAACCAATATCAACTGAAAATCCGCAGTGAGGAAAATAATGTACCAGGCATTCTTGAGCAAAGTAACATAAAGGAGCTTCCTCTTGCTCTGAAGACAATCACACTACAGTGGAGAATTGACTTATCGTGCTTATCTCCTATGTAAGTTCATATAAAGTAAACTGATTCAGAAAGAAGAATGACCAATTGCACCTACGGAGGGATGATCAGATCAAGAATAACTTCCTATAGGTGATAGCTTTTGAGGTAAGTCTTTAAGGTTGAATAACACTGTTTGCATAGTTGGGTGAAGTAAGGATAGATGACAAACTAAGCTGAATAAAAGTAGAGACAGGAGTCAACATGGTGTGTTAGAGAGATGAAAGGGAAGCTGGCTTGATTGGATCAGCTGGAAACTGGCTTGATTCATGTGGACAAATCAGGGGCACATCTACGTTTGATGGGGCCCTCTTTAAGAGAAATATTATAAAATTGTGAATGCAATATTAGGTATGAACAAGTTATTTAAAATGGGAAAACAAATCTCAGCAAATTTCAAATTTTATTGTATTATTATTTTTTTGAGATGGAGTCTCGCTCTGTTGCCCAGGCTGGAGTGCAATGGCGTGATCTCAGCTCACTGAAACCTCTGCCTTCCAGATTCAAGCGATTCTCCTATCTCAGCCTCCTGAGTAGCTGGGATTATAGGCGTCCACCACCACACTTGGCTAACTTTTGTATTTTTAGTAGAGACGGGGTTTTGCCATGTTGGTCAGGCTGGTCTCGAACTCCTGACCTCAGGCGACCCACCCACCTCGGCCTCCCAAAGTGCTGGGATTACAGGAGTGAGCCACTGGCCAAATTTCAAATTTTAGAAGGCAACAAACACATTAAAAATCTAGTAAAATTACAAATATTTTATTACATCATGGCTTGAATACCTCTATAATACTTTTTTATTGAAGTTTTGCGAGATATTTATTAATTGACTCTTTACAGGACAATAGTTTTGTAATTTAAATATCTATGGAAAGAACTGAGAAGAACTGAGAGATGATTCCTTTCCCCTGGAGTATGATAAAAAAATCACTTTTATCATTGTTGGTTTAAAAAATGTTCTTTTAGTTTCACAACTAATTATCAATAATGTATGACAGATGTCACTCAGAGAAAAAAAATAATTCATGTAAATTTGTAAAATTGTCAAATTTGGTAAAACTTTCAAATTTCCTTTATATGTAAGCTGAAAGTTTTCTTGGCATTTCAAATTTTCTTGTACAATGACTAATCTTAGACACTCTTTGAACTGGTGGCACTCATAACAAATTGTCATCAACATCCTCATTACCATGGCAAATTCTGAGTTTATATTTTCCAGTGTCAGATAGCTCGTCAACTTCCTTTTAGCCAGATTGCAAAAAGTCCCATGACTCTATTTCTACCTCTAATGCCATCTGACATGATACAAAATCAGAGTGGATTAAGACAGTGGTCTTAACTGAATGTAGTTAAAGTATGCTACTTGTGCAAATTTTTCAGACATATATGACCATGTGAACATGTTGCTGAGGCCCTGCCAGGCCTTGAAATGGGCCTGTGCAAGTGAGGGGCCCAGAGATTAAGTTTTATTAGCTTCTTAGAATTCTACCTCTGAATAAGATTTTTGAGTACTTTGCATGCCAGGATGGGGAGAGTGAATCTAAGAGATATATTGGATGAAGAAGTAAGATATATTGGATAAAGGATGTAAAGTAAGGAATATAGAGTGCTAATGTGAATTTACAGGATGTAAATTCCAGGATAAATTTCTGTGCTAGGTGATATGCTAGTGGCTTGAGAGCAATTGTTCTTCTAGGGATAAACTTTGGGTTTCTCTAAGAATATGCTCCTGTGAATGGGAAATATAGAGAAACCATAAAATGGTTCATAAAACCTTTGTTAAAGGCGTATTTACATTTATTTAATCCTTCATGATAATTAGATGCTCATTATCATATTCAGATACTGTGTTCCAATATTTAGGTACCTGTGAATAAAATGATTACTGCCTTTTTTGCAGCAAACTGACTGATACAATAGTATCATGTGGGACATTGCCAAGCCTATAAAAGCTAAGGAGTAATAAAGAATGGTTAAGGAAAACATCCTAATATGCTAAACTTTAAAAAATACAGTTTTAGACTTTATCAGCTAAATTCACCTTGAAACTAAAATTTTATGGAAGAGTGAACTCTGGATAATGCTGCAGAATAAAAGCTTGGAGCTAAGTTTCTGAGGAAAAGAAATACACCGAAAAACAAAATTTTATCCCTAGTACATTAACCATTTCTATGATACACCCTGGATGACTGTAGAGAATATCATTTACCTTCTGAAAGGTGAAGCAACAGGTAATACTGAGGAATTAGATGAAGGAACAAAAATACGATGGCTTTTAGTTTGTTTTAGACAGTAACTTATTTGAAGTTCAGCAAGTATAACCAAATTATTTTTTAGTGTTTATTAGTGTTCACTGAATAGAGGTAACTAATAATGGTTGCTGTATCTGAGCATCTACAGTTAGTCATTCTAACTTGTTCTCTGCCTTTCCAGTTTCTAGCAAAGCCTCCAAATTAGAGTTGCAAATTTACTTACATTATAGCTCACGTGGAAAAAGAAAATGAAATGACTCTCAGAATGAGTCTTTAGAGAAATAGCAACCAAATGGAATGTATAGACAGTGCTGGACTCTTTTTTTTTTTTTTTTTTTTTTTTTTTTTTTTTTTTTTGAGTGCAGTGGCGCCGTCTCGGCTCACTGCAAGCTCTGCCTCCCGGGTTCACGCCATTCTCCTGCCTCAGCCTCCCTGCCGCTACGCCCGGCTAATTTTTTTGTATTTTTAGTAGAGATGGGGTTTCACTGTGTTAGCCAGGATGGTCTGGATCTCCTGACCTCGTGATCCGCCCACCTCGGCCTCCCAAAGTGCTGGGATTACAGGCTTGAGCCACCGCGCCCGGCCTAGTGCTGGACTCTTAATTGGAACTAAATTAAATGTACAAATGTTTTGAGAAAATAAGATAAATTTAAATATGGACTGGGTATTAGAAGATAATATGGAACTAGTGTTAATTTTGAGGGGTGTGATAATGGCATGGTATATATGTTAGTATAAAGTCTGTAACAATTAGACAATGCATACCAGAGTTTTTGTGAGTGAGATGACATGATATCTGGTATTATTTTAAAAATAAACCTGCATCCATACATACAGAGTTCAGACTTAAGAGAGGAAACAAAACTGGTAAAATATTGGTAATCATTGAAACCAGGTAATGTGGACAAAAGAGTTCATCACACTATTCTCTGCTTTTGCGCAAGTTTAGAAAGATAGAGACTTAGTTTTTTCATCCTCATTGTTTCGCTTTACTCTTCATTGTGGCCCCAGCACTTCATCCCTCCTTTTTCCTCAGTAGCATATTTAGAGGAGGACATGCAAATATAGGCTGGGAAAAAATCTGAAAGTTATTCATCACATACAAGGGTTTACACATACTGGCACGGAGAAATCAGAAATATATTTAGGCAATATTACCTCTTAGTTATACTTTTAGGTGATGAACTTTTAAAAATTGAGTTCATACTAATGAAGAACTTTGGTTGAATAAAATACTCTAGCAATAAATATCACGTGTTGAGCATCTACTCTAAAGTAGGCACTGTAGTAATTCCTTTGTTTAGATTATTCTCATTTAATACTCCCATTAGCTTTGTGAGGATTATATTATCATTTTCATTTTATAAATAATAAATTGAAGTAATGTATCCTGTTGCATGTAATTGCATGGCCCAAATTTTTCCTGTGGTAGGGTCTTTCCAGGTCATTTATATAGTAAATTTGATTCTAATTTAAAAGCACAAAAAGGAAAAAAGAAAGTGCGTATTTATTGCTTATGTCCATTGCATTAAGTAGGCAATGTGCTAAGCATTTCACAAATATTACCTGATTTCACAATAAGCTTGTGAGGTAATTACCATCATTGATATTTTTCTCAGTTTTGTGGGTGAGAAACTGTCAGCCTCATCAAGTAATTTATGCAAGATCAGGCAACTGATGAATTTGCATCCTCCTACTCAAGATTGCCTGCCTCTGAAGCCTATGTTCTTAAAAAAAACTATATGTATTATCTGATAGATAAGTAGTAAATCTGTTAATTCTAGAAATATATATGGAGCATTGACCACATGGCAAGCTCTGTGTTGGGTGCAGGAAAAGAAAGGTTTCATGAAGTGATTCCTATACTTAGAGAAGTTTATGATGTAGCTGAGGAGAGGGGAAGCATACACAATAACAAACAATATGAGAACATATGCTTTAGCCTAACAACTGTTAGAAGACTGAATTTGGGTCTTATTAAAATGCAAATAGCACTTAAAAAGATCTGCCACTTAAACCCTCATAGTATATTTTGAGTACTCAAAAGTCATTATTTTTTCTGGGTTTGACAAATTATGCATTTTATGAATTTTTATTTTTATAATTTAATATTGTTGTTCCTGGGAGTTTGTGGTCAAAGTGCTTTGACATAAAAATGAATTATACTACTAGGAAAACTTACTTCAATAGGTGAATAATGGGAAACAGTTTCATACTAAATATCAAGGTTTATTCAATCCAATATCTCGAATGTGAATGTGAAAATATGAACATTTTTAAAATATAAAAATACTGTGGTCAGAGAAAACCATTAGGGAAATGTGTGGTGCTCTTTGGTATTGAAATATGCACTCTTTCATCTTCAAGAGATAGATTACATATTCCATAAGCAGAAGTTCATATTGCAGATCATGTTTAGGGAATCGCCCCCAACATTGGAAGGGAAACTGGAAAACTGTCTGATCAAGTGACATATCTTTCCAGATTAGCAATCAGGAGATAGGGGATTCAGTCCTGGTTCTACCACTATCAGAATAATCTTGTACAATCTCTCTTGATGCCTACCCATCAATTTCTCCTTCTTAAACTAGGTGATCCCCAAGGTTTTTTACGTTTTTGGCATCCCAAGATTCTGTAGTTCTGTCTGTAGAATAAGATGTTTTATTCTTGTCTTTTGTATGTACAGAAAATGTATTAGTACCTACACTTGGGGTAGAACTTTCCTCATATACATTATCAGAGCTACCACATTTGTAGCCAAAATAAAAATGAAACTAGTCAGTGTGTGAAGAGTTGATTGTGTTGAGAGATGGAGTCAGTAATATGATTTTGTAACTTTATGGGTGCTGGGAAATCTCCTGTCCAAAGATATACTCTGACCCCAAAATTAACACTGATGCCAAGGTTACAGTTTAATAATTCTTCTTCTTCTTTCTTCTT
>NW_012117888.1:1549059-1558321 GCF_000951035.1 Colobus angolensis palliatus | reverse complement strand
TTCTTCTTCTTTCTTCTTCTTCTTCCTCTTCTTCTTCTTCTTCTTCTTCCTCTTCTTCTTCTTCCTCTTCCTCTTCTTCCTCTTCCTCCTCTTCTTCCTCTTCTTCTTCTTCTTCCTCCTCTTCTTCCTCTTCTTCCTTTTTTTCTTTTTTGCTTATTTATTTGATCCCAAGTTAAAGGATGGATAGCTTTGAGAGAAGTAACATTTCACGCTACATAAGACATAATATCTCAAAACTCTTTATTTGACAGCATGAGGATAGTAAAACGTGGTATGGGAAAGAGTAACAGAAGGCACCGCCCTCAGTCTCACTCCAAGACTATTTTTATTTCTCAGTTATAACTAGAGGTGAAAGAACATGATTTTTCTTCTTAGTTCAGTGGATGTATTTTTTTTTCCCTATAGTATTTTCTTTGGCAACCAGGAGACCATGAGCGTCTCTTGAGAAGGAGTGTGGGGACAATTCTGGAAGCATATGATGTTATCTTGTTCTACAACATAAAAAAGATTCAACCTCTTAACTTATTATTAATATAAGAGTATAGTACACCTCCATTGGAAAGAACCTCAATGTTTCGTACCTCACTACCCTGTAGATCAAATGCAGTCGCAATTGCACACTTGGTTATGAGTTCTCTCCCTCTCTCTCTCTCCTTGTCTCTCCGTCTCCTCTCTACCAGCATATGGAATAGATTTCACCTAAGTGCCATCTTTTTCTCTAGACACAGGCATTGTAACAGGCTTCACTCCATATCTCATTTATTTGAGAACCATTTTAACAGTTCATTTTGTATTTTTATCTTATGTTTGTAACATGGTTAAGCTGCTTTAAAAACAATTCAATTAAAATATACTTTTTTTGTAATTTTTTGAAATATATTTTAAAGTCAACGGCCGCTCACCTGAAGTTAATGAGTGTTATTATGGTGGCTCTGTGGCAGTTAGGCATATCACCTTGAATATTATTTCTTTTTCTTATCTCTAAAACAGTGATAGCAGGTCTAATACAGCTTTCTGACTAATCATTTCATCCCGCAAAACTGAAAATTATTCATGGAGGGGCCATTTATTCCCTTGTTATATGTACAAAACATTAAAATTCTAGCTGTCTTAAAACATGGGAGCTGTCATAGAGTTAGGGTAAAATTATGAGAGTGCTCTGGTTAAAAAGTGACACTTGAAAGGCAAATACAACATTTTAATAAGCTTAGGAAAGATGCCAAGGATTTAATGCCTTTTGCAAAACATTGGCTACACCGATTCTAAAACATGCCAGGCATATTTTCTCCCCAACAACCCTGAAAGTGCAATACAAGTACAGTACTTTGAAATGTGTTTGTAGGATTATGGGAAGCACACATATTAAATAGAATTCAATTGCTAAAATCTGTTTCTGCCCAGATTAATGAGTAGAAACAAAACATCTGCCAGTAACCTCTGTTTGGCTATATTCCTTTAAACTTAACTGAAAAAAGATACAGATGCCTTTCTTTTTTATTTCACTACACATTTATAAGCCTTCTGGATGAAAGGGGACTTGAAAATTATTTCCAATTTTCTTTACAGTCATCCGTGGGGCTCTTTTAGTCTATAGTATTCTTTTAATTTAGCATATTGCTTTGAAAGAGTTTTAACTGTCTTTATGATATTGCTGCCATGGAAATTAGCTCAGCTCTAGGATTGGAACATTTTGACAAAAATCAGCCTCCTGTCATCCTTAAAACTAAATATATGGCAAAGTTTTGCTCGTTAGAATGTTTTTAAAGGAAGAAATCAGAGATTGTTTTATATCTTAGGCTTCTCAACTAAAGAAATGTGGGCTACTCTATTTATTCCTACAGGGTAGGTTATAGGTTAACCCAAACTGATATTTGGTTTCTTATTCTCCTTTTACCAAGGCTTGCCTCTTTTTCATGTGTTTTGATTATTCATATGTTACTACTCTGCAAGCTGGCATGAATATTAACTAATAACCTTTCTAAGAGGGAGGGTCTTCTCAGGCCACAGCAGAAGAAACACTAAGAAACAGAAGGCATATTTAGCTATCAGAGAAAGAAGGGAACATCAGAACTGTGACTTCTAAAATGGACTCCTAAATTTGGGAAACAGGAGGGTTTCCTGTACCTATTGATGAGGTAACCGAAAGTACTCAGAATGCTTTTCCTTTACTGGTAGAACAACGTAAGTGCACAAAAGAGTGTTTGAGAAGCTATTCCTCCTATGAATGTCAGCTGAATGAAACTCAATATTTAACTGTTGATGGGTATCTATTACTGTCAGCCAAACCTATTTATCACTGCCAAATGCTGTACAGCTTCATGAGCCTTCAAGAGAATTCTCCATCAGCCTCAGTTGATGTAGGGCTCATATCTAGGACACAGAGGGCTGGTAATTTGTCATTTTGACTTGAAATGAATAAAGAAAAGCCATATTTAACTGGCATACAATTATGGGGTTTTGATTCTGGTTATTTGAAATTTCTAGATAGCTGAAGATGAGCAGAAAATGTCATTTTACTTATTTTTAAAATAAACTTTACTCTATAAACCAGTTTTAGGTACACAGCAAAATTTAACGGAAGGTATAGAGATTTCTCATATATATCCTGCATGCACATATGCATAGCTTCCCCACCCATTTTATTTTTATACTTGAATAACACACTCTTCCCCTCTTTCCCATATCCCATAGAATGTGCCAGGCAAATTGCTTGCCTTTATAGTTAAGGAAGGCTTTAAGGCTATCATCTTGATTGAAGATCCATTCTCATTATTCAGAACATTATGTGTAGAAGTGGTGGATTTAGGAAATTGAGGTGAATGTAGGCTGACCCCAGGTTGACTACACTGGATTAATTTTTCTTTTTTGGCCTTTTAAAATTTAAACTCTGATTTCTTCTTTTCTGGTAGAGTGCAGATAGATACTTAGTAACTTGAAGATGCTGGTTAGTTGAGTTCTGGTTAACAAATGTATATTTTGACTTACAGATAAAGCTGAAATGAAGGCAGGATGATTGGGACTTAGTCTCAGGACATCAAAATTGAAATGAGGTAAAAGTTAATAATGTTCATTCGCAAAAGCTTAATGACTAGTGTAAATAGAAATCTGCCAGAAAGTGGACTAGTAACATACTTCTGTGAACTATATTATGAATCTTAATTTAAATTCAATTAACTCAATTTTGCTGCATTTTCTTTAGTGAGGTTTACCTTCTGAATAAAATGTTTGCCTTCCCCCACCAAAAAAAATCCTACTTTGACATCATACAAATGTATGTCAGTTCTTACTTGTCTACAGGCCAATTTTTCTTTCAATATATTGTTATTAACATAAATTCTATCCACTTTAGTTTGCTATTGACATTGACTTTCTGAGAGGTAACTGAGTTAATGGAACTAACTGCATTTAAACAATAAGATTTTTGTCTGTAGAAGTCTCTTAAAATTATACAATTTAGTTATTTTTAAATTAATTAACATGGTTGTGAAGTACTTTTCAGTTCCTCTGACTTAGGCAGGTCTCACAGATGGAGCAAGAGTGTCAACTTTCTTTCTGTACAGGATTGCCCTTTAATACCAATGCTTATCCCATCTTGGCACCAGAAAGGTCATGAGCATAGTTCAACAAAGGCTCAGAAAAGACAATGAATAGCAGATGTCCATTGTGAAATGTTTTAATATGGCATTAATCCATCTGGGAAAGAAAGGCCTTCCATAACCATGTTGATTAGGTTAAAAATACTCTTGCTAACTTCAAACACATAAAATGCTATCAGTAACTCTTAGGTAGAGAATGATGATGATCAATGGGCAGCTTTTTGGATCAACATACCCACATTTACATTCTAGGATTCTGATGCCCTTCAAAGGGAGACTATTTCTCAATAAAGAGTTCAAAAATAAACAAATGCAATACATTTGAACCACATTTCCCACCAGCAATACATACTTGTCCAGCAAAAACAAGCTGGGCTGTGGTAAGGAAGTTTGGGTGGGTGAATGGTGGCAATTTTAGATGGACGGACGAGACAACTATTAGCATAATTTTTTCTGCAAAGGAGACATCTAATGAGAACATCCAAGAAATATTTCTGCTTCCGGATATAGGAAATCTTGGAGAAGGACAAACCTGAAGGAAGTCATACATTCATGGTTATAATGGTATCTAATGGTTAAATAAAAAGCATATTTTTATATTTGGAAAGAAACTTGTAGTCATTTGTCATATTTTTTACAGAAGAAGAAGATTTGCCTCCATGACTATTTTTGGATGAAGTTCTCATCTCCAAACTTTAATGTTTCAAAAATCCTTTTCTGCAAAGATGTGCAGATGGCATCAGGATAACCTTTGATATCTAAATCAGGTCAAAATGAAGGAGGAGAAAGAGACAGAATTTCCAATTTTGGAATAGAGCGTTAGAGATGCAAAGCCTTATATAATGGTATTACTTGATTTGAGGCCTTAGAATTAAAGAAGGAAAAAGTAATTTAAAAACTTTGAACAGTCTGTATAACAGAGGAAAACATTATGAGAAGTCCCTTGTTCACAAAGTTGTGGTGAAAACCTAATACCAAAAATAAAGTCATTCTACATGATTATTTGTGTACAAAATCTCAAGAAACCGATCTAAAAAATCTGTTAGAAACTGTGTTAGTTGTGAAAGAAATTTACAAAAATTAAAAAAAATTAAAACCTCCTAGAATTAGCAAGTGAATTTAGCATTGTCCCAAAGTTGTAACATAAAAATAAATCATATTTTTATATACCAGCAATGAACAAATCAAATTTTGCAATGGAAATAAAAATTAAAATTACAGTATCATTTATAATAGCTCAAACTGAAATATTTAGGTATACCGCTAACAAATCATGTACATGATCTATGTGCAGAAAACTACAACATAATGAAGAAAGTAATAAATGAAGACTTAAATAAATGGAGAGGCCTACTATGTTTATAGATTGGAAAATTCAAAGTAGCAAAGATGTTAATTTTCCCCAAATGTATTATTTAATACAATCTCTATCAAAACCCCAGCAGGATTTTGTGTAGATATATTTAAAATGCTGATTTTAAAACGTATATGGAAAAACAAAGAATGTGGAATACCTAAAACAATTTTGAAAAAGATGAATAAAGTGGGAAGAACCACATTACCTTATTTTAAGACTCAGTAATTAAGAGAGAGTGGCAAACGAATAGATCTGTATCAATGGAGCAGAATATAGAGTCCAGTATACACCCAAGTAAGTATGGTGAATTAATTTTTGACAAAGGTGCAAAAGCAATTCAAAGGAAGAAGGATAGATAGTCTTTTAACAATTAGATATTGACAAGTTAAAAATGGAAAGGAAAAAAGAAAGTTTCAACTTAACTATCACAAGTTACATGAAAATTAACTCAACTGGATTATAGTTCTAAACGTAAAGTGTAAAACTATAAAAGTTTTAGAAAAAAGGACAGGAGAAAACACTCATGATTTAGGATTAGGCATTAAGTTCCTAGACTTGACACCAAAGATATGATCTATAAAAGGAAAAATTGAAAATTATATTTTGTCAAAATTAGAAACCTTTGCACTTGAACAACCATGTTAAGAGAATTAAAACGTAAGCCACAGACTGGGAGGAAATATTTGTACATCACATTTCCAACAAAGGACTTGCCTACCAAATATTTAAAGAATACTTTAAAATCAACAGAAAATAAAATCCAGTTCAAAAATGGGTAAAAGACAGGACAAGACATTTACCAAAGAACATATACAGATGGTAAATATGCACATGTAGGGGTGTTCAACTTGATTAGCCATTAGAGAAATTCAAATTAAAGCCATGAAGAGAATCATACCATACACCTAAAAGATGGCTAAAATAAAAATTAATGGCAGCATCAAAATCAGGCGAGGATTTGGAAAAAGCAGATTACTCACAGATTGCTGGTGGGAATTTAAAGTGGTATAGTCACTCTGGAAAACATTGTGGCAGTTCTGATGAAGGGCCACATATATTTACCATGTGACCCAGCAATCTCACTCCTAGCTATTTACCCAAGAGAAATGGAGACATATGTTCACACAACGTTCTGTGTAGAAATGTTTGTAGTAGCATCATTTGTAATAGTAAAAAACTGTACATAACCCAAATGTCTTACAACTGGTGAATGGATTACAATGGAATACTACTCAATAATAACATGGAACAAATTATTGGTACAGATAACATGTATGGCTCTCAAGGGCATTATGCTGAATTTTAAAAAGCTATTTCCAAAGATTACCTTGTTATGATTCTATTTCCATAACATTCTTAAAATAATAAAATTACAGTGATAGATAACAGATGTGTTTACCAGGTGTTAGGGCTGCCTAAAGTGTGTGACTATAAAGGGATAGTATGAGGGAGTTTCTTTAGGGTGATAAAACAGTTGTGCATCTTGAATGTGGTGCTGATTACACAGATTTTTGCAGGTGATAATATTTTACATAATTATATACCAAAAAAAAGAATGCATGTAAATATCATTGCAATCTGAATAAAATGTGTACATTGTTTACTACTATGTCAGTTTCTCAGTTTGTTAATTGTACTGTGGTTTTGTTAGATATCATTGGAGAAAGTCAAGTGAAACATACATGGGAAGTCTCTGCTATTCTTGCAATTGCTAAGTTAATTTATAATTACTTCAATATAAAAAAATGCAGGAGTGAATGAGTAAAATAATGCGTGAGTAAAAGAAGGAATAAACAGCGGCCTGCAACACTACTGAATTGACTGGTGACAATGGGTTTAAAGAAAAGAAGAAAGAATAAAAATAGAAAACATGCATTTTTTTCCTTTTCATACAAGATATTTTATAGTCAATGCTTACTATTCTGGAATCATTAGGAACCCTGAAGCACTGAAGATGTTAAATACTTTACAGATCATTTCTAGTGTTGGCACAGGAACGCCACAGATGGACTCAGAGATTAACAAAACACACAGGTCTTTGCAAGACACCCAGCAGCGGCATGGTCTGTGAGCTATTTGTTTAATACAAGTTGCAACATTTGGAAAGCAGGAGTGGTCTCTTGGGACATGAAGAGAAAGGAACACCGTGAAATTTTACCTGATGCCTCAGAATTTGATATTTGTCTTCTGTTGCTATTTGTTATAAAATAAATGTAATACAACTAAATTGTTTTTTTTCTAATCCTTTTAAATAATGATCAAAGTAATATGTGATTAAGGGAAATATTTATTTAATGCTAAAAATTCCTTTAAAAGTAGCATAGTGTATAGCTGTTACAGTTAACATATCTTTCCCATTAGTAGTGACTCTGTTTTCTTGCCCAGCAGGTTTACATTTGTCAGGAGGTTCTGTATTCTTTCAAAGTCTGTATGAAACCAGAGAAGTAGGTACTGACAGTAAAGGCAAAAGGAGATGGTGGCTGGCAGTGAGCTGTGAGGAATGAAGGAATACCAACATGCTTCAGATGGGAGTCACAGGTTAAAAACATAGCAATATAATTAAAATATAATTAAAAATATTCAATACTGTTAATGATTATTCTTTCAAACTAAAGGCTTAGTCACACACTGTTTACATTCATAAAGCAGTATTCCTTCTTTTCTCAAACACAGCATTGATGCTTTTGATAAAAAGTAGTGTGCAGCCAAGTTAATTAATTAAACATTTATTGAATGGCTACTATGTTTCAGTTATCGTGATAATCATTGTATACAACCTAATTTTTAAAAAACCTACAATGTCCCTGCTTTCATGAAGTTTATAGTACATCAGGGAAAGGAAACACTTAGAAATAATAACACACAAAAAATCAATTGTTTAAAAAAATTCTTTTAATTTATTTTATTTTTGTTTTTTTATTTTGAGACAGAGTTTCACTCTGTCGCCCAGGCTGGAGTACAATGTTGTGGTCTTGGCTCACTGCAACCTCCGCCTCCCAGGTTAAAGCGATTCTCCTGCCTCAGCCTCCTGAGTAGTTGGGATTACAGGCGCCTGCGACCACACCTGGCTAATTTTTGTATTTTTAGTAGAGACTGGGTTTCACCATCTTGGCCAGGCTGGTCTCAAACTGCTGACCTTGTGATCCGCCCACCTTGGCCTCCCAAAGTGCTGGGATTACAGGTGTGATCCACCGCCCCTGACCTGTTTTTTTTGTTTTTTTTTTTTTTAAATAAAGATTACAAAAACTATAAAGACTTTGCCATAAAGAGAGTCAGGGTGCTATGAGGGTAAGTACCATGAGATATATAATACATATGATGCCCTCTCTAAAGAAATAATATTTAATCTGAGATCCAAAATATGAAGATGAAGGCTGAGGGATCATTTCAAGCGAAGGAACTAGCACATAAAGAAGCTTTAATATAGGAAAGAAGAACTTGGAGAATTCAAGAAAGCAAAATGAATATGTCTGGAGGGTAGTAAATAACGAAAACACTAAATGGAGGTTGTTAAGATCGGCATCAGCCAGATCAGGCCTGGTCTTGTGGATCACAAAAAGGCGTGCGGATCCTATTTTTACTGCAATGGAAAGCCATCAAACAGCTTTAGGCAAGGGAATGACATGATCAAAGTTTTAATGTTTTAAAAAAGTTTGCTCAGGTTACTGCAGGTCAAGTGTGGGATTATGATAAAGATTAAGGAAGATATTCAATAATCTGTATTTGTTTTATTTTCCCACATCTTAATATTTTGGAAAAGCACTAGATTCATTCAAGACAATTGCTTTCTCATACTAACTTTACCTCTGATGAAGTATATAGCTGTGAACGAGTCAATAAGAATACCTCATATTTGCGTAGTGCTTATATTTTTGCAAAGTATTTTATCTAAGTTTTATTTTGCCTCCCAACAACTCTAACAGGTACATAGAAAAGGTTTTTATCATTATTTGAAAAGGGGGATAAACAACTGTAAAAAGTCATGCGTCTAGTTAGTGGCTGCTAGGGAATCAGGGTGTATATCTTTGGCGTCTTCTTCAGGTCTTTTCTTCCACACCATCCTGCTGACTTCCATACTAACTCTCTCTCTCTCAACTTCTCCATAGGTCTAATGAAAATAATCTCTCTTTTGTCTAATAATCACAGAAATTGAGTGGTTCTAATGAGATAAAGGACATTCAAAATGTTAAAAGTATGTGAAGTATAGTCATGTATCTCTTTTTTTTTTTTGAGGCGGAGT
This sequence comes from Colobus angolensis palliatus, assembly GCF_000951035.1. Lineage (NCBI taxonomy): Eukaryota > Metazoa > Chordata > Mammalia > Primates > Cercopithecidae > Colobus > Colobus angolensis. The sequence goes on along the minus strand of NW_012117888.1, from coordinate 1,549,128 downwards.
CTCGTCGCCCGGGCTGGAGTGCAGTGGCCGGATCTCAGCTCACTGCAAGCTCCGCCTCCCGGATTTGCG
>NW_012117888.1:1472346-1548684 GCF_000951035.1 Colobus angolensis palliatus | reverse complement strand
CATCTCTTAACGACAGGAATATATCCTGGGAAATGTATCTAGGCAACTGTATCATTGTGCAAACGTCATAGAGGGCTGATATGGTTTATCTCTGTGTCTCCACCCAAATCTCATGTCGAATTGTCTTCCCCACGTGTTGGAGAAGGGGCCTGGTGGGAGGTGATTGGATCATGGGAGCAGATTTCCCCTTTGCTGTTCTCATGATAGTGAGTGAATTCTCACAAGATCTGATGGTTTAAAAGCATGTGGCGGCCGGGCGCGGTGGCTCAAGCCTGTAATCCCAGCACTTTGGGAGGCCGAGACGGGCGGATCACGAGGTCAGGAGATCGAGACCATCCTGGCTAACACGGTGAAACCCCGTCTCTACTAAAAAATACAGAAAAACTAGCCAGGCGAGGTGGCGGGCGCCTGTAGTCCCAGCTACTTGGGAGGCTGAGGCAGGAGAATGGTGTAAACCCGGGAGGTGGAGCTTGCAGTGAGCTGAGATCCGGCCACTGCACTCCAGCCTGGGCGACAGAGCAAGACTCCGTCTCAAAAAAAAAAAAAAAAAAAGCATGTGGCACTTCCCCCTTTGTGCCCTGTCTCTTGCTGCCATGTGAAGAAGTTGCTTGCTTCTCCTTCGCCTTCCACCATGATTGTAAGTTTCCCGAGGCTTCCCAGTCATGCTTCCTGTTAAGCCTATGGAACTGTGAGTTAATTAAACCTCTTTTCTTCATAAATTGCCCACTCTCAGGTACTTCTTTATAACAGTGTGAGAACAAACTAATACAAGGATACTTACACAAAACTAAATTATGTAACATACGTAGGCTATATAGTAAAACCTATCACTCCTAGGGTACAAACTTGTACAGCATGTTACTGTACTCAACATTGTAGGCAACTGTAACACAATGATAAGCATTTGTGTATCTAAATTTATATAAACATAGAAAATATACAGTAAAAATATGGTATTATAAAACTATGGGACCACCAGGGTATTTGCAGTTTGTTTTGACCAAAATGTCATTATGTGGCTTATGACTGTACTATCCAAATACAGTATCTTGTAATTCTAAAAGCCAGGACTACTACAAATGCTAATCAGAATTGTGGGATATATATATATATATTTTTATTCATAAAGAAACAGGAAAAACAAGGCAACCCCCAAAAGACAGTACTCCTGTATATACCGTTAGGTAAGAAAGTTGCTCCAGAGCACTTTTCACAATAGCCAAGGTATGGAAGCAACTTAAATGCCCATCAACAGGTGAATGGATTCAGAAAATGTGTTATATATACACAATAGAGTACTATTCAGCCAGAAAAAGAAGGAAATCCTGTAATTTGAGACATGGATGAATGTGAAGGTCATTATCGTAAATGAAATAAGCCAGGCACAGAAAGACAAATACTTCATGCTTTGACTTTGGTGTGGAATCTAAAACTTCAAACTCATAGAAGTAGATAACAGAATGGTGGTTACAGAGTTAGGGGGCATGGGAGTTATTTAAGAAGACAGCGGTCAAAAGATGCAAAATTTCAGTTAGGAGAAAAACGTTCAGAAGGTCTCTTGTACAACATGGAGACTGTAGTTAATAACAATGTACCTGATATGGTTTGGTTCTGTGTCCCCACCCAAATCTCATCTTCAATCGTACTCACCACATGTTGAAGGAGGGACCTGTAACCCCCATGTGTTGAGGGAAGGAGGTGACTGGATCATGGGGGTGGTTTCCCCCATGCTGTTCTCATGATAGTGAGTGAGGTCTCATGACATCTGATGGTTGTATAAAGGTTCTTCCTCTCCTGCCACCATGTAAGATGTGCCCCTTCCCCTTCTGCCATGATTTTAAATTTCCTGAGGCCTCCCTAGCCAGGCAGAACTGTGATTCAATTGAACCTCTTTCCTTTATAAATTACCCAGTCTTGGGTAGTGTCTTTATAGCAGTGTGAAAATGGACTAATGCACTTATACTGTATACTTGAAAATTGCTAAGAGAGATTTTAAATGTTCTCACCACAAAAATGACAAATACGTGAGGTAACGGATATGCTAATTAGCTTAATTTAGCCATTCCTTTTATACATTTTGATAAGTGTATACATACATCAAAACATCATGTTATGCACCCTAAATGTGTACAATTTTTGTTATCAATTTAAAAACAAAATTTAATTTTTAAAAAGCTGCTCTAGGATTCTAGCCCTGAATAAGATGGTTTTTGCATAAGAAAGCACTACTCATGCTTGTGAGTAACTCTCCAGAAGGACCTGAATCTTATCGTTTTTAACTTCCCTGTATCTAAGACAGGGCACATCAGTCATGCCGTCAGTAACTGTTGACAGAGCAAAACTCTGCAAGATTCTTCTCCAGTCCCTGTGGAGTGACTCAGTTTGGGAGTGACTCAGTTTGTTTGGCTGCATGGCATTCCTTATTTGCCTATAGCTGTATTTCTTAAGATGGGTTCTAATAATCATTGATTCCAAAAAAATGTTACTAGGTAGTCCAAGAAAATAGTCTCATATTCAATAAGTTTGGGAAATAATAAAGTCTGTATCACTAACTTAGAGCTTCACAAAATATTAAAAGTATCAATAATTCTTGTAGTAAAGAAACCTGCTCAATGTTTTTAAACTATCATTTTCCACAACTCTAGAACACTTCTTTTCCTTCTAATGCTTACCAACACCTTATACTTTTTGGAACATGGCTGGGAAAATGCCTTATGCCTTTTATTCTTATCTAACCCTATGTAACCAGAAGAATTAAACCACCTTTTACTTTCATACCACATACTTCCTCTCCTATTCAGGGATTATGGACTAGAAAGACCCCTGGTTAGGAATTACTGGCATCTGAAGTTTTCCTAGTTGAAATTTCCTAGCTAAAAGAGTGGATATTAAGAGGGATTTATGGCAATATTATGGCTCTTTCTTACATAAAGCGTGTCTGAGGGGCAAAGTCTGATAGGCATAGAGAATGCTGAGTAATAAAAGAAAGGAACCAAGACCATCTTCATTATCATGTTAAATATGCTTTTCACTAGAAAACAATCTGTCTTACAAATTATGCGGCAGTCATGCCTAGTATAGGTCATAAAGACAGAAGGTGCCTCATATATGATTGTTGATTCTCCTTTTCATTATAGATTTAAAGTTACAGTCATTTTTCTGATAATTAATATTTGATCTTGGAAGGGAGGTGTGTGTGTGTGTGTGTCTGCACACACAAGTGCACATGTATTTCTGTGACCCAGGAATTCCAATTTAGGGTATACTCCCCCCCCAATAAGTCCATATTTGTGCTAAAAGATGCGAAAAGTTTTATGAAATATTAATTATAATGGTCAAAACTGGAAATAACACAAATGTCAAACAGTATAATATTTAGATTAATTGCTGTAAATTCATATAAGAGAACAATGAAAAGAACAAACTAATACAACATGGAACAACATGAATGTATCTCATTTACAATAATGTCAGGTGAAAAAGTGCATACTATGTTTATTTTATTTATATGAAGTTTAAAAACAGCCAGTACTGATATATAATGACAGAAGTCAAAATAGTGTTTACATCAGAGGACTACTGACCGGGAAGTAGTATGAGGGTTTTGAGTATGTTCTACATCTGGGTAGTAGTTATACCAATGAGGTCAGGGGCATCCACTAGCATGCACGGAAAAGGAATGACAACTTATGAGGAAACTGCCCAGAATTTCTGAGGGGTAACGAGTGCTTAATAATGGTGTATAGTTGAACCAGGAGTACTAAGGAGCACTCTCAAGAGACAGACTCCAGAGAGAAGAGAGGGAGAATGGAGTAAAGGCAGAGGAGGAACCAGTGCTCTGGTTACATGCAGTATGGTGGCCATGATGACCTGGTTTCTTTTTCTAGAGACTTAAGTTGTATACTAGGTTGAATGATTTTATGCTATAACACATGGTGAGAAGGCTAATATGGAATATCTACTGTTTGCTTCCCCATGGAGTTTCTTGATTTAGGGATTGTTTTGATAGTCTGTCATTATGCCCAGAACTCAAATAAAATTCACCAGTTAATCATGATTTCTCAATCAATACTGAAAACTCATGTTATTTAGCTAGAAGAAAAAGTGTTACAAGGATAATTCAGGTAGAAGGAACAAGATGTGGGAAGGTGTAGAGGTTTGAAAAAGTATCATTCTTTTGGATAATTACAAATATTTCATTATGACTTGAATCAAAGAGGCATGTAAGAAACTGATGAGAGCTGACAAAAATTTGTAGCAGTCACCAGATTAGAAAGTGCTCTCAGTAACCAGCTCCCATCCCAGTGGCATTTAAAACCCTTTCTGGAAGGACACTGATTAAGTCCATATGCAGTTTCTTGGCTTTACTAAGTGAGGTAGCACATAGACAACATATATTAGAATGAAACAGATCTCTAGGGGAATAGAGCTATAACATAACTTTTATCAGAAGAGAAAAAAATTCATCAAATTTGATTTATAGTGTTCATGTCAAGCATTGCTCTAATTGCTTCATAAATATTGGTTCATTTAATCCTCATAGCAATTCTCTGAAATAGGTTCCAACATTATCCCTGTGTAACCAATCACAGTTGAGGCTCAGAGAAGTGACTTATTTACCTAAGGTGGCACAGCTTGTAAGTAGTGGAACTAGGCTCTAACTCAAGCAGCCTGGTTCCAGAATCTGTACACTTGACCATTACACTATGCTGCCTTTTTGTTGTCTGATCGACTTAGAAACTATGGTATGCATATACATATTAGAAAAAGCACTCATGAATCTGTATTTCACTAAGAGGGTAATGGGGTATTGGGACACTAAGTAGTGTTTCCTGTAGAGTATATTTGTTGGATAATCACGCATTTAAACATGATTGGATGTTCAAGCAATTTAGATTCCACACTATTCAGATTTAAAATACAAGGACAGTAAAAGGTTCATCAGCTTGAAATTACTTTTTAAATGATGTCAATGCATTTCGAGTCAATTTGAGAGGATTAAGGGATAATATGGATTTGCAAAATACTTTCATATGCCAAGGAACTGTGAGGGCACTTGTAGGATTACACAGTATATTTAACAGATTTAAGTGTAGCTCTGAGTTTTAAATTCTTTGCTTTCACTTTTGAAACTAACTTTATAGACTGAAATGGCGGCTATACTAGGCACCAAAGCATAGGTTACAAGTCTGAACACTTATGGGTTTGAAGTAGTGATATTTTGAGCCATTTGTTACTGTTTAACTGATTTGGAGTGTTTCCTTACAGTATCACAGGAAAGAAAGAGGGCTGGAAGTTTGGAAACTCGGCAGAGCTCTGCTGCCCCAACCTCATTTCAAACAGAATGGCCATGTTGCTATGTCTTTTAAAGAGTAAGCGTTTGCATAGTCTCAACAATGGATTTCATGGCTTAAAAGCTTTTAAACAACACTGAACATTATTTACTTGTTTTCATTCATTTCATTTAGTCAAGATTCACTAAGGTTATATGTTCACACCCATTAGGATGGCTATTGTAAAAAATAAATTAAATAAATTTTGGTGGAGGTGTAGAGAAATAGGAAAATTTGTGCATTGTTGGTGGGAATGTAAAATGGTGCTGCCTTATGGAGAATAGAATGACAATTCCTCTGAAAATTAAACATAGAAATACCATCCTATCCAGCAATTTCACTTCTCGGTATTTACCCAAAAGAAGTAAAAACAGGGACTAAACCAGATATTTGTTCGACCATGTTCGTAGCAGCATTATTCATAATATCCAAAAGGCAGAAGCAATCCAAGTGTCTATCAATAAATTAATACAATAAAAAGTTGTGTATACAGACAAAGGAATATTTTTATCAAAAAGGAAGTGAATTCTTACACAGGTGAAAATGTGGATGATCCTTGAGAACATTAGCCTAAGTGAAAGAAGTCAGTAACAAAAGAAAAAATATTATATGATTCCACTTATATATGATACCTGGAGTAGTCAAATTCATAGAAATAGATAGTAGATTGGTGGTTGCCAGGAGCTGGGAAGAGGGGAATGGGAAGTTGTTTAATGGGAAGGAAGTTTCAGTTCGGAAAGGTAAAAAGAGTTCTGGACATGAATGATGGTGATGGTTGCACAACAATGTACTTAACACTACTGAAATGTACGCCTTAAAATGGTTAAAATGGGCCGGACGCGGTGGCTCAAGCCTGTAATCCCAGCACTTTGGGAGGCCGAGACGGGCGGATCACGAGTTCAGGAGATCGAGACCATCCTGGCGAACACGGTGAAACCCCGTCTCTACTAAAAAAATACAAAAAACTAGCCGGGCAAGGTGGCAGGCGCCTGTAGTTCCAGCTACTCGGGAGGCTGAGGCAGGAGAATGGCATAAACCTGGGAGTCGCAGTTTGCAGTGAGCCGAGATCGCACCACTGCACTCCAGCCTGGGTGACAGAGCGAGACTCTGTCTAAAAAAAAAAAAAAAAAAGGTTAAAATGGTAAATTTTATGTATATTTTACTACAATGAACAATATGTTTAGTCCAGGCAGGGTGGCTCCTTCCTGTAATCCCAGCACTTCGAAAGGCCAAGGCAGGAGATTGCTTGAGTCCAGGAGTTCAAGACCAGCTGGGCCAGTATAGTGAGACTTCGTGTCTACAAAACATTTAAAAATTAGCCAAGTATGGTGGTGTGTGCCTGTAGTCCCAGTTACTCCAGATGCTGAGGTTGGAGGAGGATCTCCTGAGCTCGGAAGGTGGAAGTTGCAGTGAGACGTGATCATGCCACTGCATTCCAGCCTGTGCTACAGAGTAAGACCCTGTCTCAAAAAAAAAAAAAAGCTTAATAAAACCCCAGCATGGCAGGATTTAAACTTGCAGATTAAAGATGAATAGTTTTACCAAAGACTAGTAGGTAAGACATTTGCTGCTATTCATGAAAGACACTGCAGTGTACATGTTTTGTTTTTTTTTAACATTTTTTATTTTTTTATTTTTTTAGAGACCGGGTCTCTGTTGCCCAGGCTGGAGTGCAGTGGTGTGATCACAGCTCATTGCAGCCTCCAACTCCTAGGTTCCAACAACCCTCTTGCCCCAGCCTCCTGAGTAACTGGATCTACAGGTGCTCACCATTAGGCCCAGCTAATTGGTTAATTCTTTTGTAGAGATGGGGTCTCGCCATGTTGCCCAAGCTGATCTTGAACTCCTGGGGTCAAGCTATCCTCCTGCCCTCGCTTCCCAAAGTGCTGGAATTACAGGCATAAGCAAACACATCCAGCCCCTAAAGGATATTTTTTAGAAAGTGCTTGCTCTGGATTAAGAATTTTGCAGTTTGCTTAATAAACGAAATAATTAATAAACATTAAGGAAATTAGAAGAAAAGCTTACTAAAGTTATGTATCTATATAGCAAACCAATTCGACCAATCTAAAATAATTGGTCCTTAATTACTCTTTAGGCAGTTAGCACTAAATTATTAATGGATCATGTGGCTGACTACACTGTTCTAACATGCCAATTAGTTTATACAAAATAGTTAAACTAGCAGGCAGCTATGCTTAGATGTAGCTTAAATGATTCCTGATATGCTGAAACTGTTCTTGCTTTACTCTGCCTTCAGCAGATTAAATCTTTCAGGCTTGTATTGTTCAAACCTAAGGGACTGTTTCAGACCCCAAGACTGACTATTACTGAAACATTATTTCATTAAGAACATTACAAAGAGATGGCTTCAAGCTGTTGATATTATCAGCCCAATTTGGAAAGGTTTAGACTTGGAAATCAAAATATTATGAGTCATCCAATGTTACACCGCAAGCTGTTTGCAAATCTGGAAATAAAAAACAGACCTTTTAAAGATTAGAATTATTTTTCCAGTGGTTGAATGAGACCCATGCTACATTCTACCAACTAGAGCAACTTAGATTGTGAAATAAAAAATAGGCTCTGAGAACTGACTTTTCTTAATGACATATTAATGAAATATTGAGGAAGGTTAGGATGTACCAGACCTTGTTCTACTTGTGTAAGTTCTTTCCTGCTTTCTGAAAGCCAACTATAATTGAGGTGGAAAGGTCTGTTAGAACTCTTTCATTTCCGTACTCTAGAAGAGCTTTAGCAGAAAATTTCCAAACCAGAAAGGAGTTATTAAACCTGAATTAAGATTCAATTACTCCTTGGTATGTACTACAAATAGGGGTCTCCATAGCAAAGCCTTTTTTCTTTGTAGCCAAACAACTATGTATGTTTTGTGAGTTAAATTTTGAAATTGGTTTTATTCCTAATGACTTTCAATTATTTTAAAATATTTAATTTGAATTTTAAAACTATATTCCATTTTGTCTCCACATGTATTAACTTTCCCATTCCACTTGGAAAAGGAAGGACAAGGTGATTGAGTAAAATAGAAAAATACTAGATTTTCCCAGTTTTGCTTTGGGTATATTGCGGGAGGTAAGGGCTATGATTTGGAGACCAAATACCTAAATTGACCATTAATTTTCAGTTGCCCTCTTGATAAAGAGGTTTTTGATTCTGTTGCTGTTCTTTTACTGTTCTTTAAATTAAATGTATTTTAAAATTAACATTCTCGTTATACAAAATTCAAAGTGGGCCAGGTGTGGTGGCTCATGCCTGTAATCCTAGCCCTTTGCGGGGCCAAGGAGGGAGGATTGCTTGAGGCCAGGAGTTCAAGACCAACCTGGACAACAAAGTGAGACTCCCACCTCTACAAAAGGCAAAAAAAAAAAAAAATTAAAAACATGGTGATTTGTGTATGCAGCACCAGCTACACTGGAGGCTGAGGTGGGAGGGACTGTTTGATCCTGGGAGGCAGAAGTTGCAGTGAGAAAAAAAAAAATCAAAATGTACAAAAGGGTAAAAAATAAAAACAGGTCTTACTTCTGTCCTCTAAGCACTTAGCTCCATTTCATAGAATCTATTATAAAGTTCCCGTTATACTTTCAGAAAAATCGTATGTATATATATAGTGTATGCATAAACAAACACACATACAAGTTACAAGTAAATATGATTATCTTTTGTTTTCATTTTTAAAGCACTGCTGGAGTACTATACATTCATTTATCACTTCACTTTTTGTTACTTTACAGTATATCTTGAAGATTGTCCCACGTGTATATTTATTTATATATTAATAATGTATTATTTTTGTTTCTTTGATCGTTTGAGCTACATAGCATTCCACTTCATGATTGTACCATAATTCATTTTAACCCATTCCCTATAGACAGTATTTAGGTTGTTCAAATTTCTTGTTATTACAAACAATTTTCAGTAAACAATCTTGGGCACATATCATTTTTCCTATATACAAATGTATCTGCAAGATAAATTCCAAGGATAGAAATGCTGTGAAATTGTTGGCCCTCCAATACTAGTGATAGATTTTTTTATGCTTTCTTGAGTAAATTTTGGTACATTACATTTTTCTAAAATACTATGCATTTCATTGTAGTAAATTTGTTTGGATAAACTTGAATAAAGAAGTCTTATTATTCTTTTAGATGTCTCCATGTGTTTAAAGAATATTTTAATATTAAATTAAAATATAAATATAAATTTATATTTTATATATAAATATTAAATATTAAAGAATATTTTAATATTCTTCCCTTTAAGAAACACCCTCATGTTTTATTTTGATTAGAGTAGCTTAATGGCTTTTATGGTTTTATTCAAAGGATCAACTATTTTAATAAAATTCATTAATATTTATCATTTTAATTTCAGACTTCTGATTTCCTTTGGTTTATTTTCTGTTTTTTCCCCCCTAACATTTTAAGTTTGATGATCATATATTTAAATTTGCTCGCTAGTATAAATATGTAAGTCTGTGAAATATAAGTATGTAAGTCTGCTCTAGAAGCATCACATGGGTTCTAATAAGTAGTGTTTTAGCTATCCTTATTTGTTAGGTATTCTACAATTTACGGTTTTATTTTCTCTCTGATTTGTTTGACAGAAAGCATCTAAAACACATTTTTTGTTTGTTTCTGGTTTTGTCATTAACTTTTACTTTAATTGAATTATGATTAATGAATATTATTCTCACTGTTCTATTTTTCTTACATTTTGAAAAACTATTTTTATTCTAGCAGAATATACAGTCATGTTTTGGGGAGAGTGTTTCAAGTGTTTCTTAATAGAAAATGAATTCTGTATTCAGCATATAGAATATGATACATATCCAATAACTTCACCTTCCTAATTGTGTTATTCAGGTCTTGTACATTTATTATTTGTCCACTTGGCCTAACACAAAATGAGTGCATGAATAAAACTACTACCAATAATAATTTCTGTCTACTTTAAAGATTTATACCTTATTGTTTTGACTCTATAATAATGTTGAGCCATGTTATTTGGTGCAACATTTAAAACTGTAAAATGTTAGTTGTAACATTTCTAATTGCTACAACTTCATTGTGAATTTTAATGTTTAGCATTATACAATAGTACTTTTTTGTTCTTTCATTTAGAGCTTTTACATCAGATTCATCCTTGTCTGATATTAAGGTTATGATATCTGCTATTCTTTGCACATCCTTTTGTTTTCAGTCTTTCTAAATCACTTTGTTGTAGGTGTATTTTTTTCACAGCAATTATTTCGTGATCCACATAACCTTTTCTTTTAGTGACTGTGTTGAGTTCAGTTACTTTCATCAAAATTTTGTTATGTTTTCTCTTTGTATGCCTTTAAAAAATTATTTATTAATTGAATTATTTCTTTGCTTTGTTTTCTGTTTCTTCACATATTTAGAAAAGTTTGCTTTTATAGATTAATATGTAATAACATTTTATTCATTTACCATGAGTATTTTATTTAATCATTATAATTCTCTATTTTTATATTTATTTTTATGAACATATTAATTAGTGTTGGTCAGTAAAGCAGAAGCCATTCTAGGAATTTTGAAAAATTTATTTTAATTTTCATTTTATTTTTTATTGACACATAATATTTGTATATATTTATTGGGTACATTAAATATTTTAAATGCATAGGATGTATAATAATCAAATCAGGTTATTTTGTGTATCCATCTCCTCCACTACTTATTTCTATATGTTGGGAGCATATTAAGTCTTATTTTCTAGCCATTTTGAAATATACACTACATTATTGCTAATTATAGTCACCTTACTGTGCTATTTAACTCTAGAACTTATTTTCTTCTATCTAACTGTATGTTTTTACCCATTAACCAACCTCTCTTTATTCTCCTGGCACCCTCACTCACACATACTTCCCAGTCTCTGATATGTATCATTCTACTCTGATCTCCTTGAGATTCACTTTTATAGCTTCTATATATGAGTGAGGAGATGTGATGTTTGTCTTTCTGTGCCTGCCTTACTTCACTTCATATAATGACCTTCAGTTCCATCCATGTTGCTGCAAATGACATTATTTCATTTTTTTATGACTGAATAGTATTCCATCACGTGCATATACCAGATGTTCTTTATCCATTCATCCATTGATGGACACTTAGGTTGATTTTATACCTTGGTTATTGTGAATAGTGCCGCAATACACATGGGCATGTAGGTATCCCTTTGATATACTGATTTCCTTTGCTTTGGATAAATACCTAGTAGTGGGATTGCTGAATTGTATCATAATTATATGTTTAATTTTTTTTTTTAGAAATCTCCATACTGTTTTCCACAGTGGCTGTATGTATTTACATTCCCACCAACAGTGTACTGGAGTTGCATTTTCTCTGCATCTTTGGCAGTATCTGTTATTTTTTTTCTTTTTAATAATAGTCATTCTAACTGGGGTAAGATGATAAATCATTATAGTTTTGATTTGCATTTCTCTAACCATTAGTGATGTTGAACATTTAAAAAAATATACCCATTGGTCATTTATATGTCTTCTTTTGAAAAATGTCTATTTATGTCTCTTGCCCACTTTTAAATTGGATTATTTACTACTGAGTTTCTTGTATAGTCTGGATATTAGTCCTTTTATGGATGAATAGTTTGCAAATATTTTCTCCCATTCAAGAGGTTATTTCTTCACTCTGTTGATTGTTTCCTTTGCTGTGCAGCAGCTTTTTAGCCTTTATCCCACTTGTCTATTTTTTGTTTTATTTGCCTATGCTTTTGAGGTCTTAGCCATAAAATCTTTGCCTAAATCAGTGCCCTGACTGTGTTGCTTATGTTTTCTTCTAGCAACTGTAGAGCTTTAGGTCTTAAATTTAAGACTTTAATCCATCTTGAGTTTATTTTTGTATATGGTGAGAGACAGGGGTTCAATTTTATTCTTCTGCATACAGATATCTAGTTTTCCCAGCACCATTTATTGAAGAGGGTGTACTTTTCCCAGTGTATCTTCTTGACACTTTTATCAAAAAACAGTTGGTGATTCCCAGGCCCTCAAGATGATGTGCTCGGGCACTGCAGGAGTGAGGCAAAGTTGGGCTGGTAGGGCTTGTCCTCAGACGCCCTGTTGATGTGTGCAAATGTTGGCTGTGGTAGGCAGGGTTGGGGTGATCACCAGGTCCCCAGTGAAATGCTCAGGTGGAGGCAGCAGCAGCTGCACTATGGCCCTACTCCTTGGGAGTGTGGTGTTGCTTTCAGTGGCAGCAGCCACAGGCAGGCGGCTGGAAAGCGTGCACTTTGGCTCTAGGTGGCGCTGTGGGTGAGTAGCCTCACCTCAGGGCGCCTGTAAATGCACAGCAGACCCACTGCTGGGGGCAAAGAGGTAACTGCCGCTGGCTTGCACTTCAACCTAGGCAGCAGCAGCTGGCAGCGGCCGTGGCTGTGGCTGAAGGATGTCAGTGGGGCTCCAGGGATGTGGAGACACAGGGGTTGTTGAACCCCAAGGCTGGATGCAGCCTGGTGAGGGCTGGACTCTTAAAATGGTGCTGTGCTGTAACTGCTGAGGACTCAGGGGGTGTGTGAGATCCAGCGTGAGCTCCCCTCTCTGGAGCAATGCCATCTCATAGTCTCCAGGCAGCTTCCTGTGTTAGTCTCAGGGCCTGGGAGGGTCAAGGGGCTCTCCTATGGCTAGGATTGCAGGAGTCTACCGTGGGAATGTGAACCACTGGGGGTGTCTCACTTACCCTTTCCCCTGAATTGGGAAGCCTCTCCAGGCTCTCAGCTGATTCTGGCTGTGCAAGTTGCTTCGCTTCCCTGTCCTTCCTTGTCTTAGATGTTTCCTGTCATTTATCTGTTGAATTCCAGTGTTCTGTCTTGCATGATCTATTCAAAGTGTGATTATCTGCTCACTGTTTTGGTCTGCTCACTGTTTTGGTTCTTCTTTGTGGAGGAGGCAAGTACCCGATGCCTCTAGTCAGCCGTTTTGAAGCCCCTCTTCTCCCAGATGTCCTTTCTAGGAATTCGGTAGGAAAGATTTTAATACAAGGATTTAGAGGTTCACAAGCCTTTGTCAGAGCTGCGGAAATGAAGTTCAGGGAAGCTTCTGCTGCAGTTTATAAAATCAAGAAGTGGCAGGATTATAGAAAAATCCATATGACCATCTCACTTGCCTGAAGTATTGAAAAAAGTGATTCATAGGAATTTATCCAGAACCTAAAATAAACATGAATCTCAAAGAAAGCAACCATCACTAATCTCAGCTGCTAATAGTTTTAAAAGAGCGATTTTTTCAGAAAGTTACCTCAAGCCACTGCAAAACTTTTATATATTATCTATTCATGCAGCTGCTCACAATTGTCATCCATCCTTCAGAGTTGCCAACTGGCTCTTTTGTTTTGTCTTCATGTTCCCACACAAGTGCCTTTTTCTTGAAAGACTTTAATTTGGAATCACATAAGGAAAGGGTTTCTGGGAAATGTAGTTTCAGATTTCTTCTGTTCAATGAGAAGGAAACTGTAGGAGAGGATGGCAGTAATAATAAGCAGACAGAACAATAAAACTACAAAATTATATTAAAATCCTTCTTTGCTGGAGCACCACAGTGGTTTTATTTTTTACTGACCAGCCCTGATGGATATATTTATGATAGGGAGATAATAATATTATTATTTATTATTAAATTAGCATCATAAACAATATAATAAACTGATAAGTCAGATTAAGTGCTTTGCATATATTGATATTTAATCCACATAACAACGCTATAAAAGTGAGTGGAAATGTTACACTAAATTTTTATGCTGGAGAACCAAGGCAGGAAAGGTTAAGCAAATTGCTCAAGGTTTTGCAGCTAGAAACTAGTGGAGTCAGGATTTAAACACAGGTAGTCTGACTCCAGAATCTTTGATCTTAAACACTGTCCTTTTGTATCTATTGTATCTCCCTTTCCTTCCTTCACCTTGCCTCTTATCCGTCATCTAATGACAACTAATTATGTCATCGTTCTTAGTGTTTGACTTCATACTGCTGAATCATAGTATGCCTCTATTACTTTATATATGAACTTTAATGTTATTTTTGCCCTGAATATTACAAATAAAGTACACAAAGATGAATTCCCACCTCTTCACTTCCTCCTATCAAATTTCATTCCCAAAGATTATTACATTTACATCCCACTCTGGTACCATAACCCACACAGTTGTTTTAATTTTAGTCCCATGGGGTCAATACTGAAGAGTCATTTTGATAAATTTTCCCCAGTTATTTCTTCACTGATTAAATTATTGGAACTGTCTTTACTTCCTTGAAGATTTCATGAAGATTTTCTTCTAGAATTGACTGTGGTTGTGGAGTAATATGAAGCCAATCTAATTATTTTCTCCATACCAATTACTTGGTATTTCTGCCTGCATATCCAAAGGGCTCTTCATCTTTGAGATTCAAGTATTTACTACGATATACCTCGGTGTTCACCATTCAGGGTCAATTTTTCAGGAGATGTAGCGTATAATTTCAATATGTGGATTCTAGTTTTAGCTTTATTTCTGGAAAGGTTTTTTTTTTTGTTTGTTTATTTGTTTATACTGTAACTTGTTCCTTCTCTTTCCTTACTTAAAAAAATCCTATTGAGAAATTTCAATTGGGTATACATTGGAATTTTTCTTTCTTCTATGTCATTTACTCTTTGATTCTCATAGCACTTTTTTCTGTTAAATTCTGCTTATTGGGCCAGCCATAGTGGCTCATGCCTGTAATCCCAGCATTTTGGGTGTCCAAGGCAGTAGGATCACTTGAGCCCAGGAGTTCAAGACCAGCCTCAGCAACATAGTGAGACCCTGTCTCTACAAAAAATATAAGAAAAATTAGCTAGGTGTGGTGGTGTGTACCTGTAGTCTCAAGTTATTTTGTAGGCTGAGGTGGGAGAATCACTTGAGCCCAGGAGTTCACAGCTGCAGTGAGTTATAATCGTGCCACTGCACTCCAGCCTGGGCAACAGAGAGTTTGTCTCAGAATAAAAACAACAACAAAACAAAACAAAACAAAAACAAAAACAAAAAACTGCATATTTTTTCTTACTCTATTTGTAACTCACTGTGTTTATCGCAGTATCTGTTTTTCCTTGTGCTAGTTCTAATTTTGCCTTCGTTTCTGTGTTGTTTTCTTTTCTTTGATTTTTTTCTGAAATGTTCAAGCTTGTCACATCTCCATCTGTTGTCTCTTAAGATATTATGATAGCTCCTGCATCTCTATAGTCTTCTAGAGAGGATACCGCTTTGATGATTAAAAAAATTATGGTAAAGTATATTGCCATAGTTTTCATCTCTAATATTGCAACATTGTTCTGGTAAATTAAAAAAAAAATGCCACGTGGTTATTCTGTCCCTATTTCCCACATTGCTGGAAGTATAACTGTATAGATTCTGTTTCTGTGATTTTTTTGGTTCTTATCTTTGAATCAGATGAATTTTTTTTCAGGCATGCTATTTGTAGGAAGTTATTGTCTTGGAGAGGACTGGACCCTATTCTAAGGTACAGGTACATTTATTTGTGCCTGAGGACTTTTTTTTTTTGTGATTGTTCTTTTAACTTTTATTTGTTCCTGGTTTAAGGAAATAGACAGCTGTAGATGGTTCACAATAACAATCACAATGCGACAAATACATGTTGCTTCCTGGAAATACGAATCGTCTGTGGGATTCCGTGTTCACTATTACCCCTTTTGTTTCTAAGATGAAAATCAGATCTGCAGAAACTCACAGTCAGTGCATGCATACTTTACCTGCTGTTGAAATTGAGAAGCTGTCATTTCACATATCAACATGCTCACCTTACTTTATGAAATTGGAATTGTTTTCTCCTTTCAGTTTCTTTCTGCACGCGTGCTCGATTTTAAAAGAAAACATAGTGGCATTTTCCTAGATGTCTTAAGGTTTTCGATTTATAATTTCATTTAATGTTATCAGGTAAATTGTTTTATAGTATTTTGATCATTTTATATTTATTGGGACTTGTGTAATGATGCTGCAAATGGCCTATGTTGGTGAACATACCATATTCATTTTATGGAAGGTGTATTGTGCAGTTAGTGTAGTATTCTAACAACACTCAGGTAGTTTTTTTAATATACTTTTTATAGAATGCATAGCTGTTACATGCTGAGAGATCAGGTAATTAAGCTCCCATTCCTTCTTTGAGAGAAACAGAACTTCTCTCAAAGCATAATGAATCATAAAGACCAAAAGGAAAGAAGTAAACATTTATACCAGGCAAATATAATCAACTAAGAATAGTACGATTAAAGTAATAACAAACCGAATAAATATTAAATAAATATTATTATGCATAAAGCCATCCACTACCAAAGGATAAAAACATTATTTAGAATATTGATGTGCTTACCAGAGCTTCAAAATACTTAAAACAAAAATGGATAGATCTACAATGAGGAATTGAGAAAAATCACACTTATGTTAGTATACTTTCTGTAACTGATAAATACATCACACTAAATATTATGAAGATATAGAAAGTTTAAACTATGCTATTAATAAGGCTGAGTTCATGAGATATTATACATATTGACTTCAGTTATTTACTTTCTGGAATAAAATCTGTGTATGATGAATGACTGTACATACATTTTAATTCTATTTACCTCTTCTTCATCATCCATATGTATATACATTTTTGTTAAACTTTTAGAACTAATTGAATTTCTATGGGAAAAAGGCACCAAACGTTAAAAGGATATTTAAGTTAAATATGTTCAAAAAGATTTTTTAATATCTAGAATTATGTGTGATGTGGATTTAAAGAATAAGGAAACAAAAAACACACCCTTTTCCCCTTTTTGATCAAAGATATAAAAACCTCAAGAAGTTCTATCTTTAACCTTGGCTAATCTGGTATTTAACCCATCAATTGAGGTTTTCTATATCAAAGACTGCATTGTCATTTATAAGTGTTTACTCTTGTTTTGGTCAAATTGGCCTATATTTAATTAAGTATCTAATTTTTTTCTTACACTTTTAATTCTTTCTTTTATGTAGCTTGCCATTTAAAATATTTATTTTTTTATAGTCACTCTCAGATGGTTCTTTTATTGCCTCAGATTCTGAGCAGACACAAGAAAGAAGAGAAACATTATCAAGCATTTGTAGTGATTGCGTTATTTCATGCTGTGTAATTTGAAAAAGTTAAGTCATCTTAAATGTGGTCCTATGAGAATGCTTGTCACTTTGGTCATGGGAATATCCCTCCAAAGTGGTTTTGCATTTCACTTATATCATGTACCCTAGACTACCACTGGCTCAGAATCAAATTTAAGTCAATTTCTTGCACGGCTGGGCCATATAAGAACTACTGCTATTTTTGCTCTAACTCCAAGTAAGGAATGGGCCAAGGCCCTGAATTTGAACAGAAAGCTTTTCTTTAGTGTAGAGCAATAAGCTCCCTTGTTATTTCTTGTGGCCATTGGATGGATTTTATTGAGTTTCCCATTTTGCCTAAAGTATAAACTTTGAGGGTCCCATCTTTATGTAGAAATCCCATTTCCAGTTCCCATTTGCATACTCCCAAGGCCTTGAATTCTTCTTTTACATGTTTTTTTATGATCAAGTAGCTTTATCATCTAATAACCTCCAAACCTTTCCCTCCCTTCTGTTTTTTTTTTTTGAACAGACCATGAGTAAACTCATTGCTTACTGCTCTGACTTCCCATTCTCCTCCTCTTCCTTCTCCACTCCCTTTTCTTGTTCCTCTTATTCATACTCTTTGCATTTAGCATTTTACTTTTCTTTCTTGTAAAGTCTGCTGTAAGTTTTAAAGATAATATATTTTATAAATTCTATTCTATTTTATTTTTTAATTGACAAATAATAATTGTACATATTCATTAGTTACATAGTGATGTTTCAATACATATAATGTATAGTGATCAGATCAAGGTAATTAGCATATTCATTCACTATCTCAAGCATTTATTATTTCTTTGTGTTTGAAACAATTCAATATCTTCATTCTAGCTATTGAAAGTTATAATATATTGTTGTTCGGCCGGGCGAGGTGGCTCAAGCCTGTAATCCCAGCACTTTGGGAGGCCGAGACGGGCGGATCACGAGGTCAGGAGATCGAGACCATCCTGGCTAACATGGTGAAACCCCGTCTCTACTGAAAAATACAAAAAACTAGCCAAGCGAGGTGGCGAGCGCCTGTAGTCCCAGCTACTTGGGAGGCTGAGGCAGGAGAATGGCATAAACCCGGGAGGCAGAGCTTGCAGTGAGCTGAGATCCGGCCACTGCACTCCAGCCTGGGCGACAGAGCGAGACTCCGTCTCAAAAAAAAAAAAGTCTACTGTAAGTTTTTTAAACAATACTTTAGCATTTAAAAAATGTTCGTAGAGCATGGTTTCCGGATTAATTTAGATGACCACATTGACAACATCAGAAATTTCTGTTGAAGTTGTCCAGTTTTCACAGGGTGGATTAGGATTTACTTTATCACTTTCATAGACTGTTTAAACTGGAAAAAAATTAGCTAATAATCTATTCCAGAAATTCCAAACTGTAAGTTTCTAGGAATCAGAAAAGACACAAAAATGTGTGAAATGTCTGGATGCAAGACAGTAAGAAGTGGTGCAACCTTGTGGTACATCTGGAAAGGGTTTGACCCACCTAAGAGCATTTAAAAACATCTAACACTAATCTGGATAAACTAATCTGGACAAACCGAATACTGTTTGCAGCCTCTGATTATATACTAACTCCCTTATTCTAAATATGATGACATTGAGAACAGAATATGTCTTCTTAATTAGCAGAGCTGATCACTTGAGGCTCCTTTCCGACAGTCATGACTACCATAAACTTATGAAACGACTAGAAAATCTTGCAACTTTATAACAAAATATTAGATTGTTTGGTACGACTATATAGCATAGGAGCTCAGGAAATTGACAGAAAAAATATTAAATTTTTCAGTATTATCATCCTCTACTCTCAAATATCGGACCATAAAATCCTCTTTAAGCTGCAAAATGGTATTTTATTTTCTTATAAAATGATCACTAATTAGCTAACTTGATTATAGATGATGCTTAGCAAAGATATGACTGTGAATAAATATTCCTTTACCAAAACAGGTAAGACCTAGAAGTCTCATTTCTTTTGTCAAATAAAGCCCAACCAAGAATCTCAACGTGAAGCAAAGCACATACTTAATCTTGACTTCTGAGATACACACTGTGGACTTCAGCACAAAGACAGAGGAAGACAGAGGGGCCAGAACATTACTCAGATGTTATCGGCTGCTTTTCCTGCAGAATGTTGCCACCCTTGATCAAGTATCTCATTAGAAGAGCATCAAAGAGTCCAGAGAAACTTCTGAAGGATACTTTTTCTCCAGTGAATGCAAACATTGTACAAGAGGATTTTCCAAGAAAAGAATAATTCATTGCTTATCTATGACACTAAACAGTTACAAAAAAATTTATCTTATTTTTTCCTCAGAAAATTTTCTGAAGTTGTAATAATTATAGATCTATTTTATATAGGAAGATACTGAAGGCCATACAAAGTATATAATTTTTTATGAATTCACATGACCAGAAAGTAGCAGAACCAATGCTCTAATTCAGATGTTATGGTTACAAATCATGCTTTTTTATATTCCTTCATGCTACCATCACACATATCAATTTACCAGATAAGCAAGACCAAAATTGAATGTTACTGTGTTGTTCTTGTTAAAATGAATGTTTCCTATCTCATATATGCTAAGATTAATTTGACAAATGTGTTCCCTTGCCTCATAAATAATTTTGTTTTTTATTGTACATACTACATTGTTCAAACTTGATTCAGGTGGCTGAGTTTTTGTTTTTGTTTTTAACTTTTTGGAAAGAACAATCTGGAATTTCTAGTGAATCTTTTTGTTAGAGAACAATTAAAGATAATATAAACTATTTTAATGAGGAAAAATAGCAAGTTATGTGGACAATGGAGAAATAGTCCAGGCTTAATGTAAGGAAATGAGAAAACTATATTTATAAATAAAATTGTCCTTGATAAATACCAGCTTAAGAGGCTGTGAGGGACTATGTACTGGGAATAAATGGGAACTTAGGCTAAAAACTTCACAGATTATAGCCTTAAAACTGGATCAAATTTACCCCCACCAAGCAACTTCCCTAACTGATATGAATGCTGATCACATTTTCACTTTGTGATCTCTCAGGATGTAGGCCACATGTTTTAATTAGCACTTGTTGATCTGCTTTGAATCAAATATTTACTGAACCACGTTCTACATTTGAGGCTTCAGGGAGTTATAAAGGGGAATAAAGCAGTATCAGTCCTCCAATGCTTACAATCTAACGAAGGACAAGCCAAATTCACAAATTACTACATGGTAGACTATTTATTTTGCATTTTCAAAAAGGCATCAAGAAAGAGTGTGGGCTTAAGATTAGGAAAGTATCATTTGCAGGGGACATGAAATTAGTTTGCTTTCAAAATCGATCAATATTACTAATTAGCTCTGATGTGTGTATAAAATTTGGATTCCGTTTTCATTAACGTACAAAGGAGTTTTAGATGACTGATTTGCAAATATGCCTTTAAGTGTTTATATTTACTTTCCCCTATAGATCACAATATTCTAAAATTGGGAACCCTTTTCTTTTGTATCTACACACATATGTGTACACACATCATCTCCTGCTGTGTACTATATTTTGCTTACAGTGAGTGTACAAAGTAGATGTTTGAATAACCTGTGCCACAGTAGAAAACCCTTATAAGAACATGAAGAGAGGTGCAATGGGATAAAAAGAAACTAATTTTAGTGTTGGTCATTTCGTTATGCTGTAGTACCAGCCACAAGGGCAAAGAGGGTCAGAAAGAAAGTTATAACCAAGTAATTTGGTAACCAGAACATGAACAGAGTCTACAAGCCTAGTGACAGAGAGAAGGGCTTGGGAAATGATAAAGCAGTGGAAATAGACTGAGTCATGCTTTGAATGTGTAGAAAGGAGTAGAAAATGATCCTGACATGGCACGCTTGATCTCAAAAGAAACGACTCTGGCTTTCCCAGAGAAAAATACATGAGACACGGAAAAGACCAGTTTAATTTTCACTCTTTTGCCTTTGATTAGAAGGATTGTAGTAATTAGATAGGTTTGAAACTGGGAAGAAAATCAATGAAACCACTTATGGTAACACTGATTCTTTTTTTTTTTTTTTTTTTTTTAGACAGGGTCTTGCTCTCTTGCCTAGGCTGGAGTGCAGCGGAGTGGATTCTGGGCTCACTGCAACCTCCACCTCCCCAGCTCAAGTGAGCCTTCCACCTCGGCTTCCTGAGTAGCTGGGACTACAGACTCACACCACCACACCTGGCTGATTTTTGTATTTTTCTAGAGATTGAGTTTCACCATGTTGCCCAGGCTGGTTTCTAACTCTTGGGCTCAAGCAATTCGCCTGCCTCTGCCTCCCAAAGTGCTGGGATTACAGGTGTGAGCCACTGCACCCAACAACACTGAATGTCTTTAAAGTGGAGGTGTTTCACTTCATTCATACACTCACTTATTAAATACAAATTTCTTCAATACTCATTTTCCAGGCACTATTCTAAACACGGAGGGTGCAAAGCTGAATAATATATATTCTGTATCTCAAGAGGTTCTAAAAGATTTTGATCAGGAAACAGCCAAAAGCTTTGTTTTTCTACTACTGATTTGTGTGTTTAGCTACAACTAGAGAAATATAAGAAAACAATATTAATTAGTTGCCTGTATAGTAAAAGAATTCATGGTAAGTAGTTTAATAAGACACAGAAAAATCTCATTTAATGGGAGGACCCTGCTCTTACTTGGGTTTTGATAGTTTGGCGGCAAAACACATACATTTACATGGGCAAAGTGGGATATAATAGTCCAGATCACTGGAAATGGGCAGTTGGTTTCTTGGTCTGAGCACAGTAAAGGGATTCCACTGTAAAACCAAGGCTTTGCCTTATAACCCTTGATGCTGAAAACAAGGAAACATCACAAGTGAATACTAGGACTCTAAGTTCAGGCTGCGGCTGCAATATCCATTTCCTTAAGTATAAGTCAAAGTGGTAGCTCCAGTTTTTAGACTTCAGATAGTCTTTGTGTGGTTTGGCAGTAATAATCTATTTCTCATACTCTAAGAAGAAGCAATATGATATAAATCTCCTTCACAATTTATTTTTAAGATGACATTCACTACTAAACTATCAGTTCAAATTCTTGTTTGTGGTAAAACTAGGAGACTTACTATTTTCCTCAGCAGTTTTCATTGCTGGAATTTAATGTGGTTATATAATTCCTGAATGGCTCAATGATATCATGTAAGCCTTCTGCTAAGTGAAGAATGTGAAATGCTGAATGAAAACTTTCTACAAGCAAAATGATTTGAAAGATAAATTCATCTTAAAGAGGAAAATGTGTTCTAGCTAAGTAGAAAGACAATCATCTTTTCATCAGGCTCATATCCTATTATTTCTATTTAAAAATGAAGCATTACAACATTACTAATTTGCTGCTTTAGTGATAATGAACATTTGTAGACAAGTTTTTGGGGGGCATTCACTTTCATTTCTCTTAGATATATACCTAAGAATGGAAGTGCTGGGTCATATGGTAACTTTATATTTAACTTTTTCGTTTTTTATTGAGGTGAAATTCAATTAAATAAAATTCATCGTGGCTCAAGCCTGTAATCCCAGCACTTTGGGAGGCCGAGACGGGCGGATCACGAGGTCAGGAGATCGAGACCATCCTGGCTAACACGGCAAAACCCCGTCTCTACTAAAAAATACGAAAAACTAGCCGGGCGATGTGGCAGGCGCCTGTAGTCCCAGCTACTCGGGAGGCTGAGGCAGGAGAATGGCGTAAACCCGGGAGGCGGAGCTTGCAGTGAGCTGAGATCCGGCCACTGCACTCCAGCCTGGGCGACAGAGCGAGACTCCGTCTCAAAAAAAAAAAATAAATAAAAAAATAAAATAAAATAAAATAAAATTCATCATGTCAATAACTTTAAAGTATATAATTCATCAGCTTCTAGTGCATTCACAATATGGGGCAACCAATAACCATATCTAATTCCTGGACATTTTTATCACTGTAAAACAATATCCCATACCCATTAAGCAATCACTCTCCATTTCTCTCTGCCCCTATTCCTTAGAAACAACCAATCTGATTTCCATATCTACAGAGTGGCCTATTCTGGACATTTATATAAATGGAATCATACAATATATGGCTTTTAGTGCCTGGCTTATTCTATTTAGCAAGTTGTTTTCTAGGTCCCTCCATGTTGTAGCATGAATCAGTACTTTACTTTTCTGAATGATAAGATAATAAATTCCATTGTATGGATATATCACATTAATGGATTAATATTTATGAAGCCATTGATAGACATTTGTATTGATTCCACTTTTTGGTTATATGTGAATAATGCTGCTATAAACATTTATGTCCAAGTTATTCAAATACTAGTTTTAAATTCTTTTAGGCATATACCGAGGAATGGGATTGCTAACTTATATGGTAATTATGTTTAAAATGTGGGGGAATTGCTACACCGTTTTCTGCAGTGGCTGCGTGACTTTAGCCATGCAACGTTGTATGAGGGTTCCAGTTTCTCCACATCCTCACCACCACTTATTTTCTCTGTTTCATAGTACCCACTCTAATGAGTATCATATTGTGGTTTTAATTTGCATTTCCATAACAATTAGTGATACTGGACTTTTTTTTGCTTTTTTTTTTTTTGACAGGGTCTCACTTGGTCACACATGCTAGAGTGCAGTGGCATGATCACAGCTCACTGCAGCCTTGACCTCCGAGGCTCAAATTATTGTCCCAGTTCAGCCTCCTGAGTAGTTGCAACTTCAGGCTCATGCTACTACACCTGACTAATTTATTTTGTATTTTTTGTAGAGATGGAGTTTTGTCATGTTGCCCAGGCTAGTCTTGAACTCCTGGGCTCAAGACATTTGCCTGCCTTGGCCTCTCAAATTGTTGCGATTACAGGCGTGAGCTACTATGCCTAGCCAAACTATTTTTCAGGTACTTACTGACTATCTGTACTCTTTGGAGAAATGTCTATTGAAGCTCTTTGATTTTTTTTTAAACCAGATTATTTATTTATTGTCATTGTTTAGTTGTAGGTGTTCTTTATATATTTCAGACACTAAACATTTATCAGACATATGATTTGCAAATATTTTCTCCCTTTCTCTGGGTTGCCTTTTTTACTCTGTTGATTGTGTCTTTTCATGTGCAGAAATTTTGAATTTTGGTATAAACTAATTTATCTGTTTATTCTGTTGTTGCCTGTCCTTTTGGTGTCATATTCAAAGAGATTCATCCTCTTTTTTAATGTAGGAATTTATAGCTTTAAATGTATCTCTCAGTACTGTTTTTACTGCATTCCACAAGTTTTAACATGTTTTCATTTTAAATCATCTCAAAGTATTTTCTAATTTCCTTCATGGTTTCTTCATTGACCCGTTAGTTAAGAGTGCAGTCCTTAAATTACACATATTTGTGAATTTTTCAAACTTTCTACTACTACTATTTTCTAGTTTTATTCCATTTTGGTCAAATAAGGTATTTCATATGATTTCAAGCTTTTAAAATTTAATGAAAGTTATTCTGTGTTCTAACATCTCTAGGAGATCATTTTATGTGCATTTGAGAAGAATGTGTATTTTGCTGTTGTTGGGTAGAATGTCCTATATAGATATGACATTCACATTTCCTTCTAGATTCCCAATCAATGTGATCTTTTCAAAGCCCCTATGGACATCTCATTCCCCAGGATTTCCTTTTAAGGATTTTGGCTACTCTTTTTGGCCCCACCTGATATGCACCTTAAGCATCTGTGAATTTAAATATTTTTCTCTAAATGTTTTTGACAATCACCCCAGGAAAAAGGCTCTTTTGTTGGGCCAGCTCCAAGTGCAGTCGAATAAAGACAGCCTAGCAAACGGTGTCTTTCAGTGAGTCACAAGACAAGTAAATAATCACAAGACAATTTTCTGGGACTGAGGCTCCAACTTTGTTCTGTCCCCTCTTAATGGCTGCCAGACTGCTGGTTTTCACCATGATTGTGGGTTGTTGTTTTTCAAAGCTCTTGCAGACCTCAGTGGAGAAGTGTAGGAACTGAGCCAGTTAAAAAGCCACAAAACTCACTCTTTGTACCGAGATTCAGCTTACTTTCTAAAATAAGTGCTCACTGAGTTGCCGCAAGGTTTTAGTTAATTTCCAGCTTCCTGAAAATGTTGATTTAGGTAATTTTTGCCATTTTTATGGTTGATTTTCAGATGTTCTCACTCTGCCATTTTCACTGATGTATTTTAGATTTTAGCACTTACTTGACTGATTACAGTTGACCCTTGAACAACACGGGTTTGAACTTATATGTGAATTTCCTTCTGCCTCTGCCACCCCTGAGAGAGCAAAACCAACCCCTTCTCTTCTTCCTTCTCCTCTGCCTACTCAACATAAAGACAATGAGTATGAAGATCTTTATGATAATCCACCTTCACTTAATGAATAGGAAACATATTTTTTCTTTCTTATGACTTGCCTAAAAACATTTTTTTCTCTAGCTTACTTTACTATAAGAATCCAGTACACAATACATGTAACATACAAAATATATGTGAATCAACTGTTTATGTAATCAGTAAGACTTTCAATCAAGAGTGAGAGTTTTTTTCTGGGTAGCTCTCTTTTCGCAGAACTCGGCCCTATATGTTCCAGCCCCCTCAGCTTCCCTAATTTCCATTTCAATTCCGGGAAACCACTCTGTTCTGGATGGGCTACCCCTACTACTTTCTGTTGTGAAATGTGCCTACACACAGAAAGTCAGTAGTAATCATAAGGCTCACCTCATTTTCCTTGTGTTGCCTGTTGTCCAATGTGTGAAAACAGTTATTTCATATATTTGGTCCAATTTTCTAGTTAGTTTCAGTGGGAAGATAAATCCCATCTCTGATATTTCATCATATCCAAAAATAAAAAAATACATGTTATATACTTTCCGATTGCCCACAGCACATTTCTAGTGTTGTGGTGAGTGCTAAATAAATGTGCAAATATTGAGATCATTGAAGACATCCAGGACTTATCTTTTAATTTCAATATAATTATGACTCAGCCCTAACCTCAGATGTAAACGGATCATTAATTTGGCAAGTGATCATTTTTTAGATTGAATTTCCTGTCTTGGCATTAAAATTTATGTATTGTGAAAGTGCAAATTATATCTGAATGATCAAGTGACATCAAGAAAGGCCATTTTAACTCTGAGATTTTCCTTGGGGAGGCATGGGTTACTCAAACGTGTGTTCCCATTCACTTGCTTTTATCTCACAACTGTTTACTTCTCATCAATAAAAATTTCCTTTCTTACATTTTAGTAAGATAAAATCTTGATTAACCACAACCTAACTAAGCCTGTAATTGATGTATTTTTCTATGGTCCTGTCCTTCTGTTTTATTTGTTCAAAGAAAAGTAACAGCAAGAAACAATTTGCTGTATTCATTCAAAAGTAATGAGGGAAAATGGAGAATTACGATAGTTTCTCTAGAACTTAACTTGCTGCTTTACAATGTACTACAAGTGGTAGTAAAAAGAGAATGATGAATCACATGCATACTCTCAGATCCCATCCTAACATCATGCAAAGCCCTGTACTGCTTATATCCCCTTCCACATACACTCTTCTGGCTACCCTTGAATATACTGTTTTCTGTTCTTTATTGCCTTTGAACTACTTTTGAAGAGATGCTTCCTTTTGACATACTTTATGAGGGAAATGAGGAGTAGAAAAGACAGAGACTGACTTTGTGGGATCTCATGTTCTCTGAAAAACACGGAATCTTGGATAGCCAGAAATTAACAATTGTTTACATCTCACATTTGATGTATTTGTTTATTCAACAAATTCCTATTCAACATCTATGCTGTGCCCAGCCATGTGCTAAGGTGCTAGAGATTCAGAGATAAGATTCATTTCTTTTCTTTTTTTTGAGACGGAGTCTTGCTCTTCCGCCCGGGCTGGAGTGCAGTGGCTGGTTCTCAGCTCCCTGCAAGCTCCTTCTCCCGGGTTCACGCCATTCTCCTGCCTGGGTCTGCGGAGTAGCTGGGACTACAGGCACCCGCCACCTCGCCCGGCTAGTTTTTTGTATTTTTAGTAGAGATGGGGTTTCACCATGTTAGCCAGGATGGTCTCGATCTCCTGACCTCGTGATCCGCCCGTCTCGGCCTCCCAAAGTGCTGGGATTACAGGCTTGAGCCACCGCGCCCGGCCAAGATTCATTTCTAACTCTCTGAAAAGCTGAATATTTCAAACTATAGGGACTTCAGTGACTCCTCCTAAAATCATTCATTTCATTTTCAGTCTCCCTGGTAATTATGTTTCTTTTTTCTTATGTTAAACCTAAAGTCATTTACCTGCCATTTTGCACGATCCCTCTAGCTTTGTTCTCTGGGCAACACTTAATAAGTCTGTCTTATATTATACATTTTAAAAGGCTCAACATTGCATTTAGTCTGTATCAGGTACTCAATAATGATTTGTCTAATGAGCAAATAAAACTCGAATTGAGCTCTCATCCTCATGTTCCAATTCTCTTTTCTAAGCAAGTTCATTACTGATTTCTTGACTAAACAACCCCAGTTGGATTAAACATCACTAACGTGACATATTATTCAATCCTCAACAACATTCATAATTGCTTTCCTCTGACATTTTTAACTTGTTACTATTACCTTAAAGTATGAGAAGGAAACTATATACTCCCAGGATGACTTGAAGGCAGAAGAGATGGCCTGAAGCATGTATGCTGTTTTTCTCACACTTTATTCTAGTCGCCTCTATCTGCTATGTTTCAATTTAGCAAATGTTTACACTGAGATAGAACTTATAGCTTGTTAACTTTAACTTATTCTTTATAGCCAAAAAAGTGAAATGCTGAATTATTTGCCCAAGTTCACACAATTAATTAACAGTAGAATTCACTAGTGCCTTTCAAATTAGGAGTGTTATTGATTAGATAGGGAGTATTTTGGAAAAGTTTGTCAGGATGCTTACTGGAGTTAAGTGGGTAAGAGCCAGCAATGCTAAAATTGAACAATATCCAGGAGGGTTTGCCCCATGTGAAATGAAAATAGAATCACTGCAAGCTCAGGTATGATGACTCCTACCTGCAGCATCATTCAAAATGATAATTTTGAGAACTCTGGTAAATTGAATTACAAGCCTCGATCTTTCAACATACCCTGTAGCTTCCATGTATCACTGTAGTTCCTACACAAAAGCAGCCATATGCTTCCCAGCCTTTTACATTTGGACTTGTTCATGTGACTTGCTTTGGCTAATGGGATGTGAGTAGACCTAATACAAAGCAGGTACTTGAGCTGTGCTCACAAAATTGGATGTGATCTATTTTGCTTATTTTATCACCACTGGAAAACTGTACTTTAATTAAGCCACTTACCTCGGAGAAAAATGAGAAACACATGGAAATAAATATCCCTTGTTACCACCACTGAAAATGTGAAATAAATGTGTATTATTATATACCACTGAGATTTTCTTGTTCTACAACAACAGCTAATTGATATAAAACTCACAAAAATCTAGTGATTTGAACACTGTTTCCCAACGTGTGTTACATGATAGCAGCCTCCTAAGATGCTCTCAGGTTTCGCACAGGTAAAAAACTCCATGATCAAAGAACTTCAGGAAAGAATGATTAATTTTTCATATAACATATGATTCAGAAGTTCTACTGAAAAAAAAGTGTTATAAGTTTTTTGCTTGTTTGTTTGTTTTTTGTTCTGTTTTGTTTTTAGAAATCTATTTGAAGCAGCCTAAAAATAAAGGAACTGAAAATTAGCCTGAAATAAGTCTCAAAATATGGAACATTGTTGACAAAAGGAAAATCATTGAGCCACATTAACAGTGATAAAAAGGGTAGAATTCAAAGAACTTGTTTAGTTCAGCAGATAAGGAGATCGGAAGTCTTCTCTCTATCCTAACAACAGGTAAAAAGCTGAACAAACTGAAAAATCAATAACTTTATTAGATCTGTAAGAGAAGTGAGTCTGTAGGGCAAATTGCTGCCCCCTGAATTGGAGACAGGTGAATACAGAGACACAGCTTACTGGAGCAGAAACCCATAAGTAGAAACCTTTGTGGATACTACTACCAGGGTAGGAGAACCAGAACTGTAATTAACAAATTGCTGGAGGCTCAAGTTGGACAAATTTGAAGGTGGAAAACTCCAGGGGAACTAACTCAGTGGGGGCTGGGGGTATGCATGTTTCTGCAAGTTTTGCTTCCAAGAGCTTGACCAGGTTCTGACAGAGAATATTGGAGAAAAATATCTCTGTGCTTCTGGCAAGAGAAAACTCGAAAAAGACAAAAAGTTACCACTTTGAAATATGCCAGAGCATTCTGTTCTTTTAAATGAGTCCTGCCCTCGGGAAAAAGTGTTTAACTAGAACCTGCACTACTGGAGCTTTTTCAGAGCCTAAAAGACCCATGAGAAGGGAAATACTCAATTCCAATCCCTTCCGACCATCTTGTCCCATATAAGGGAGAAAAAATTTTTAAAAATGAGAAACACTTATGAAGTACACAATCCAGGGGCATAGACTCGATTAAAGATGGGGAACTAATTATAGAATTATAGAACACTTCTATCCCCCCACATTACTTTAGTAATTTACCACCACATTGCTAAAAACCTATTTACAATAGTTTCTTTTACCCAGTACATCAAGTCTGGGTATCAACTAAAAGCTAAAAGAAATACTAAAAGGTAAAAAGCATAGTTTGAAAAGACAAAACAAGCATTAGAACCAGACTCAGCTATGGCAGGGACATTGGAATTTTCAGACTGGAGATTTAAAATAGCTATAATGAATACACTAAGGTCTTTAGCAAATAGTCATTATGCAAGTATGACAGAGAGATGGAAATTCTAAGAATGAAAAAAATACTAGAGATTAAAAATACTGTAACAGGCATAATGAATGCCTTTGATGGGTCTATGAGTAGACTGGCATAGATTAAGAAAGAATCTCTCAGCTTGGGGACATCTCAGTAGAAACCTTCAAAACTGAAAAGCAAAGAGAAAAAAAAAATTACTACAGTAAAGACCAGAACAGAGTATCCAGTAACTGTGGTACAACTATAAAAGGTGTAAAATATAGGTAATGGGATACAAGGAGGAGAAGAGACACAGAAAGGAACATAAGAAATACTTGAAGTAGGGACTGGGCTGGCAAGATGGCCATATAGGAAGAGCTCTGGTCTGCAGCTCCCAGTGAGATCAATGCAGAAGGCAGGTGATTTCTGCATTTCCAACTGAGGTACAGGGCTCATCTCACTGGGACTGGTTAGACAGTGGGTGCAGCCCAAAGAGGGCAAGCTGAAGCAGGGTGGGGTGTCACCTCACCTGGGAAGTGCAAGCGGTCAGGGAACTCCCTCCCCTAGCCAAGGGAAGCCATGAGGGACTGTGCCATGAGGGACGTTGTATATCAGCCCAGATACTACGCTTTTCTCATGATCTTAGCAACTCGCAGACCAGGAGATTCCCTCTGGTGTCTACAACACTAGGGCCCTGGGTTTCAAGCAAAAAACTGGGCGGCCACTTGGGCAGACATGAAGTCAGCTACAGGAGTTTTTTTTCATACCCCCGTGGTGCCAGAAATGCCAGCGAGACAGAACCATTCACTCCCCTGGAAAGGGGACTGAAACCAGGGAGCCAAATGGTCTAGCTCAGTGGATTCCACCACCACGAAGCCCGGCAAGCTAAGATCCACTAGTTTGAAATTTTCCTGCCAGCACAGCAGTCTGAAGTCAACCTGGGATGCTCAAGATGGGTGGGGGGAGAGGCATCCACCATTACTGAGGCTTGAGTAGGCGGTTTTCCCTGCACAGGGTAAACAAAGCCCCCAGGAAGTTCGAACAGGGCAAAGCCCACCACAGTGCCACAAAGCCTCTGTAGCCAGATTGCTTCACTAGATTCTTCCTCTCTGGGTAAGGCATCTCTGAAAGAAAGGCAGCAGCCTCAGTCAGGGGCTTACAGATAAAACTCCCATCTCCCAGGGACAGAGCACCTGGGAGAAGGGGCAGCTGTGGGTGCAGCTTCAGCAGACTTAAAAGTTCCTGCCTGCTGGCTCTGAAGAGAGTAGCAGATCTCTCAACACAGGGCTTGAGTACTGCTAAGGGACAGACAGCATCCTCAAGTGGGTCCCTGACCCCCATGCCTCCTGACTGGGAGACACCTCCCAGCAGGGATCGACAGACACCTCACAGAGGAGAGCTCTGGCTGACATCTGGCAGGTGCCCCTCTGGGACAAAGCTTCCAGAGCAAGGAACAGTCAGCAATCTTTGCAGTTCTGCAGCCTCTGATGGTGATACCCAGGAAAATAGGGTCTGGATAGTACCTCCAGCAAACTCCAGCAGACCTGCAACAGAGGGGCCTGACTGTTAGAAGGAAAACTAACAAACAGAAAGGAATAGCATCAACATCAACAAAAAGGATGTCTACACAAAAACTCCATCCAAAGGTCACCAACATGAAAGATCAAAGGTAGATAAATCCATGAAGATGAGGAAAAACCAGTGCAAAAAGGCTGAAAATTTCAAAAACCAGAATGCCTCTTCTCTTCCAAAGAATCACAGCTCCTTGCCAGCAAGGGAACAAAACTGGATGGAGAATGAGTTTAACAAATTGACAGAAGTAAGCTTCAGAAGGTGGTAATAACAAACTTCTCCAAGTTAAAGAAGTATGCTCTAATGCAATGCTAGGAGGCCAAGAACCTTAAAAAATGGCTAGAGGAATTGCTAACTAGAATAACCAGTTTAGAGAAGAACTTAAATGAACTGATGGAGCTGTAAAACACAGCATGAGAACTTTGTGAAGCATACACAAGTATCAATAGCTGAATTGATCAAGCAGAAGAAAGGATATCAGCGATTGATGATCAACTTAATGAAATAAAGTGTGAATACAAGATTAGAGAAAAAAGAATGAAAAGGAACGAAGAAAGCCTCCAAGAAATACGGGACTATGTGAAAAGACCAAACCTATATTTGATTGGTGTACTTGAAAGTGACAGGGAGAATGGAACCAAGTTTTGGAAAACACTCTTCAGGATATTATCCAGGAGAACTTCCCCAATCTAGCAAGACAGAACAACATTCAAATTCAGGAAATACAGAGAACACCACAAAGATACTCCACAAGAAGAGCAACTCCAAGATACATAATCGTCAGATTCACCAAAGTTGAAATGAAGGAAAAAAAGTTAAGGGCAGCCAGAGAGAAAGGTTGGGTTACCCACAAAGGGAAGCCCATCAGACTGACAGTGGATCTCTCAGTAGAAACCCTACAAGCCAGAAGAGAGTGAGGGCCAATATTCAACATTCTAGAAGAAAAGAAATTTCAACCAAGTGAAGGAGAAATAAAATCCTTTACAGACAAGCAAATGCTGAGAGATTTTGTCACCACCAGGCTTGCCTTACAGGAGCTCCTGAAGGAAGCAGTAAATACGGAAAGGAACAATCAGTACCAGCCACTGCAAAAACATACCAGATTGTGAAGACCATCAACACTATGAAGAAACTGCATCAACTAACAGACCAAATAATCACATAGCATCATGACAGGATCAAATTCACACAAACAATATTGACTTTAAATGTAAACAGGCTAAATGCCCCAAATAAAAGACACAGACTGGCAAACTGGATAAGGAGTCAAGACCCATCAGTGTGCTGTATTCAGGAGACTCATCTCACATGCAAAGACACACATACGCTCAAAATAAAGGGATGGAGGAATGTTCACCAAGCAAGTGGAAAGCAAAAAAAAAAAAGCAGGGGTTGCAATCCTAGTCTCTGATAAAACAGACTTTAAACAAGCAAAGATCAAAAAAGACAAAGTAGGGCATTACATAATGGTAAAGGGATCAATGCAACAAGAAGAACGAACTATCCTAAATATATATGCACCCAATGCAGAGCACCCAGATTCATAAAGCAAGTTCTTAGAGGCCTACAAAGAGACTTAGATTCCCATACAATAACAGTGGGAGACTTTAACACCCCACTGTCAATATTAGATCAATGAGACGGAAAATTAACAAAGATATTCAGGACTTGAACTCAGCTCTGGACTAAGTGGACCTAATAGACATCTACAGAATTCTCCACCACAAATCAACAGAATAGACATTCTTCTCAGCACAACATCACACTTATTCTAAAATCAGCCACAAAATTGGAAGTAAAACACTCCTCAGAAAATGCAAAACAAGGGAAATCATAACAAACTGTCTCTCAGACCACAGTGCAATCAAATTAGAACTCAGGATTAAAAAACTCTCTCAAAACCGCACAACTATGTGAAAACTGAACAACCTGGTAAAAAACGAAGTTAAGACAGAAATCAATACGTTATTTGAAACCAATGAGATAAAAGACACAATGTACCAGAATCTCTGGGACACAGTTAAAGCAGCATTTAGAGGGAAATTTATAGCACTAAATGCCCCTGGAGAAAACAGGAAAGATCTAAAATCAACAGTCTAACATCACAATTAAAAGAACTAAAGAAGCAAGAGCAAACAAATTCAAAAGTAGCAGAAGACAAGAAATAACTAAGATCAGAGCAGAAATGAAGGAGATAGAGACACAAAAACCATTCAAAAAAATCAGTGAATCCAGGAGCTGGTTTATTTAAAAGATTAACAAAATAGACCACCAGCCAGACTAATTAAAAAGAAAAGAGAGAAGAATCAAATAGACACAATAAAAAATAATAAAGGGGATATCACCACTGATCCCACAGAAATACAAACTACCATCAGAGAATACTATAAACACCTCTATGCAAATAAACTAGAAAATCTAAAAGAAATGGATAAATTCCTGGACATATACACCCTCCCAAGACTAAACCAGGAAGATATCAAATCCCTGAATAGACCAATGACAAGTTCTGAAATTAAGGCAGTAATTAATAGCTTACCAACCAAAAATAAAGTCCTGGACCAGGCAGATTCACAGCTAAATTCTACCAGAGGTACAAAGAGGAGCTGGTTCCATTTCTTCTGAAACTATTCCAAACACTAGAAAAAGAAGGAATCCTCCCTAACTCATTTTATGAGGCCAGCATCATCCTGTTACCAAAACCTAGCAGAGACACAACAAAAAAAGAAAATTTCAGACCAATAACCCTGATGAACATCGATGTGAAAATCCTCAATAAAATACTGGCAAACCAAAACCAGCAGCACATCAAAAAGTTTATCCACCATGATCAAGTCGGCTTCATACCTGGGAAGCAAGGCTGTTTCAACATATGCAAATCAATAAACGTAATCCATCACGTAAACAGAACCAATGACAAAAAACACATGATTATCTCAATAGATGCAGAAAAGACCTTCAACAAAATTCAACATTCAATTATGTTAAAAATTCTCAATAAACTAGGTATCAATAGAACATATCTCAAAATAATAAGAGCTATTTATGATAAACCCATGGCCAATATCATACTGAATGGGCAAAAACTGGAAGCATTCCTTTTGAAACCCAGCACAATACAAGGATGCCCTTTATTACCACTCCTATTCAACATAATATTGGAAGTTCTGGCCAAGGCAATCAGGTAAGAGAAAGAAATAAAGGGTATTCAAATAGAAAGAGAGGAAGTCAAATTATCTTTGTTTGCAGATGACATAATTATATATTTAGAAAACCCTGTCGTCTCAGCACAAAATCTCCTGCAAAGTCTCAGGATAAAAAATCAATGTGAAAAACCCACAAGCATTCTTATACACCAATAACACACAAACAGAGAGCCAAATCCTGAGTGAACTCCCATTCTCAATTGCTACATAGGAACTAAAATACCTAGGAATACAACTTACAATGAATGTGAAGGACCTCTTCAAGGAGAACTACAAACCACTGCTCAAGGAAATAAGAGAGGACACAAACAAATAGGAAAACAGTCCATGCTCATGGATAGGAAGAACAAATATCGTGACGATGACCATTCTGCCCAAAGTGGTTTATAGATTCAGTGCTATCCCCATCAAGCTACCACTGGCTTTCTTCACAGAATTGGAAAAATCTACTTTAAACTTCATATGGAATCAAAAAAGAGCCCACATAGCCAAGACAATCCTGGGCAAGAAGAACAAAGCTGGAGACATCACACTACCTGACTTCACACTATACTACAAGGCTACAGTAACCAAAACAGCATGGTACTAGTACCAAAACAGATATGTAGACCAAAGGAACAGAATAGAGACCTCAGAAATAATACCACACATCTATAAGCATCTGATCTTTGACAAGCCTGACACAAACAAGCAATGGGGAAAAGATTCCCTATTTAATAAATGGTGCTGGGAAAACTGGCTAACCATACACAGAAAACTGAAATGGACCCTTTCCTTACACCTTATACAAAAATTAACTCAAGATGGATTAAAGACTTAAATGTAAAATCCACAACCATAAAAACCCTTGAAGAAAACCTAGGCAACACTATTCAGGACATAGGCATGGGCAAAGACTTCATGAGTAAAACATCAAAAGCAATGGCAACAAAATCCAAAATTGACAAATGGGATCTAATCAAACTAAAGAGCTTCTGCACAGCAAAAGAAAGTATCATCAGAGTGAATAGGCAACCTACAGAATGGGAGAAAATTTTTGCAATCTATCCATATGACAAAGGGCTACTATCCAGAATCTACAAAGAATTTAAACAAATTTACAAGAAAAAAACAAACAACCTCATCAAAAAGTGGGCAAAGGATATGAACAGACACTTCACAAAAAAAGACATTTATGTGGCCAACAAACATGAAAAAAAGCTCATCATCATTGGGCATTTGAGAAATGCAAATCAAAACCACAATGAGATACCTATCATCTCACGCCAGTTAGAATGGTGATCATTAAAAAGTCAGGAAACAACAGATGCTGGAGAGGGTGGGGAGAAATAATGAGAGGTGAAGCCAACTGGACTTCCTGGGTGAGTGGGGACTTGGGGAACTTTCCTGTCTTACAAGAGGTTTGTAAAGTGCACCAATCAGTGCTCTATAAAATGCACCAATCAGCAGGATTCTAAAAGTAGCCAATCACGGGGATGATTGAATAAAGGGCACTCTGATAGGACAGAAATGGAACATTGGAGGGAACAATAACGGAATAAAAGCTGGCTACCCCAGCCAGCAGCCGCAACCGGCTGGCCTCCTCTTCCAAGCTCTGGAAGCTTTGTCCTCTGGCTCTTCACAATAAACCTTGCTACCACTCACTCTTTGGGTGCCTGCCATTTTTAAGAGTTGAAGGTCTGTGGCTCCATTCCTGAAGTCAGCAAGACTATGAACCCACCAGCAGGAACCAACTCCAGACACAGCAGGAATGCTTTTACACTGTTGGTGGGAGTGCAAATTACTTCAACCATTGTGGAAGACATTGTGGTGATTCCTCAAGGATCTAGAACCAGAAATACCATTTGACCCAGCAATCCCATTAACTGGGTATATACTCAAAGGATTATACATCATTGTACTCTAAAGAAACATGCACATTTATGTTTATTGCAGTACTATTCACAATAGCAAAGACTTGGAACCAACCCAAATGCTCATTAATGATAGATTGGATAAAGAAAATGTGGCACATATACATCATGGAATACTATGCAGCCATAAAAAAAGGATGAGTTCATATCCTTTGCAGGGACATGGATGAAGCTGGAAACCATCATTCTCAGCAACTAAGGAACAGAAAACCAAGCACCACATGTTCTCACTCCTAAGTAGAAGATGAACAATGAGCACACATGAACACAGGGAGGAGAACATCAAACATCAGGACCTGTTGGGGAGTGGGGGGCTAAAGGAGGGAGAGCATTAGGAGAAATATGCAATGTAGCTATGGGTTGATGGGTGCAGCAAACCACCATGGCACATGTATATCTATGTAAGAAACCTGCACATTCTGCACATGTACCCCAGAACTTAAAGTATAATAAAATTAATTAATTAATTAAAAGAAATACTTGAAGCAATAATGACTGAGAATTTTTCCCAAGTAATAGCAGAAACCAAACTACAAATCCAGGAAGCTTAGAGAAAAACAAGTAGGATAAATGCTGACAAAAGTATTCCTAGGTATTTTCTGCTATTATATTTAAACAGGAGAAAATCACTGATAAAGAAATAATTCTGACTTAGAGAGAAGCAAAGATAATAATTATATCAAACTTCCTTTCAGAAAGTGTGCAAAGCAAGAGGAGAGTGGAATGAAATATTTAAAGGGTAAAGAAGTAAATATTATCAACGCAGCATTCTGTACTCTGTAAAGTTATCCTTCAAATAAAGACTGTCTCAGCAAATAAAATTAAGGGAATTTGTTCCCAGTAGATATGTCTTGCAAGAAATGGTAAAAGAAATTCCTTAGAGAGAAAGAAAATGATGTAGGTCAGAAACTCAGAGCTATCTAAAGAACAGAAGAGCGTATCAAAGAAGCAGTAAATGAGGGTAAAATAAAAATTTGATTTTTAAAATTCTTAATTGAGCTAATAAATATCAATTTGTTCAAAATAATAGTAGCAACAGTTAGTATTATTTTGTTACTATAAAGCATTCATACTATCCATAAAGCAATATAATGTTATTTAATAGTGAACATGGATTAGTTATAAATGCACACTGCAGGCTGGGCACGGTGGCTCATACCTGTCATCCCAGCACTTTGGAAGGTCGAGGCATGTGGATCACCTGAGGTCAGGAGTTTGAGACCAGCCTGGTCAACATAACAAAACCCTGTCTCTAATAAAAATGCAAAAATTAGCCGTGCATGGTGGCACTCGCCTGTAATCCCAGCTACCTGGGTGGGGTGGGGGAGTGGTTGCTGAGGCAGGAGAATCACTTGAACCCAGGAGGTGAAGGTTGCAGTGAGCTGAGAATGCACCACTGCATTCCAGCCTGGTCAACAAGAGCAAGACTCGGTCTAAAAAAAGGTAAAAAAGAAAAAATATGTATATTGCATACTCTAGGGCAACAACCAAAAAAAATTTTTAAATGGAACTGTAGCTTATATGCTAAAAAAGGGAGAAAATTGAATCATATAAAATGTCCAATTAAAACCACAAAAGGCAGAAAAAAGGTGGAAGACAAAAATAGGAAGAAAGAACAAGGGCAACAAATAACAAATAATAACAACTATGGTAGATATTAATCTAACTTTGTCAATAATCACTTTCAATGTCAATGGCCTAAAGGCACCAACTAAAAAACAGAAATTGTCACAATAGATCAGAAAAGAAGACCCAACCTTATGTTGTCTACAACAAACCCACTTTAAATATAAAGAAAAATGCATATTAAAAGTAAATAAAGGAATATATTCCATGTTAAAACTAAAGAAAAGAAAACAGCAGTAGCTTTACTAATTTCAGACAAGGTAGAGTTCAGAGAAAGGAAATAGACAGGAGCGTTATATAAAAATAAAGCAGTCCATTCTCCAAGAATCCTCAACCCTGTTTGCCTAAGAAAAGAGCATCAAGACACAAGAGGCAGAAATTGATAGAATTGCAAGAAATGAATGAATCCACTATTATAGTTGGAGAAATCAATACCCTTCTATCAGAAATGATCAGATCAAGCAGGCAAAACCAGTTATACCACAGTTAAAGTCAACAACATCATCAATCAACTGCATATAACTGACATCTACAGACTACTTCATTTAACAACAGAAGAACACACATTCTTCTGAAGTGCACATGAAACTTTCACTAAGATAGATGACATTCTTGACAATAAAACAACTCAACAATTTTAAAATAACAGAAATTATACAGTGCCTGCTCGCCTGCTCTCAGGTCACAGAAATCAATAAGAGAATGACAGGTGGAAAATCCCAAATCACTCGGAGATTAAACAACATGTTTCTAAATAAGAAATGAGTTAGAAGAGAAATCTCAAGAGAAACATAAATACATTTTGAAATAAAGGATGGCTAGTCAAAATCACGGGGATGCAGCAAAGCAGTGTATAAAGAGACATTTACAGCATTGAATAGATACATCAGTAAATAAGAAAGATCAAAAAGCAATCTAAGCTTCCACTTTAGGGAACTAGAAAAGTAAGTGCAAATCCAATCCCAAGGAAGAAGAAGAAAATAAATAATAAAAATTAGCGCAGAAAGCAATGAAATTAAAAACAGGAAATCAATAGAGAAAGCCAATGAAACCAAAAGCTAGTTTGTTGAAACGGACAATAAAACCAATAAGCTTCTAGCCAGGGTAACTGACAATTAAAAAGAAGACACAAATTACTAATATCAGAAGTGTAACATAGGATATCAGTACAGATGACCTGGACCTTGAATAATTAAGGAATATTATGAACAACTTTATGCCCACAAATTCAATAAACTAGATGAAATGGACCAGTTCCTTGAAAGACACCATCTGCCAAAACTCACAACCCGAATAGGCCTATATCTAACAAATAAACTTAATCAGTAAATTATAACTTTCTCAGACAGAAAGTACCAGGCCAAGATAGGTTCACTGATAAATTCTACCAAACATTGAAGGAAAATTTATACCCATTCTTTACAATCTCTTTCAGAAGGTAGAAGCAAAGAGAATACACTCAATTCGTTCTATGTGTCCTATATCATAGTAATATCAAAACCAGATAGAGACATTACAAGAAAACTACAGATCAATATCTCTCATGAACACAGACACAAAAATCCTCAGCAAAATATTAGCAAATTTAATCCAATATTGTGTTAAAAGAATTATACACCAGGACTAAGTAGTTTTTTCCCAGGAATGCAAGGCTGGTTTCACATTTGAAAATCAATTAAGGTAATCCATCACATTAACAAGCTAAAGAAAAAAAAGATGCATGTTAATATGAATAGATTCAGAAAAAGCATTTGAAAAATCTAATACCCATTTATGACAAAAACTCTCAGTAAACTGAGTATAGAAGGGTAATTTTTTCAACTTGATAAAGAGTACCTTTAAAACACTTATAGTTAATATCATACTTAAAGTTGAGAAACTAAAAGCTTTCCCACTAAGATAGAGAAAAAGGTAAGGCTGTCTCCTCTCACTACTTTACAACATCACATTGGAAGTCCTAGCTAATATAGTAAGACAGAAAAGAAAATAAAAGGTATACTGATAGGGAAGGAAGAAATGAAACTGTAATTTTTGCAGATGATATGATTGTATATGTCAAAAATCCAAAAATATTGACAAAGAAATCCTTTGAACTAATAAGCAATTATAGCAAGGTTACAGGATACAAAGTCAATATACAAAAGTCAATTGCTTTTCTATATACCAGCAATGAACAACTGAAATTGGAAATTAAAAACACAATATCCTTTATATTACTGACCCCCAAAATTAAATACTTAGGCTTAATTTCAACAAAATATGATCTACTTGAGAAAATTATGAAACTATTTTTATATAAAGATTTCCTATACCTTATGTTCATTTCAGCATTGTTCATAATACCCAAGATTTTGAATCAACCTGAGTGTCTGTCAACAGATGATTGGAAAAGGAAAGTGTGGTACATATACACTGTGGAATACTGTGCAGCCATAAAAAAGAATGAAATTATGTCCCTTGCAGCAATGTGGATGGAGTTGTAGGCCATTATCCTAAGTTAATTAAATCAGAAACAGAAAATCAAATTATTGCATGTTCTCATGCAGTATTCTCATTCAAAATGCTCTGCTATAAGTGGGAGATAAATAATGGGTATACATAGACACAAAAATGGAAATAGTAGACATTGGGGTCTCTAAAAGGGGAGAGGATTTGGGGGGAGGGTTTAAAAAATTACCTATGAGGTAGGGTGTTCACTATTTTGGTGATGGGTACACTAGAAGCCCAAACCTTACCATTACGTAATATATCCTTGTAACAAACCTGCATATGTACCCCCTGAACCTAAAATTATTTTTTAAAATCCCAATGAAAGAAATCAACTAATGGTGCTGGAACAACTGGATATCCTTATACCAAAAAAAGTGAGAGGAGTCTAGATACAGACCTTACATCTTTCTCAAAACAATAACTCAAAATGGACCACAGACCTAAATGTGAAATGTAAAACTATAAAAATTCCTACAAGATAATACAGGAGAAAATCTCGATGACCTTGCATTTGGTAATGGCTTTTTAGAAACAACATCATAAGCACTATCAATAGAAGAAAGAATTGATAACTGGCTTTTATTAAAATTAAAAATGTCTAAGTCTGTGAAGACACAATCAAGAGAATAGAAAGATAAGTCACAGATTGGGAGAAAACATTTGCAAAATACGTTTATGTGATAAAGGACTGTTCTTTAAAATGTACAAAGAACTCTTAAAACTGAACAATAAGAAAACAAATAGCCATATTAAAAAATGAGCAAAGACTTTAACAGACACCACACCAAAGATGATATACATATAGCAAACAAGCATATTAAAAGATGCTTCATATCATGTGTAGTCAAAAAATGCAAATTAAAACAAGATACTGCTACACAACTATTAGAATGGCCAAAATTCAGAACACTGATAACATGAAATGCTGGTGGGGATGTGGAGCAACAGAAATTCTCATTCATTGCTGGTGGAAATGCAAAATGGTACAGTCACTTAGGAAGACAATTTGGCAGTTTCTTATAAAATGAAAGATACTCTTACCATTTGTTCTAAGCAGTCATGCTCCTTGGTATTTACTCAAAAATTTGAAAACTTATGTGCACACAAAAACCTGCACACAGATGTTTATAGTGGCTTTATTCATAACAGTGAAAACTTAGAAACAACCAAGATGTTCTTTAGTAGGTGACTGGGTAAATAAATTATGGCAATCTAGACAATGGAATATTATTCCACACTTAAAAAATGAGCTATCAAGACATAAAAAGAAATGACAGAACCTAAAATGCATATTACTAAGCAAAAGAAGGCAAACTGAAAAGTCAACATAATGCATGATTCCAACTATATGACATTCTGGAAAAGGCAAAACTATGAAGATTGTATTAGTCTGTTCTCATGCTGCTAATAAAGACATACAAAAGACTGGGTAATTTATAAAGGAAAGAGGTTTAATTCTCACAGTTCCACATGGCTAACAAGGTGTCACAATCATGGCACCAAATGAATGAGGAAGAAAGTCATGTCTTGCATAGCAGCAGGCAAGAGAGAGCTTGTACAGGGGAACTCCCATGTATAAAACCAGGAGATCTTGTAAGACTTACTCACTACTATGAGTACGGTATGGGGGAAACTGCCCCCATGACTCATTTATCTCCACCTGGCGCCACCTTGGACATGTGGGGATTATTACAATTCAAACTGAGATTTGGGTGGGGATACACCCAAACCATATCACTCCACCCCTGGTGCCTCCCAAATCTCATGTCCTCACCTTTCAAAACCAATCATGTCATCCCAACATTCCCCCAAAGTCTTAACTCATTTCAGCATTAACTTGAAAGTCCATAGTCCAAAGTCTCATCTGAGACAAGGCAAGTCTCTTCCACCTATGAGCCTGAAAGATCAAAAGCAAGTTAGTTACTTCCTAGATATAATGAAGGTATAGGCATTGAGTAAATACACTCATTCCAAATGGAAGAAATTGGCCAAAATGAAGGGGCTATAGGCCCCATGCAAGTCTGAAATCCAGCTGGGCAGTCAAATCTTAAAGCTCCAAAGTGCTCTCCTTTGACTCCGTGTCTCACATCCAGGTCACGCTGATGCAAGAGGTGGATCCCCATGGCCTTGGGCAGCTCCACTCCTGTGGCTTTGCAGGATACATTCCCTCTCCTGGCTGCTTTCGTGAGCTGGCACTGAGTGTCTGTGGCTTTTGCAGGCGCATGGTGCAAGCTGTCAGTGGATCTACCATTTTGGGGTCTGGAGGCAGTGGCCCTCTTCTCACAGCTCCATTAGGCAGTGCCCAATGGGGACTGTGTGGGGGCTATCACCTCACATTTCCCTTCTGCTCTACCCTAGCAGGGATTCTTCATGAGGGCTCTGCCCCTGCAGTACACCTCTGACTGGACATCCAGACATTTCCGTACACCCTCTGAAATCTAGGCACAGGTTTCCAAACCTCAGTTCCTGACTTCAGTGCACCTGCAGGCCCAACACCACATGTAAGCCACAAAGGCTTGGGGCTTGCACCCTCTGAAGCAATAGCCTGAGCTGTACCTTGGCCCCTTTTAGATAGGGCTGGAGTTGAAGTAGCTGGGAAACAGGGTACCATGTCCCAAAGCTGCAAACAGCAGAGAGTCCCTGGGTCCGGCCCAGGAGACCATCTTTTCCTTCTAGGCCTCCAGGTCTGTGATGGAAGGGGCTGGTGTGAAGGTCTCTGACATGCCCTGGAGACATTTTCCCCATTGTATTGGTGATTAACATTTGGCTCCTCATTACTTATGCAAATTTCTGCAGTTGGCTTGAATTTCTCCATAGAAAATGGAGTTTTCTTTTCTATCGCATCATCATGTTGCAAATTGTCCAAAGTTTTATGCTCTGCTTCATCTTGAACACCTTGCCACTTAGAAATTTCTTCCCTCAGATACCTTAAATCATCTTTCTCAAGTTCAAAGTTCCACAGATTTCTAGGGCAGGGGCAAAATGCTGCCAGTCTCTTTTCATAGCAAGAGTGACCTTTACTCCAGTTCCCAAAAAGTTCCTCATCTCCATCTGAGACCACCTCAACCTGGACCTTATTGTCCATATCACTATCAGCATTTTAGTCAAAGCCATTCAACAAGTTTCTAGGAAGTTCCAAACTTTCCCACATTTTCCTGTCTTCTTCTGAG
The DNA here is from genome assembly GCF_000951035.1 of Colobus angolensis palliatus. Lineage (NCBI taxonomy): Eukaryota > Metazoa > Chordata > Mammalia > Primates > Cercopithecidae > Colobus > Colobus angolensis. The sequence continues at coordinate 1,504,398 of NW_012117888.1, read as the reverse complement.
CCCTCCAAACTCTTCTAACCTCTGCCTGTTGCCTAGTTCCAAAGTCACTTCTACATTTTCAGATATCTTTACAACAGCACTGCACTCTACCAGTACCAATTTACTGTACTAGCCTGTTCTCACAGGACCGGGTAATTTACAGATGAAAAAGGTTTTATTGACTCATAGTTCTACAGGGCCAGGGAGATCTCACAATCATGAATGAGGAACAAAGTCATGTCTTACATGGCAACAGGCAAGAGAGAGCTTGGACAGGGGAACTCCCATTTATAAACTCATCAGCTATCATGACACTTACTCACCATCACAAGAACAGTATGGGGGAAACCACCCCCATGATTCAATTATCTCCATCTGGCCCTACCCTTGACATGTGGGGATTACTACAATTCAAGCTGAGATTTGGGTGGGGACACAGCCAAACCATATCAGAGATGGTACAAAGATGAGTGGTTCCCAGGGTTACGGAGGAAGGAGGGATGAATAGGTGGAGCATAGAGGATTTTTAAAGCAGTGAAACTACTCTCTGTGATACCATAAAGGTGGTTACATGTCATTATATATTTGGCCAAACCCATAGAATGTACAACACCAAGAGGGGATCCTAATGTCAACTATGGACTTTGGGTGTAATGATGGTCAGTGTAGGTCCATCAATTGTAAGAAATGTACCACTCTGGTTGGGGGATATTAACAGTGGAGAAAGCTATGCATGTCAGGGGGCAGGGAGTATAGGCAAAATCCCTATACATTTTTCTCATTTTTGTTGTGAATCTAAACTACTCTTTTAAAAAAAGTTTATTAGAAAACATTCATTTCTACACAAATCTCATTTTCCAAATACCTATTATGACCCAGATATGTTAGGAAAATCTTCATTAGAATAAATTTACCAAGGGCATGAAGGTGGATTTGGGATTTTAAAGAGGATTTTCAACCAAAATATGATTTAAAAAAAAAGACCGTCTAATACCCAATTGTTAGAATATGACTATAACTCAAACATCCTGGGTTTTGATAAAAAAAAAAACTATATTATCATCAGATGCCTCTCCTGTATCTTCAACCTCTTTCTGTTCACAGTCCCCGCACCTTAACTTGTAAATATGCACAAGCCCATTGCATATTTAAAAACAAATCAAAAACCAATCAGACAAAATAGCTATTGAATCTGGCTTTTCTCTTTAACATATTTCTTTCCTTTTCTTTCTTTCTTTTTTGAGACAGGGTCTCTCTGTTGCCCAGGCTGTAGTGCAGTGGCATGATCTTAGCTCACTGCAACATTTGTCTCCTGTGTTCAAGTGATTCTCCTGCCTCAGTCTCCCAAGTAGCTGGGATTACAGGCACCCACCACCACACCTGGCTAATTTTTGTAATTGTAGTAGAGATGGGGTTTCACCATGTTGGCCAGGTTGGTCTCAAACTCCTGACCTCAGGTGATCTGCCCACCTTGGCCTCCCAAAGTGCTGGGATTACAGGCGTGACCCACTGCGCCCAGCCCTTTTCTTATTAGTCATAATTCCAGAAGGGCACTCTGTAGTGGTCACCCACATTTTCTCATCCAACTTTTCACTCATTAAAAAAATGAATTATTTACAATTTTGAATAATACATATTCCTTTTGAAAAATGTAATTCTAACATATAGAAGTATATATACCGTGTGTGTGTGTGTGTGTGTGTGTGTGTGTGTGTGTCTTCAAAGGTGGATTCTGGGAACAAGCATTGGGGCAGATATACTGATGTAACCTAGAGAATCCATCTGAGGTTTTCCAACCACTTGGAGAAGAGAGAAGATAATGAATTTGATTCTCCCTGATAATGTGCAAGAGTCAAGGGACCAGCAACAGAATCAATGGTTTTTTTTTTTTTTTTAAAAAGTGATTAGATTTCATAGACATCTGAGGGAACCCATCTGGCACAAACATATCAGAATGAGGTACACTTGCTGCTTTGTTTATATGGTTCCATGATGCTTACCAGACTATTCTGACTTCAGTGGTCCTAAAAAGGTTGATGTACTGGTGACCTGAACTGCTCCTAGACCTTGCAGATGAGAGAGAAATTGGGAAACCCGAGAGCAAAGAGGAATTCTCCATGCACTTTAGCAGAGAGGAAAAATTAGCAGATGTCTGAGAGTCAGTCATTACTTGCTAGTTGACTGTGTGTCAAGGAACTATAATGGTGTGGCATGTATAATTCTGTGGAAGCCCATAGTCATGAGGAAATAGAGAAAAAGAAAAACTCAGTTAAAAAATAAGTAACATGGAGGACAAAAATCAGGCTAAATATCTAGAAAAATTGTATTCCAATGAAGTCGAACTGATGGCAATGCTAACGGATAGAGGGAAAAGAAAAAGAAGGAGGGGGAGGAGGAGAACTGTTAGAACACACAATATATTTTATGGTTCTATTAAAGAAAAGATTCTTGATCTTTGAAATTCAACAAATAATCGTTGCTGAAACATTACTGAGTGATCTGGAAGATTAAGTGTAAAAATATTTTATATAGACCAAAAACATGAAGAGTTGGGAATACAGAGGGAAAAGATAAGAGATTTGGAAGAATTTTCCAGAAGTCCTGACTTGGCAATAACTGCAGGTCTAGAGAATTAGCTAACATTTACTGAGCACTTGAAATTTGCCAGACTATCTTCCTAAGGGATTTACATGTATTAGCTAATTTAAACAACAACAAAACAAAGCAAAACACCATATGAGGCAGGTACTGCTATAATCATTAACTCTATTTTATAGGTAAGAAAACAGGAGCATAGAGAAGTTAAGCAAAATTTCCAGAGTCAAAGAGTTTTTAAGTGGGAAAGCTGAGATTTGAACCAAAGTGGTTTGTGCACTTAACCAGTGTACTATACTTTTTTGTGCAAGAGAAAAATGAATAGATGGAAGATAATTTATATTGAAATAAATAATAAAATATAATTTTTTGATATAAAAATACTCCAGTTTGCAGATTGAAAAGGCTACTAGGCAGGATTGATGAAAACCCAAATTGCTGGTAAAATTCCCTAATTTCAAAGAAAAAAACATAAAAAGCTTTCAGTTAGCAAGATCTGTCTGCTCACAAAGCAAACAAATCAGACTAGTATCAGACTTTTCATTCCAAAAGGGGAAAGCTAGAACAATGCTTCTTAAATTTGAATGTATGTAGAAATGGTCTAGGGTTCTATTAAAAAGTAAATTCTGATTCAGTAAGTCTGAGATACGGTTATACAGTATGCAATTATATCAAAATTCCAAGTGTTGACAAAGCTATTGAGAGCTAACTTCCAGAATAGGGAAAATGCTTATTAAGAGAGAAGAGAGCTGTGTGACTCTTTATAACCTTGGAGGTGCTGTAGAAGACCAAACTCTCTGCAGATGGGCTAAGATGATGCCAGGCAAACTTAACAAATGTTTAATGGCCAGCTGAATGTGGTTTACAATGAGAGTGGTAACTCAGAACCAGTTACCAATTACCTGCCAAGTTTCCCCAGAGTGTGGCCTCCTAAAAGCTGGTGTCAGAGGAGCAGAGTGTAGAACTTCCCTAAGGCACCAAAAGCCAGGCTAGATATGAAAATTAAACAGAAGTCCTGATTGACATAAAAAACTGATAAAGGATATGAAAAACAGTATACATACTTCAAATTTCAGAAAGCAGAACTTAAAGTACAGAAAAAATGCTCAAGCAATGCTGAAGATAATGTCAAGAAAGTCCTTAAAATATTTAGATTCTGTGGAGAACTGCGTTAATTGAATGTATAACAAATCACAGACACAGCTCAATCACAGCTTAGATGTGAACTTAGACTACCACCTTATTGCCTGACACAGGAAAAAGTGTACCTTTTTCTCAGGATTAATATAATACAGTTCAGTCTCTACCATTTTTTACATACGATATCTGGCATACAATAAAAATAAGATAAAAGATGCAAAGAAGGAACATATGACCCATGATTAAGAGGAAAAATCCATCAAAAGAAGACACATGGCCACTCAAATCCGGGGACTGGCAGAGAAAAATTTGTAAATAACCATGATAAATGTGTAAAATAGTCTAGAGGAAAAACTGACCAACATGCATGAAGAGATGTGAAAGATAGGCATAGAAATGCCAGCTATATAGAACATAAAATAAATGGAAATTCTAAAATTAAAAACTACAATATCAGAATTAAAAATTCATTCAGCAGGCTGAATAACAGAACAAACACAGCAGAATAAACACGGCAGTGAACTTGAAGACAGTAAATGGAAATTTATCCTAACTGAAACAAAGGGGAAAAAATCTGATAGGTTGTCTTTGTAATGAAAGTCCAACAAAGAAAGTAGAGTAAGAATGGAGCAGAACAAAATTTTATAGAGATAACAACTAAGAATTTTCCATGTTTGATAAAAGACCCCACAGATCCCAGAACGTCAGTGAATCTGAAGCAGTTTGTTCTGGTTTCTTTCTAATTTGGTCTTGAGGTCTCTGTTGTGACTGGCCACAAGCCAAGATAGGCACTCTCTAGGAGAGCCCTGGGGCTGAAGGGAGGGAGTTAGGCTTGGTATGTGGGTCAGGTGATACACCATGAGGAGGTAAAACCAAAATGCATATGTGGAGGTCAAGGCCTTCTGCTTCCTAAAGGTTCACTGAAAAATCACTGACATGAGGCAGATGAATTAATAGGAGAAAAAGTATAGAAATTTATGTAATGTGTATACACAGGACCCTTCAGAATGAAGACCCAAAGATACAGGGGAAATTGTGCATTTTTATGCTTAGGTTCAACAGAGTAGAACCTAATCTGTCTACTGTCTACTGTCATGTAGGCATATGATAGGACAAAAAGGGTATGAGCTAATGCTGATAGAAAGAGCAGGGAAACCCAGCAGGGCCTGTCTAGATTTTTCTAGGCCTCTCTGAGCGCACATTCCTTCATTCTGGCTGTGGGGCAGGGCCCTCTCTGGAACGTGGGTCTTATGACCTACAGTCAAATAAGGTAGGTCAGATAATTTCTTTACGGTCAATTTTTACACAAAAAGGTGGAGAGAAAGTTAGGGTGATATTTTTCGGTTTTATGGCTGGCTTTCAGGAAAAGGGGTTCTAGTGTCCATGACCTGTTTTAGGGAAGAGCGATTCTCGTTTCCTTGGCTAGCGCTGGGGGAGAATGGAACTGAGAGACAGGAGGGCAGGAGAAAGTCAGAGAAAAACTTTTGCTTTTGAGGCTGCTTCTGAGGCCTTCACTTTAAGGTATTGTTTTTTGAGCTCCAACACACAGCACAAGTAATTTATTGCTTATAGATCCCAGAGAGGTTAGGGGTGCCAGCAGGAGGTCAATGGGGAGTCAGGAGGCCATAGGGAGCTCAACTAGTGGGTGGAGAGTTAGAGACAGAGAGAGAGCAAGAGCGAGAGACCGAGAGAGAGAGAAAGAGAGAGAGAGAACTTATGGGACTATGCATTTATTAAGGTCCATGGGCATTATCCCTTAGGCTTTCCAATGGGGGCTGTGGATTGGCTAGTTTAAGACAACATAAACAAAGCAGGGAACTTATTGACATGACTCTGGCATTGACCAACCATTAGGTTTTATGGTGGTCAGCAGCTGTGGAATGTGTTGAGTTTGGGGTCAGTGAGATGAGGAACAAGTGAGCCATATGGCAAACATCTACACAGGGAGGGGAGATTTTAACTAGGCTAAATGTGATGGGGTATGACTGAGTTTCCAGCAACTTATCTCAGGCCAGAAAGTGGATGCTGAGGCAGGAACTACATTAAATTTATGACACAGGTTAAAATAAAAGGAAGTCACATCTAGGCAAATCATTGTCAAACTACTAAAAACAAAATACATATATAATTTATCTATGCATTCATGTATGTATGTATTTATGTATCTATTATCCGTCTATAGGTAGTGAGCCATGTGATTTGTTGCCAAGATCCTCCTCAGGTTCGGAGCCAAGGGATTTAATTTTCAAGTTATTAGATGTACTCTTGACTGAGCCTTCAACTTTCAGCCCTTTCCAGAAATTGTCCTTATTAGACAGGGATAACTTCAAGGTCACAGCCTCTTTCTGGGAACAGCCTATATCCAATTACTAGTGTCAATATGAGAATATAAACCGTTGGTTCCCTCAATGCATTGTCAAACAAGTTTGAACGCTCATCCCAGTTTCATGACTCCCTAGACTAGGCTAAGGCCTTTGTTGAGACTGTTTTAATCCTAGCTTCTCTACCAAATCTTGCTTCCTTTTTTTCTGCAGTTAATAATCCTAAGAATATCCCCAATAAAATTCCTGTACAGGAATCTTCATCTAAGAGTCTGCTTCCCCAGAAAACCAAACTATATATGCAACAATATATGTATACATGTGTGTGCATTGTTTATAAGACTATTGACACTGAAAATCAATAATAATAGTGTATTCATGGAGTATATAACACATATAGAAAAATATATTGAAAAAATAACCCCATAATTGGAAATGGATAAATGAAATTATACTGTTTGAAGGTTCGTACATTTTCTGTGAGGTGATATGTTATTACTTGAAGATAGATGATGATAAATTAAAGATTTATATTCTATTTCCTAGAGTACTCATTTAAAAATGTGTTAGAGCTAAAAAGTCTATGGGAGAAATAAGATTGAATACTAAAAGTATTCAATTTAAACATAAAAAGGAGGAAAAGGAGGAACAGAGAAAAAAAGGACAAATGAGACAAATACCCAGTGGTAGGTTTTTAACAAAACATATCAAGAATTACAGTAAATATGAAAAGAGAAATGATCCACTTAGCAGGCAGTGATTGTCAGACTGGATAAAAAATCAAGATGCAACTCTGCTGTTTATTAAAAAAAAAAAAAAACATGCTATAAAAAAGTTACAGAAAGACTGAAAGGGGAAAGGGGCAATGATAAAGCAAATGCAGACACTAAGCATAAGAAAACCTATTGAGGTAGGAAATCAGCAGGACTTGTTTTCTCAGCACTGGTCATGATCCTGCTGATCTAAACAGGATGTAGCAAAGAAACCAGCCCAAACCATCTGGGGACTTAGAATTATAATACATTTGCATAGGACAATCCCACCAATGCCATGACAGTTAAAAAATGCCATGGCAATGGCTCAGAAATTGCCTCATATGGTTCTGGGAACTCCTCACCCCTTTTCCAGAAAGTTCATAAATAACCCTTATTTTGCATAAAATTAAGAATGTGTATAAATATAGCTAGCCAGCAATCCATGAGTGCTACTCTGTGCTACTCTGCCTATGAAATAGCCCTGCTCTGTCTATGGAGGAGCCATTTTGCTTTACGCTGTTGCTCTAATAAACTTGCTTTCTTCTCACTGTCAGATCACTCTTTTTTTTCTAAATGTATTTTTATTTATTTTTAATCTATTTATTTATTATTTTGAGACTGGGTTATGAGACTGGCTAATTTTTGCATTTTTTGTAGAGATGGGGTTTTGCTATGTTATTCAGGATGGTCTTGATCAAACTCCTGAGTTCAGGCAATCCACCCGCCTCAGCCTCCCAAAGTTCTGGGATTATAGGCCTGAGCCACCGTACCAGGCCTGTTGGCTCACTCTTGAATTCTTTCCTGAGGGAAGCCAAGAACCATCCCACGCTGAGCCCTAATTTGGAGGTTTGTCAGCATCACTATGGCTATACTAATATCAGATAAAATAGAATTCAAAGCAAGGAGTATTACTCATGAAAGAAATTGAAATATTTTAGCCCTATATATATATATATATTTGACATATTTTGAAGAGGTCCTGCAAAGCTGTATTTTGTGGGAGAAATTTGCATCTGTGGATCTGCAGAGAATCTGCATTAATGCAGCCAGCCCTTCTCTTGTCCAGATCTAGGAAAGATTAATTGAGAGTTTGACACCTTTCAAGGTCTGTAAAGACATATTTACCATCTATTTCGCCACCTGTGAGATTTCAACTGCATAAGGAGACCACGTTTGTTTACTAAGCGTCTTCCTTTCTCCCTCCCATAACCTGTCTTGCCACCAAAGCCTATTTTTAGCCATGCTCTGAGCCCGTATTATTTCTACAAACTCAAGATGACATATAGGTTTCTGTACCCCATGGGAGATTGGATCTTCATTCTGAAGGCTCCTATGTATACACATTAAATAAATCTCTATGCCTTTTCTTCTATCAGTCTGCCTTTCTGAGTTGATTTTTCATTGAACCTGCAGAGGATCAAGGGTTTCCCTTGGCCCCTTCACTAATGATAAACGTAAAAGTGTCAAATAATCAAGGAGCACTAACAACCAAAAATGTGGAGGCACCTAATAACAGAGCTCCAAATGCAATAAAGAAAAACAGTCTGGAATAAAGTGAGAAGAAAAAGTTACAAACATACTTGGAAAATTCCACACCCCTGCCTTAGTAATTGTCAGAACAATTAGCCGAAAAGTCAGTAGCAATATAGATTATTTGAAAAATACTGTCAATGAACATGATATAAATAACAGTTATACAACACTTCAATACTCCTAGGAGCTGCAGAATACATATATTCCTTATTATTACACATGGAATGTTCACCAAGACAAACTTTATGTAGGCAACAAAACACATCTTGATATATTTCAAGTGATTTATATCCGAGAGGACGCTTTCTCTGGCCACAACATAATTAAACCACAAATAATTGAATATAAATTATCCAGAAAGTTACCAATATTTATAAATTAAGCAATATATTTCTAAATAATTAAAGGGTCAAATATGAAATTCCAAGGGAAATGAAAAAATATCTAAACTGTATAATAACGAAATGATAAGGAAAATACAAGTAGAATGCAGCTAAATCAATAAGGAATTTTAAACAATTCTTCCACTGGAACATAGAACTTTTTTAAAATAGTGGTGAAAACTTCTACCTTAAAAAGTCAAGGAGGTGTACTAATTTTAATTCCCAAAAAAGTCAAACTCATAGATGTATTAGGTTGATGCAATAGTAATTGCAGCTTTTGCCATTAAAAGTAATGGCTGCAGTCTGATGTGCAGTATCTGCCTGGGCTCACTCCACATCACCCCCATGGAACTTGTAGGACTACGGCAACTGATGAGAACAGGTAGTTTATGCTGCCTGCTATGTCATGAGTAATAAACTTTTAAAATTCATTTGGGCTCATTGTTTCCTTATAGGCTGAATCTATGAAAACATAGGAGATTGTGGCCAATAACATAGGAGCCACAGTAGTCACTGCTGCTTAGAAATAGTTTGATCACATTACAGGAAACAAAAACATCACTCAGCAAATAACAGGAGAGAAAACTTTGTAATTTATTTTCAATATTAATTTTTTTTTTTTTTTTTTTGAGGCGGAGTCTCGCTCTGTCGCCCAGGCTGGAGTGCGGTGGCCGGATCTCAGCTCACTGCAAGCTCCGCCTCCCGGGTTTACGCCATTCTCCTGCCTCAGCCTCCCGAGTAGCTGGGACTACAGGCGCCCGCCACCTCGCCCGGCTAGTTTTTTGTATTTTTTAGTAGAGACGGGGTTTCACCGTGTTAGCCAGGATGGTCTCTATCTCCTGACCTCGTGATCCGCCCGTCTCGGCCTCCCAAAGTGCTGGGATTACAGGCTTGAGCCACCGCGCCCGGCCTTCAATATTAATTTTACAAGTTTTATAAATTTGTAATTTATTAACCTTGATTGTAAAACATGGTAAGCACATCAGTAAATAAAATTATAGGCCAATATTCCTCATGTACAAAGTTGCAAACTATTAATAAAATATTAACAAATCAAATACAGCAACATATAAAATAAAATGTAAAACAAATGTACAATAGTATCAAATATGTAGATATATATAATAGTATCAAAAATGTAGATATAATACAACTAATGAAAGTTGTACAACACCTTTACACTGAAAACTACAAAATTTTTCTGAGAGAAATTTTATACGGCCTACAAAAATGAAGAGACATAATCTGTTAATAATTTTGAAGATGAAATATGGTTAAAATGGCAATTTGCTATAAATTGATAAGTAGAGAAAATATAATCCCAATCAAAATCCATATGGAGTTTTTGTAGAAATCAGCAAGTTGATATTGAAATTTGTATGAGCTACCTATGGATTTTACATTCACTTCCTGGGTGACAGGTTCAATCATACTCCAAACCTCAGCATCACACAATATACCTTTGTAACAAACCTGCACATGTACTTCCAGAATCTAAAATAAAAGTTGAAGAAATAAATAAAAACAAAAATTAATGTAGTTAAAATAAAGTATGGACAAAAAAATTACATATGAAAATGCAAAGGACAGAATAGCCAAGATAACCTTCAAAAAGACAAAGTTGCAGGACTTACACTACCGATATCAATACTTATTATAAATCTACTTCGAAACTAAGAAGTGCTTTTCTGAATTACATTTGAGATGAAAGAAGAAATCAAAACTGAAATTAAGTATTTTATTGAATATGCGATTTTAAAAACCTTCATACTCAATCTTGTGTGTCAAGACTAAAACTGTATTCACTGGGAAAAGTCTAGATCGACAGACATATATTATTTAAAAAGACAAAGACTGAAAAGTCATCCTAATAGTCTAATTCTAAGAGATTAGAAAAAGTACAACGAAGTAAAGTAAGGAAAGTAAGAGAAGAGAAGCAACAGAAAAGGCAAGCTGAAATTAATGAAACGGGAAATGATGCTACAAAATTATAGGAAGAATAAATACAACTAAACCTGGATCCTTTGAAAAGTCAATAATGTAGATAAACTCATAATAAATGTTATTAAAAGAGAAAAGTAACAGGATATGCAAATAAAGGTGGAGTTAGCTATGGGAATTGTCACAGTCTATTCAGGTTGCTATAACAAAATAGCACAGATTGAGTGCTTATAAACAACAGAAATTTATTTCTTACAGTTCTGAAGGCTGCAATTCCAAGATCAAGACAATTGCAGATTTGATGTCTGGTGAGGGCACACTTTCTGGCTCATAAATGGCACCTTCTAGCTGTGCCCTCACATGGATAGAAGAGTAGGCTTCTGGTCTCTTCAGCTCCTTATAAGGGAACTAATCCCAATCACGAGGACTCCACCTTCATGACCTCATCACCCCCCAAAGCTCCACCTCTTAATAACATCTACTGTGATCTGAATGTGTCTGCCAGTCTGTGGTGTTCATTGTAGTAGCACAAAACAAAGACACTGTCACATTTGGGATTAGGTTTCAACATACGAATTTTCAGGGGGAAGCAAACATAATATTCCACTTCTGGCTCCCAAAATTCGTGTCCTTCTTACATGCAAAATACATTCATTCCATCCCAATCACCCAAAAAAAATTTAACCCATTCTAGCATCAACTCAACGTCTAAAGTCCAAAGTGTCATCTACTATCATTTAAGTCAGATATGGGTGAAACCCGAGGTAAAATTCATTCTGAGGTGAATTGCTCTCCATCTGTGAACCTGTGAAATTAAACATGTTATGTGCTTCCAAAACACAATGGCGGGGCAGGCATAGAATAGACATTGTCAGTCCCAAAATGAGAAATAGAAAAAAAGAAAGGAGTGCCAGGTATCAAGTGAATCTGAAATGCACTGGGGAAATAACATTAAACCTTAATGCTCAAAAATGATCCTCTTTGGAGAAGTGAGAATTCCACTTTCTAGAACCACTGGCATGGAGGTCTTGTCTTCACAACCCACTGGTATTGTGGCCCTCCCCCAGCATCTTTGGGCACTATGCCCCCAAGTGGTGGCAGCTCTTGTGCCTGGGCCCTACCCCCACAGTAGTTTTCTTAGGTGGCCTCTCACTTGCTGACACTTTTGCAATCTCAGCCTGTGATGGGAGAGGCAGCCCTGATGATTTCTGCACTACTTTCAAGGTCTTTCATCTATTGTCTTGGACAACAGGTCCTGATTCTCTTTAGATGCCAGACTAATCTTATTAGATTGTCGTTTGGCCACACCATCACCATACCTTGGCATTCTCCTGCTAACAAGCTTTCTCATTGTTCACGATAGAGATAGGCTAAGAATTGTCCAAATCATTAAGTTCTGCTTCCCTTTTGATTAACAACTCTGTCTTTAAATTATATCTCTCTTCTCACATTTTACTGTAAGTCATTGAGAGGAAGAGGCCACCTCTTTGATACTATGCTTAGATATTTCCTCAGCCATGTATCCAATTTCACTACTCACAACTTCTACTTCCAATGAAACACTGGGACTTTAACATAATTCAACTAAGTTTGAAATGGAGCAGGGAACATTCTTACGGGCCTGCTGGGGAGCCCCCTCTAAGCATGAAAATAATGAAAAGTCTTGAGTTGGCCCAGCACGGTGTCTCACCCCTGTAATCCCAGCACTTTGGGAGGCCAAGGTGGGTGGATCATGAGGTCAGAAGATGAAGACCATCTTGACTAACACGGTGAAACCCCGTTTCTACCAAAAATACAAAAAATTAGTCGGATGTGGTGGTGGGCACCTGTAGTCCCAGCTACTTGAGAGTCTGAGGCAGGAGAATGGCGTGAACCCAGGAGGCAGAGCTTACAGTGAGCCGAGATTGTGCCACTGCACTCCAGCTTGGGTGACAGAGCGAGACTCTGTCTAAAAAAAAAAAAAAAAAAAGTCTCGAGGTCCTTCAAGGGAAATTCTGGCACCTAGCAAGCTTTGAGAAGTAAATGAGCAACCTGATAAGCAAGAAAGTAGTAGCTTAAAACAATGACCACAGAAGTTAGAGACATGAGATGCTTGGTTCCTTATAGAAACCAAAGAGAACATCTTAACATATTGCCGAGTTATTTTTCAGAAACCTGGACCCCCTACCAAATGGATCCTCTGGCATGTAGACCTCAGATAAGGGGCAAATGAGGACTGAACGTTGACCACCGCTTTTTGTTCTTAGTTTCTTCCTGAGGGTCCTGGAAGAAGTCATGCCAATGGGCAAGACTTACCATTTTTCTCTGCTGACCCCAAGTCTTTAGACAAAGCTTCCCTTCTTTAACCAATCACATCAGAAAATCTGTGAATCTACCTATGATCTGTGAGCACAACCTCCCTCCCCTGCTGTTGGATATGTCCTGCCTTTTTAGGTCAAACCAATGTATAGCCTCTGTATATTGATTTATGATTTTGCCTGTAACCTCTGTCTCCCCACCTTTAATAACCCTTACATGTGATTCATCAGGGAGGCCCTGTCTTAAGCATGAGCTTCCCAATTCTCCTTGCTTGGCACTCTGAAAATAAATGCCCTCCTTTCTCTCATTGCAAAACCTTGGTGTGGATGTTTTGTTTTACTCTGCTGGATGAGTGGACCCCAGTCAGTTTCTGTAACAACTTATTTGCCAGTTTATACAAGAATGGTCTCTCCTGCATAGTCCAATAACATATTCCTCATTTCTGAGGCCTCCTCAGAATGGACTTTGTCATCCATATGTCTACCAACATTCTGTTCAAGATTACTTAGGTATTCTCTAAGAAGATTCAGGCTTTCTCTACACCTGTCACCTTTTCTTTGAGTCCTAACCAGAATCACCCTTAACAGTCTGTTAATAGCAATGTTGACTTTTTCTAGCATGCACCTCAAAACTGTTCCAGCCTCTACCCATTACCTGTTTTAAAAACTGCTCCCACATTTTAAGGCATCTGTTCAGCAGCACCTCCAAGTCTTGGTATAAATTTGCTATCTTAGTATGTTCAGCTTGCTATAACAAAATACCATAGACCTGAGTGGCTTATAAACATCACCATAAATTTGGGCTGTGAGCATTGGAGGAGGCTATGGATCAGGAGACAATTCTTGACTTCTGTGCACCTGCAGGACTAATACCACGTGTAAGCCATCAAGGCTTCAGGCTTGCACCCTCTGAAGCGATGGCCTGAGCTGCACATTGGCCCCTTCTAGCCAGGCCGTAGCTGAAGCAGCTGGGATACAGAGCACCATGTCCTGAGGCTGCATAGAGCAGTGGGGACCCTCAGCCTGGCCCATAAAACCATTTTTCCTCCCTAGGCCTTAAGGCCTGTGATGGGAGGGGCTGGTGTGAAGGTTTCTGATATGTCCTGGAGACATTTTCCCCATTGTCTTAGTGATTAAGCTCCTCATTACTTATGCAAATTTCTGCAGCCAACTTGAATTTCTCACCCCAAAATGGGGTTTTATTTTCTATCACATCATCAGGCTGCAAATTTTCCAAACTCTTGTGCTCTGCTTCCTCTTGAACGCTTTACCACTTAGAAATTTCTTCTCTCAGATACCCTTAATCATCTCTCTCAAGTTCAAAGTTCCACAGATCGCTAGGGCAGAGGCAAAAAGCTACCAGTCTCTTTGCATAGCAAGAGTGACCCTTCCTCCAGTTTCCAACAAGTTCTTTATCTCCATCTGAGACCACCTCGGCCTGGACTTCATTGTCTATATCGCTATCAGCATTTTGGTCAAAGCCATTCAACACGTCTCTAGGAAGTTTCAAACATTCTTACATCTTCCTGTCTTCTGACCCTCCAAGTATCTAGGAAGTTCTACACTTTCCCACATATTTCTGTCTTCTTCTGAGCCTTCCAAACTGCCTGTTACTGAGTTCCATGGTCGCTCCCGCATTTTGAGGTGTGCTTATAGTAGCACCCCACTGTCTGTGGTACCAATTTACTATATTAGTCTGTTCTCATGCTGCTATAAGGACATGCCTGAGACTGGGTAATTTATAATGAAAGAAGTTTAATTGACTCGCAGTTCCGCAGGCCTAGGAGGCCTCATGAAATTTACAATCATGGTGGCGGGGGAAGCAAACACGTTCTTCTTCTCATAGCAACAGGCAGGGGGAAGAAAGAAAGCCAAGTGAAGGGGGAAGCCCGTTATAAAACCATCAGATCTCATGAGAACTTACTCACTATTGTGAGAACAGCTTGAGGGAAACTGCCCACATGATACAATTACCTCCCACCAGGTCCCTCCCATGACACATGGGGATTATGGGAACTACAATTCAAGATGAAATTTGGTTGGGAACACAGCCAAACCACATCAGTCTTGTTAGAGGATCTTGCTTTAGTTAAACATCTCATTACTGAAGTTACATGTAAATATTGAAAAGAAACTATATGAGTGGGTTCAGATGATAACACAGTATTTTGAACATTGGCTTCCTTTCTTGAAGGCTTGATTTTCCCGGAGACCAAATTACTAGTGACTAATTCACCAACTAGGTCATTCAGGGAAGTCAAGTTAACACAAAAGAAATATGTCACTTAAATGCACTTGATGGTGTTAAAATGTCCACCTTCTTAAACTGCTAAGATGAAATTAGTTCTAGAGAAAACAGCAGGCTAACCCGGAAGTACTCCCAGTTTGCTACAGAATCTCACATGTTTTGGATGTTAGAGTCCTGTTTACCCCAGTTAACGTAAATTTTTTTCTCCCTGTCTTGTGGACTGGCTGTCTGTTTTAGAACTCTGTCAAAAAAGTGCATGGAATATAATTTGTAAAGCCACTCACAACTGAAAGTATATGTGTGTGTGTTTAAACCAAATTTAGAAAGCATACAGTAGAGTTGCATAGTAGTGGTATTTATTAAAGAATCACAATTGTAAATGTGAGAACAACTTAATTATGGATTCTAGTTTAGTTCTTTTGTAATTGTAAAATTATACTTTTGCTGCTGTTATAGTAGAATAATTTTCAAATGTCATCTTGAAATAGAAATGCATATTTTAAGCACTAATGCAAAGGTAAATAAAGAACACTTTTTAAATGTGTACATTGTTTATTTTCTCCGTAAGAGCTGTAAATATTAAACTAAACAAATTGCCTATAATAGAATTAATGATTTATGAGCAAGTTGGTTTTACCAGACAACATATGCAAATTTTTATATACTACAGAATGCTTTATTACACTTGGGAAATTCTCTTGCCTAACCTAAATTTGCATTCCATGGGGCTAATATGGTATATGTGTTGTTATTAAAGTACATTACCATGTCAACAACTAAAAATTGTTGTTTTAAGTAGACACTAGAAATTTATTTCTCACAGTTCTGGAAACTGAAAGTCCAAGATCAAGGTGCCAATAGGGTTAGGTTCTGGTGAGGGCTGGCTTCCAGACTTCAAACTTCTGGCTGTGCCCTCACATGGCAGAAAGAAGAACGGGGCTTTCTTGGGCCTCTTTTATGAGGGCAGTAATCCTATACATGAGGGCTGTGCCTTTATTACCTTATCAGCTCCTAAGGGCTGCACCTCTTAATACCAGCACCTTGGAGCAGTAGGATTTCAATATGTGGATTTAGGGAAGACAGAAACAATCAGACTATAGCAGGAATGTAAGGATATGTATTAGGCTGTTCTTGCATTGCTATAAAGAAGTACCTGAGGCTGGGTAATTATAAAGAAAAGAGATTTAATTGGCTTACATTTCTGCAGGCTTTATAGGAAGCATGGTGCAGACATCTGCTTCCCGTAAGGCCTCAGGGAGCTTTTACTAATGGGGAAGATGAACTAGGAGGAGGCATGTCACATGATGAGAGAGGGAGCAAGAGAGAGAAGGAGGAAGGAGGAGGGCCCAGACTCTTTTTTTTTTTTTTGAGACAGTCTCACTGTCTCACCCAGGCTGGAGTGCAGTGGCGTGATCTTGGCTCACTGCAACCTCTGCCTCTCAGGTACAAGTGATTCTTCTGCCTCGGCCTCCCAGTAGCTGGGATTATAGGTGTGTACCACCACTCCCAGCTTTGTATTTTTAGTAGAGACGGGGTTTTGCCATGTTGGCCAGGCTAGTCTCAAACTCCTGACCCCAAGTAATCCACCCACCTTGGCCTCCCAAAGTGCTAGGATTACAGATGTGAGCCACCATGCCCGGTCTGGTCCGAGACTCTTCTAAACAACCAGATATCTTGTGAACTAACTGAGCAAGAACTCACTTATCACCAAAGGTATGGTGCTAAACCATTCATGAGGAAGCTACCCCCATGATCCAATCACCTCCCACCAGGCCGCACCTCCAATATTGGGACTCACATTTCAACACGAGATTTGGACGGAACAGATATCCAAACCACATCAGGATAGCTCAACATTAGGAAAATTATTAACAATCTCTCATATTAAAAAATTGTAACAGGAGAAACATATAATTATACCAAAATATTGCCAAAAGACATTTCATAAAATTTATAAGCCATGTCCAGAAAGAAGGAAAGGAGAGAGAGGGAGGAAGATTTAAGAAAAAAAAAAACACTCTAAGAAAGTATAATATTTTCATGTTTACTGTTGACATACTAGAAACTCCTCTTGTTCTTTCATTCAGTGTCTGCAAGATACCATCATTTTCTTACCAAGTGAGGACTATGAGAGCCTATTTAAGATCCCTACATTTGTTTTGTGAACAATGGGATGTATATATAGGGTCCCAAGGAGGGAAATAGCTTATGAGCATCCTTATAACATGTTTCAATGTATGAGTCTATCATAATTTTTTTCTTTTATGCTTATAAACATCAGGCTTCCACGTTCCTACACACTTACCTGAAGAAAATGTAACATTTTCCTATATTTACCTCAGATATTTTATTTCAAACAAACAAAGAGTAACTGATATGTTTGAAGTTCACCCTTAATCCTATTCCATGTCCTCATTGCTCTTTGATAATTTGGCGGTTATAATTTTCATGGCATTTTTAAATCTTTTACAATATATGTAAAAGTAGGAATAAAATATAAAATATGAAGAATTCTTGTGCATTGTATAGATGGTATCATGTTGCATGTAACAGTTTTCAACTTGTTCCATTCATGTAATGTTTTGTTTTACCTGATTTAGATAATTAGAAACGCATGTTACTGAACTGTATTTCATTGTATGAATATACCATAGCTTCTTCATATATTCACAGGTTGATAGGCATGTTTAAATATTTTAAAATTAAAAAGTATGTTGCAAAGCACATCTCTATATACATATGTAGTAATCACCTTAGGACATAATCAAAGAGTGGAATTAATTAATTTATTTATTGGTCTCATATTTATTGAGCACCTATTATTCCCAAGGTGCTGGTCTAAGCATTGGTGATGCAGCAGTGGGCAAAAATGGTCCCTGTTTGGAGCCTTTATTTTAGTGGAGGAGATAGCACTCTGTGTAGAAAGAAATTTGGAGGTCTTTATTGTATAGATGTTATTTTATACCATGAGATTAGACTGTTAGATGATCATATAAGTGTAGATAGAAAAAGATGCCTTAGTACTGATTCCTGGGACTTACTTATGTTAAATTGAATAAATGAGAGGGACATAAGACTAGAAAGGAGCATCCGGTGAAATAATAGATCTGAGAAAATGGTATTCTGCAACTTGATCAGAGAATATGTTTTGTGGACAAACTCGTCAAAGTCAAGTACAGCAGGCAATGATCTTTGTATTTGGCATAGTGGAAGTCATTGATGACTTTTACAAGAGCTTTCTTAGTGGGGTTGGGGTTTAAAGCCTTATTTGGGTGGATTTCAAGACAGAAATAGAGGAGACAAACTAGTAAGAGATATTATAGAGAATTGTTTCATGGAATTTTGACAGAAAGGGGAGCAGGTAAAATGGCATGTCTTTTAGTAGATAGAGGAATATGTGGGATGAAGGGAATATAAAATTAACAGCATGTTTTGTTTACTGATGGTAAAGATCAAGTTGAGTAATGAGACTGGTTTAATAATGCTGACCCTTGTGTTGTATAATGTGCACTCTGCACTATCATTCAGAGTGGTTCCACTTTGACTGAATCACAAACAGTCCACACAGTAATGGAAGGGAAAGCCAAGTATGTGTGTACTGACTGTAGATGTACTGACTGGGAGTTTGTGGAAATTATTTCATGATTGCTTTATTTTCCACAGTTAAGGAGAAGCAACTATGAGGAAACATGAAACAGAACGTATTGGGAATTTGAGCAGTAAGAAAAACCTACTATATAGTTTTCAAAAATAGTGCAAAATGAATGGCTTAGTATAATAATACAATAGAAGTTCAAGGAACATTGAGGGTCCACCTAAAGTTAATATTTCTGAATTTAAATAATGAACCCAGTCATCACGATAGTGGATTTTTCTCCATCCATATTCAGCCGCGTGTATAAAAGTGGAGAAAAGATAGAGTTAAATTTAAACAGAATTAATGATTTGGGAGCCAAAAATGAGAAAGAAAGAAAAAGGCAAGAGAAGTAAACATATAAACAAGGGATGGAGTATCATGATTGTCCATGGAATTTAAACGGTATAAAGAGGCAAGTGAATATAGCAGATGTTTGGGGGATAGCCAAAAAGATAATAGAAACAATGGATGTAGTTAAATAATTAGTGGAAATAATTTTTCCTGGTGTAATCCATTACTGGAATCAAGGTTCTAGAAGAAACTAGCTAGAAAGATAGTGCATGTAGTTGAAGAGTAATTGAGTGTTTAAAATTAAGAAGATGGAGCTATTTTTGGTAATGGAGAGGTCTAGGGTACAATTTGTGGAGTGTGTGATTGAGGTAGGTTGGAGGACCAGCTTATTGGAAGAGAGGATATAAAGCAACTGAGATAAAGATTTCTACAAAAATGTCTCCATACTGACTTCACATCAGAATCACCTAGATAAATTAAAACCCCCAAATGCCCAAGTCCCACCCATATGTATTCTAAATTAATTGGTCTATAGTAATGCTTTCAAAAAGACTCCCCAGCTGATTAAAATGTGAGAATAGAATTGAGAATAATTGATATTATATGAATTTTGAACTTCATCACGAATGGTGACAGGACCTGTATTGGAGATTGTGTTAAAAAGCCTGTGATATTTTATTCCCATGATTTCAATGATCACAACCCAGAGTAGATCTTTTGTCCACATCTTTGCTTTGAGCTTCACTTGTGCATATCCAACTACATTTCTGCATGGATATGATACTTGCACCTAACCTCAGAAATCCAAAATTAAATGTATCCCCACTTCTCTTTCACCTATGCTCACTTTTTGTATTCCTTTTTTTGGTTAATGACAGCAAATATTAAACTAAGGAATCAGGGAGACATCCTAAACTTCTAGATTGCATCTCAATTCATCTTTGTACTGATTTTCTTAATCCATATTCAGTAGGTCAAAGATTAATATGCTACCATAATATTAGTAAATATCTCTGAAATCTACTCCCAATGTTTTATTTTTATAACCACTCTGTCATTCCAGTCATTCATAATCATAATTCCAATAGGCTCAAAAGTAGTCCTTAAGCTTGTATATTAGTTTTTACAATCTATACTCCACAGTGCCGTCAGTGATCGTTTTAGAACAAAAATCTGATCATTTTATTCATCTTAACACCTATTATTCCCAAATTTCTGATCCATACTATTCACTCTATTGTGGGAAAAAGGTGTAACTTTTTAAAAATATTCATTTTACATCATCATTTAAAATTTCATTTTATATGCTTTATAATGTATATCTTATATTCATTAAGTAATTCATAAATAAATAAATAAGGGACATTTTGAAAGTCCATGTTCAGTTAATTTTTTGTAGCTGATTGGGTTGCTACAAAAATTAGGAGACCATTGACTCCTAAGAAGTCCAAATTACTTAGCATCGTGTATGAGGCCTCTCTATATTCTGCCTTCTCTTCTTTTTCCAATTTCAAGAAACATCACATTGCTCTTCAACATTCCTCTACAAAGAATGCAAGCAAGACTTTTCCTTTCTATCATTACGACCTTATCACTACCACTATTTATTGCACTTATCATAATATTATTATACATACATTCTTATTCACACCAGATTTTTCCATTAAATTAAGTTTTATGAGTTTAGGGGCTCTGACCTTCTCTTACTATCCAAATTTTCTAACACAGCACCTGACACACAGTAGGCATTCTATAGATTTGAGTTGGTTAGACACATATCCTTTTCCTGCCTACCCTGTTCTTTGGCTGAAGATGTATAATCTCAGTTCTCTGTGACCTTATATGTTTAGAATAACATCCCTGTGCTCACTTGACAATATGCCTTTTTAAAAATTTATTATAAAGTCTTTTGGGGAGCTTTTATTTAATCATTATAGGAGCACAGATAAAGATTAGAGAAGGTAAGTCACTACTTTGTGTCTTATTACACAATGACCTGCAAACATTTCTTGTTTTCTTCTCACATATTTTATTCATTACCCATTCTCTTTCTAGATCATAAGTTTATAAAGCAAATATGCAGATTATTTTATATGCGTTAAATTAAAGGATTTTGCAGGTGTTTATAATAGGTTTTAAAATCTCATTAAACCAGGATTAGCTATCTGAGAGTTGAATGAAAAAAAGTGAATCATTTTGACTTACAACTTGGATTTCAGGTTGAAATGCTTTTTCTTGCATTGATATAAGTTATTAATATTTTTATTTGTATCTATTTTAATTTCTTGAAAATTACAAATTAAGTAATGAGTGTATATTTGTTAAAATTTAGAGGGTATAGAGTAAAATTTGAAAGTCTTCTTTCAATACTGTTCCATACTTCCCTCACTATAGGTAATTATACTATACTATTGAAGCCTTAGTCTATGTCTTCTTCTTTGTTCACTTGGTAATCTATGAATACATTGTTTCAGTAGTTATCTATTGAATATGGAATTAGTGCCACATAGTATGCTGGGACACAAGGATAAATAAAAACAATATGATCTTCATGGAGTTGACAGTGGAGTAGAAAAGACAAATAATGAATGAGTACACAAGTAGTCAATAATTTCTGGATAGAGTAATACTCTGAAGAAAATAAACAAGAGAATGAGCTATGATAGGTGGAGGCCCCTTTAGATATGGCGTGTTAGCCTGGTGCCTCTGAGAAACAGCCACCAAGATAGGATTAAAAATGCAAGAGGTTTACTGGGGAAAATGCCTGTGAGAGAAAACATAGAGGGGGCCAGAGGAAGCTGAGAGACCCTTGATGATGATGTTGTAACTTCTGTGAAGAAGAGAAGGAAGGAAATAAAATTATAGAACTAAAATTCTATAAACGTTCTATAGACCTTTCAGTTAATGGGGAATCACCAAGCTAAAGTTCCTTATCAAAGGAGTTCTGTATCACCCAGGAAATAACTTGACTTAGCATCCCTGTTAGACCCAGACATTGGCTGGGAGCAGCCCATGTGAAGTGAGGCCTTAGTTTCAAATCAGTGATGATTTCAGAGTAGTAGTCTGCCTGGTCAGTTCTATACTCTGCAGTTGTGAATCTGCAAGGAACGAATTCATCACTGCTTCATATGGTGTCCAAAAGAGACTCTCTGAAGAGGTGAAACTTGAGTTGAAACTTTAATGATGAGAATGAGCCAGTGGTTTTAAGCGTTAGTGAAAGTGTATACTAGTGAAAGTGACAAGCAAGTACAAAGGACTTGAGTTAGGAAACACATGATTTGACCCAGGATTAGAATGGGAGCTCCTAGACTGCAAGAAATTGTAGTGTGAGAAGTTTCAGTGAGAGGCAAGAACCGGATCATGTAGGGTTTTTAAGGCCATGATAAAGAGGGTTCGTTTTCTTCTTTTTTAAACAAAGAGCAGATATAATCTATAGAAAGATTTTAAGCAGAGATGACTGATGTAATTTACATTGTGCAAGCATTTCTTAAGCTCCTGTGCACACAATGTATTGAAGGGGCAAGAGAGAAGACAAGGAGAAGAGTTAAGAGGCTACGCAGTAGTACGAGGAGAGAAGAGGATATATTGGACTAGGGTGGAAACAGTGTCCTGCAGATAGACTCATGGTCTTTCCTTTCACAAATACATTTAGTAGATTATACATATCATTCTCTGACTTCCTTTTTTAAATATACAATGTATATACTTTAGAGATTCTTGCATGTCAGTTATATAGATTTGTTGCTTTCTTTTTTAATTGGCACATAGTATTCTAAGTCATTCTAAAATTTAATTTAATAAATTAAATATATTTATATATTTTCCTATTGCTGGACATTTAGGTAAATACGCTTTATCTCCCCTTTGTTGAATAATGTTTCTATGAATATTCTTATAAGTGCCTAATTATGAATATGTACCAGTGGAGTTGCTGTGCATACTTTAAAATTTAATAGGCATTGACAGTTATTCTCTTAAAAGAGTGTATTAATTTATATGCCGTCAGGAGTGTATGAGATGTATCCTTGCTTCACATTTTACTGACACAAGATATTATCCATCTTTAATTTCTTTCCAGTAAGAGGGAAAATGATTGTTTTTATATGGATAGTACTGAGGAAAAGAGAAAACAATTTTGCTGCATTTAAGGAAATGATAACACCTGCCAGTCCTTTCTATTGCCTTGACCAGATTAGAAAAAACAAATATTAGTGTATTAGTTTCCTGGGATGCCATAACAAATTTCCACAAACTTAGTGGCTCAAAATAACAGAAACTTATTTTCTCACAATTCTAGATGCCAGAACTCTGAAACCATGATGTTGGCAGGGCCACATTCCATCTGGCTCTAGGAAAGAACAATTTCCATGCCTCCTCTAGCATCTGGTGACTGTCAGCATTCCTTGGTATTTTGGGACTTGTGGCTGCATCATTCCAATCTCTGGTTCCTTGTTCACATTGCCTTTTCCTCTGTGTGTCACAGTCCCCTCTGCCTCTCTCATAAAAATACATGTGATGGCATTTAGGGCCCACCTGGGTAATCCAAGATACACTCTTCTCAAGATCGTTAACTTAATTACATATTTTGCCATATAAAGTAATAGTCTTTCTTCTGCCATATAGTGTCATAGTCACAGGTTCTGGGGATTATGACATGGATATCACACTTCCTCCCCTGTGGACATCACATGAAAGGCCGTGGTATAGGGAGGAGAATTCAGGATTCAACAGATCCCCTAATTGCTAACAAAGTTTGAGCAACTTGCTGTATGTCTGCATTTTTACTTCCTTTTATACAAATTACCTCTTCATGGCTTCTGCCTTTAATTCTACTGAGATGTTAGTCTGTTTTTAAATTTATTACTAAGTTGTATAAAGTGTTTATGCATTGTAATATTTGGAAAATATGTTTAAAAATGTTTCTACCAATCTATAATGCATCTCTTGGGGGTAGGTGAGTGGGTTGGGTTTCTTTACCATGGGAGATTTTCATGATTATGAGTTCAAGTATACTTACCTTTTTATTTTTTATTTCAGAGTTTTAGTTAACAATAAATGGAATCATGTTGTACAAATTGTTTTGAACCTCTTTTTGGTTTGGTATGACCTTTTCCCCAGCATATGCACAACTTTTACCTTTTATGGGTTTTGAGTGTTTTGTTTTCTTATTATAATAAGCTGGGTAAACAATGATTCTGACTCACTATGTGTCCAGCACCATGATACATGCTTCGTAAGTATGCAATTACTGAACCTTTTAGAGAAATATGCGTATCTTCATTTTCCTGCTGAGTATGCTAAAATTTAGGTCAATTTAGTAGCTTGCCCAAGATCAAGCAGATAGTAAGTAGTAGAACCCAACCATGGGCCCAGTCTATAAAGAGTATTCTGTTCCGTTGAATATTTTGCTTTTAAATACTCCACTCCTTAAACTATAGGTCCTCAAATAACTGAATTTTAGGGAAAAAATGAATTTTCTGAAATCAAGCAAAGCATTCAAAACATTTGCTCCAATGGTAAAGGGAAAATGTATGCTAGCTTTCTACTCAAATATAATGCAGACAGTATGTGTAGAGACGGAAGTGGAATTTGCAGGTGAGGGTCAAAGGAGGCACAGAGCAGCACACTGGTAAGAAGCAGGACATAAGAGTCACTGTATTAACTGCATCTTTCTGATTGAGGTCAATTATAGCCATATGAATGCCCTATTAGCCATGCTGTCATCGAGAAAAAAAAAATACAGCAAAAATAATTTCCTCCATGCAAAGATTAAAATACAAAACTCCTGCAAAAACGTTTAGACATAAACATTTAAGCACAGACATTTAAATAAAGAAAATTATTTTCTTTCAGATGGTATGTTTGAATTAAAATGACTTTTCCGGTCTGATCCTGTAAGCATATTGTGATGCCTCAAGCAATAAGAGGTAAACAAAAAATATATAACTCATGATAAAAGATAATGGTAATTTTAGTATCTGATTTTAGTTAGCTTTTAGTTAGGAGGGGGATTTTGGGGTTTCTGTTTTTGCTTTTTAGTGGAGGAGCTTACATAATGAAAATTGACGTTCCAATGGATATTTTAATATCAGCGTCCACAGCCGTCCGGTACAATATAGACAACACAGTATGCAGACCATCTGGGCTTATTGTCATTATCCTGCAAACTAGCTAGGCATGAGTGATCCTCTGAAGCCTAATTCCAATGCTCCCTGGTTTGCCTGTTTCAAAAAAAATTCCATTTGTCAATATTTTGGAGCAGGTGCAAAGCCATTCTGGAGTTTCCTGCTGAGGTTTATGCAAATAGCTGGCTTAACTGGACTGTGGGCTCAGATTTCCTACAGCCAGAGCACTGAGATTCAGGCATGATTTGGCTTATATTTCCCTCCCAACCTAATTTATTCTTTTTCAACAGTTTCCTTTAGCTCTTTTGTCCAAATCATACCCTGTTATTACTTTGTACAGTGCTTCTCAAATGAAAGAAATGAGAGTATGATCACAGTTAATAGTAGATGATAACTTGAAAGAATTCATAAACCAGTATCTGAGGACTCACAGTTGAGTGAAGTAATTTTTGATCCAGAAGACATTTGGACAATTCTGAATAGAGATGACCACTCTAGGCTCCTCTGCCAACTTTATAGCGCTTGTGAAGAATCAGATGAGGTACTGTACGAGAAGGCATGTAAATACACAACACACTTTACCAATATGAGATATTAATTAGATTGAAAGAGAATGTGAATGAGATTAATACAGCGAGGAGTTTTAGAAAGGGCATGATAAAACAGCCCCCACCTTAAGTTTCCGACTTCTGACTCAAAAGGCAATTACCAAACAAAAGGTAATTTGGATGATAACATCCTTGCTACAATGAGTAAGGGCAGAATATAAGGACAGAAGAATAGCATGGGCTAGATTACATAAAGTCTTCTGGCCACTGTACAGTACAGCAGACACTATTGTTTGCCTACCCCAAATCCACCCCTACTTCCTTTCTTTATTGCTGAGAGAGTTCTGTTTTTTGCACTCAGATAAGATGGCCTACATGCCTCCCTCTATGGTCCCAGAGGTTGAAGTTTGATTGATCTAAGATGATGATGGTCATTCTGTGGTTGGTCATTCGTTGAACGGGTACGTGATCCAGCACTAGGCAATGAGATGATGTCACTGAGTGATGTGTCTAAAGGAGTGTCTCAAATGACTTTCTTCCCTGATAAAAAAATACACCCATGAGGAGAAACTCTGCCTTCGAACAGTATCGTGCGAGCTTCACCTATCCTGTAAATTTAGAAACAACAAAATTTCAGACTCTTCCGAAAACTAGAGGAGAAGGGAACACTTTCAAACTCATTCTACAAGGCCAGTATTACCCTGACAGCAAACCCAGACAAAGACACATGAAAAACAACAACACCAAGCTACAGACCAATATCTCTGATGAATATTGTTGCAAAAATCCTCAACAAAATACTAGCAAACTGGATTCAGCAATACATTAAAAAGATCATCCATCATGACCAAATGGGATTTATTCCAGGTATGCAATGATAATTAAACATATGCAAATCAATCCATGTGATACATCATATCAACAGAATGGAGGACGAAAACCATATGGTCATTTAAATTGATGCCGAAAAAGCTTTGATTAAATTCAACATCCATTCATGATAAAAACCCTAAAAAACCTGGATGTAGAAGAAACATACCTCAATATAATAAAAGACATATACAACAGACCCATAACAAGTATCATATTGAATGGGGAAAAACTGAAAGCCTTTCCTCTAAGATCTGAAAACCAACAAGGATGTCCACTTTCACCACTGTTATTCAACACAGTACTGGAAGTCCATGCTAGAGCAATCAGACAAAAGAAAAATATCACAGGCATTCAAATCGGACAGGAAGATGTCAAATCATCTTGTTTGCAGATGATATGATCTTATGTTTGGAAAGCCATAAAGACTCCACCAAAAAACTATCAGCACCTATAAACAAATATAGTTAAGTTGCAGGATACAAAATCAACATACAAATCCAGTACATTTCTATATGCCAACAGTGGACAATATGAAAAAGAAATTTAAAATTAATCCCATTTACAATAGCCACACATAAAATTAAGTGCCAAAGAATTAACTTAACCAACATAGTAAAATATCTCTATAATGAAAACTATAAAACACTGATGAAAGAAATTAAAGACAACATCAAAAATAGAAAGATACTCTATGTCCATGAATTAGAAGAATAAATATTTTTAAAATGTTTATACTACCCAAAACTATCTGCAGATTCAATGCAATCCTTATCAAAACAATGACATTCTTCATTAAAATAAGAAAAAACAATCCAAAAATTTGCATGGAACCACAAAAAAACTCACAGTAGCCAAAGCTATCCTGAGCAAAAAGAATGAAACCAAGGAGAATCACATTATCTGACTTCAATTTATACTACAGAGCTATGGTAACCAAAACAGCATGGTACTGGCATAGAGACAGACACATAGATCGGTGGAACAAAGTAGAGAACCCAGAGAAAAATCCATACATCTACAGTGAACTCATTTTTGATGAAGGCGCCAAGAACATACACTGGGGAAAAGACAGTCTCTTCAATAAATGGTACTGGGAAAACTGGATGGTCTTATGTGGATGAGTGAAACTAGACCCTTATCTCTCACCCTATACAAAAATAAATCAACATGGATTAAAGTCTTAAACCTAAAACCTAAACTGTGAAACCACTATAAGAAAACACTGGTGAAACTCTCCAGAACATTGGTCTGGGAAAAAATTTCTTGAGTAATACCCCACAGCACAGGCAACCAAAGCAAAAATGGACAAACGGAATACCATCAGGTTAAAAAGCATCTGTACAGCAAAGTAAACAGAGACAACCCACAGAATGGGAGAAAATATTTGCATACTATCTATCTGACAAGGGATTAATAATCATAATATATAAAGAGCTCAAACAACTCTGTAGAAAAGAATCCACTAATTTGGTTAAAAAATGGGCAAAAGACGACTTGACAGTTCTCAAAAGAAGACGTACAAATGGCAAACAGTCATATGAAAAGGTTATCAAAATCACTGGTCATCAGAGAAATGCAAATCAAAACTATAATCAGACTGGTCATCAGAGAAATGCAAATCAAAACTATAATCAGACTGGTCATCAGAGAAATACAAATCAAAACTATAATAAGATATTATCTAGCCCCAGTTAAAATAGCTTTTATATAAAAGGTAAGCAATAACAAATGATGGTGAGAATGTGGGGAAAAGGGAATGCTCATACACTGTTACTGAGAATGTGAATTAATACAATCACTATGAAGAACAGTTTGGAGGTTCCTCAAAAGTCTAAAAATACAGCTACTGTATGATCCAGCAATCTCATTGGTAGGATTGAACTCAAAAGAAAGGAGATCAATACATACAAGAAATATCTGCACTCCCATGTTTGTTGCAGCACTGTTTACAATAGCCAAGATTTGGAAGCAACCTGTGTCCATCAACAGATGAATGGATAAAGAAAATGTGGTACTTACACACAATGGTGTACTGTTCAGCCATTACAAAAATGAGATCCTGTCATTTACAACAACATGGATGAAACTGGAGGTCATTATGTTAGGTAAAATAAGCCAGGAATAGAAAGAAAAACACTGTATGTTGTCATTTACTTGTGGGATCTAAAAACCAAAACAACTGGACTCATGGAGATAGAGAGTAGAAGGATGGTTACCAGAGGTTGGCCAAAGGTAGTGGGCAGGTGGGAGAAGGAGGTGGGGATGATTAATGGGTGGAAAAAAAGTGCCTGGAAAGAATGAATAATACCTAGTATTTGATAGCACAATAAGGTGACTATAGTCAATAACTTAATTGTACATTTAAAAACAACTAAAAGAATATAATCTGATTGTTTGTAACATAAAGGATGAATGCTTAAGATGTCAAATACCCCATTTAC
Source organism: Colobus angolensis palliatus (assembly GCF_000951035.1). Lineage (NCBI taxonomy): Eukaryota > Metazoa > Chordata > Mammalia > Primates > Cercopithecidae > Colobus > Colobus angolensis. Next base: position 1,475,291 of record NW_012117888.1, on the reverse strand, counting down.
CTTGATGTGATTATTATGCATGGCACGCCTGTATCAAAATATCTCATGTGACCCAGAAATATATACACCTACTATGTACCCACAAAAATTAAAAATTAAAAAACAATTTGCAAAGAAGCTAACATAGACCTTGAAGTTGTTTAGCTACTGAATTTACTAACCCTGAAGACATCCTGTATCTGTTCATCTTGTTTTATGATGTAATAACATTCTTTTTGCACAATCCTTATATTCTTTTTTTTTTTTTTTTTTTTTTGAGACGGAGTCTCGCTCTGCCGCCCAGGCTGGAGTGCAGTGGCCGGATCTCAGCTCACTGCAAGCTCTGCCTCCCCGGTTTATGCCATTCTCCTGCCTCAGCCTCCCGAGTAGCTGGGACTTGCAGGCGCCCGCCACCTCGCCTGGCTAGTTTTTTTGTATTTTTTAGTAGAGACGGAGTTTCACCGGGTTAGCCAGGATGGTCTCGATCTCCTGACCTCGTGATCCGCCCCTCTCGGCCACCCAAAGTGTTGGGATTACAGGCTTGAGCCACCGCGCCCGGCCAAATCCTTACATTCTTAATTGAAAAATTGTTGCAGAAAGGAGAGTTGCTACAGGTCACATTATGTACTTTAAATGAGAATAATTCAACTATCAAATTATAAATGTAATCATGTCAATTCTTTGCCAAAAGTATTTCAACAGCCGTCCATTGCTCTAAAGACAAAACTCCTTACTAGACACTGTCTAGGCAATGATCTGGCCCCTTTTTGTCGCATCAGTTTTATCCTGTGCAAATATCCTTTCACAGTCTGCACTGCTGTCATAAGAAAATTCACTCAGTTGCTATAAATTCCATGATCTCCTGGAAATTTATATTGCATATAATACTCTTTTCCTTCATCTTTGTCTAGATAATCATTATTCAACCATCATATATTAGCTGAATCACTTCCTTCAAGTATCCTTTCCAGATTTCTTAAGCTAAGTTACTTGTCCCTGTGATATGCCATTACAGAACCCTTTCTTCTTTTATGTTAGTAAAGCCTAATGTATTGTAATTGCTTACCTGATTGTTTTCCCCACTGAGTTGTATGCTCCATTAGGAGAGCAACAATGCTGGTCATGCTCACCATTGTATTCACTTCATGGTTTCTGGAGTATAATAACTGCTCAACAAATGTATTAGAAGAATTAATGAATAAAATCTCTACAAATCTAATATTTTGCCCTAGGAAGGAGAAATATTGATGGCTGATGAGCATACTATTTCCTTTAAGAAAAGGAATGGTTGCGTATTGTAGAAATAAATAAGGAAAGAATACAGAATTAATAAAGTACTGTTAGAACTAATAAGAGTATGGAAAAAAGGATTTGCCAATTTTAAGAGCAACCTACAAAATCAATAGTATTTTTATAATAGAAATAAGCAACTAGAATATATAACTAAAGTAAAATGAATTTGCAATAGCAACAAAAATAGTTAAGTAACTAGGAATTAAAAAAGAATATAAAGACCTCTCTGATGAAAACTTCAGAACAATAATAAAGGACATAGCAAATGATTTAAATTAATAAAAGATCTGCACATTTTTATTAATTTAAATTAATAAAAGAGCCACATTAGCTCTCACTTGTGAGTGAGAAGCTAAATGATGGGAAAACATAGACAAGTAGAGCGGAATGACACACACTGGGGCCTTTTGGATGGTGGAGGATGGAAGGAGGAAAAGGATCAGGAAAAACAACTAATGGCTACTAGGCTTAATACCTTGGTTATAAAATAATCCAGACAACAAACCTCCATGACACAAGTTTACCTATGTAACAAACCTGCACCTGTGCCCCTGAATTTAATAAAAGTTAAAAATAAATTAAATTTAGAAAATAAAAATAAAAGAGGTATCCCATGTTCTTCAATGGGATGATTTGATAGTCTAATAACCATAATGTCTATAAATTGATCTATAAATTTAAAGACATCCACTTTAAATTTTTAGTTGGATTTTTTTGAGCAACATGATAAACTTAAGACAAAATTTATATGAAGGAGTAAAGACCTTTATCTGAATTTTAAAAAGTAATGAAGGAAGATATGCCTTACTTGATATCAATACATATTTTAAAACCTTAGTAATTTAAGAAAAGTTCTGTGGTATCCACCAAATGGGAAAAACTACCAATGGAGAAGAGTTGAGCACTCAGAGGCAGACTGGTGTGATATGATGTGATGTGATATGTGTGTGTACAAACTTATAAGATAATGGGAACACTATAAACCAACGAAGAAAGGATGAATTTTTTTAATACATGATGTTGGGGAAACTGGCTCACCAAACTGAAATAAATGAAATTAGACCTCTGCCTAACACTTAATATAAAGTTGTACCTATTGAGGATTATAATATCAAAGTTAACTATGTATTTACCATGAATATATCTTTAAAAACCTTGTTACCTAGAAGCAGGGAAGGTTGTCTGAAATGCAATCTCAAAATCGTAAACTATAAGGCAGCAAATTGATATACAGTCAATTCAAAATTAATGATTTCTGTACACTACATACAAGGGTAAAGGATTGTTGAGAACATTCTCATAAAAAATATAATTTAACCAGTGGCTGCCTATGGGGACAATGGGAATTTGGAGTGAAGATAAAAGAGAATAAACAAACAAATAACATGACAAAGCATTCCAATGAAAGAGGGATAAATATGTACAATAAACTGAGAAGCAGAATTAATTCATCTACTGTATTTTTGTTAGGAGAAAGAGAAAGAGAAAGAAATGTACAACAGCAGGCCTTATCTTAAAGTAATCTTCCCCAATATCTATTATAGGAGCGCTTGTGGTAACAAAGCCTATATAGGGGGCGGAGCAAGATGGCCGAATAGGAACAGCTGCAGTCTCCAACTCCCAGCGCGAAGGACACAGAATTCCAATGAAAGAGGGATAAATATGTACAATAA
>NW_012117888.1:1415640-1467495 GCF_000951035.1 Colobus angolensis palliatus | reverse complement strand
ACCAACATTGCACAAGTATACATATGTAACAAACCTGCACGTTATGCACATGTACCCTAGAACTTAAAGTATAATAAAAAAAAAAAAGAAAGCCTATATAGACCAATTCACATTATATTTTCAAAGGAAAAATATTTTTTAATATAAAAATAATGCTTCCTCTAAAATTATACTCACATTGATTAATTTGTCTTCATGGCATTTAGTTTACTTTGAAATGTTAGTTATTATTGATTATAGTTTTACTTCCTAATAATTTTCATAAAAAGACTTGGTACCAAAAAGATTGAGACACACAGGCCCATGATCATAGTTAGGAGTGTTAGCATTGCTACTGTGACCTTTGGTATGTAGAATCCCCTTTCTAGGTCCGTTTCATCACAAACTAAAATAGAGTTCATACTAAAGCAGTGTTGTCCTAACCTAACCTCCTCTCTGCTCCTTGGCCAGAATGAGTCAAAATCACCAGGAATGAGCATAGGCATCCAGATTTTTAAAAGATTCCTCAGCTAATATTGATGTGCAGTGGAGCATAGAAACCATTAGATAAGATCATCTCAAACTCTCCAGGTTAAATAACATTGAATTCATCATGATGCTCTGAAATATGTTGTTCTGTCTTTCATGTTGTAGATGTGTTATACAGCCATTCATGGATGATGGGATAAATCTGGGAAAATCTTCGAATAAAGCTTATTGTACAGTCTAGTCATGCTGCTTAGAGATTTATTTGACCGACAGTATACTTAAATATCACCAAAATGCCTAAGGCACTCGCAGTCACCTGGAACTGAAATTGCTGCTGCTTTTCCCCCTTCTTTTACTTGGCCTGAGTGTGTGTGGTGGAAGACAGATTTGCTGTCAGCCTTCATAAATTTTACCATTTCCATTAAATGTGTTGTATAGCATATCTAATGTTATAGCTTTGTGTATTTCTTTCATTAAATGAATTGTAATGATGTACATAATTACAGAATATTGCCTTAATCATTTTACACATTTTTTTTTTGAGTCACATTAAGCAGTTTCTTCAGGAGGCAAAAAGAAATATAGAAATCACATTTCTGAAGGGCAAAGTAGATCATAAGATTGACTGTCATACTCGGTGCAAAAGAAATAAGAAAAGTGGAAGTAAAGAAACGCTGTTCTTTTTTTATAGTTAGAAAATAGTTCCAAAGAATTATCAGACAACGTTTGGTTTTTATTCAAGTTTCACAGGTAGCATAACTTAGCTTGGATGATGGTATTTACTGGGAATAACAGAGCACTCCATGTTGGCTCCGTTAGTGAGTTTTCTATGCAGCATGAAGTAAATCACATTGTCACTTCTTATCCTGATTCTTTCTCCAAAGCAAAATGCTAACAGCAGTGTGTAACGAGCTTTTTACATTGATTTGGCATAAGGGGATATGAGCCCAGAGACCGATAAAGACTTTAGAATACCAAAAGTTAACTTTTTTCTTGGAATGGCAATAGTTTATAAAAAGGCCACAGGTATTTTTTAGCATGCATGATAAATTTGTCAGTTGTTTTTTATTTGTCAGATAAGGTATTTATAAACTGAAAATAGGCAGAGAAAAGTGGAATATATTATTTCTAAAGGAAGAGCCTTCTTTGGGATACTTTGCCCAGATGCTATCATTTTCTAATTTAAAAAACCATAGAGATAGAATTGTTAGAGAGAAATTATTTTAACAAGGGGAAATTGTTATTTACAATACTTTGTAATGTGTTGAGAAGGGTGAATTTTAAGGAAGTTTCTTAGTTTGCTATACAGAGTGATGACTGTAAAAATTCAAGATAAGAGAAGCAGAGCAACAGTTAAACAATACTCATAACAAAAAGAAAACAAAATTTGGGGATAAAAAAATACCAAGGGAAGATTTTTATTAACAAAGCAGGCTGTTAAATATGACTTTTTCTATGGGTTCAGAGTTTCAGTAAAGACTTAAAAGAACAACAAAATAAAGGTCAAGTAGCCTAACATGCTAAAGTAAGATGGTACATCAAACAATACTAAGATATTGTAAAATGGCCATAAGATATTTTTTATGTGGATCAGCCAACAGAAAGCACCCATTGCCAAGTCACATAAGGGAAGGCAAAAAAAATCAGTTTTGAAAAAAAGACTAAAGGAATGAAAGTTTGACCTGATAAGCCTATGGTTAAAGAGTTGAGGGAGACAAGGGGAAAGTGTTCAGAGTGAGCTTCACTTAAATAAATAAGGGGAAAAGTAAATAAGTACCATAGAACTGTTATGTATCATCTGGAAGCAAACACAACTGAATTGTCTTGAAACTGACTCTGCTCATTGACAGCACTGTCGGTGATCCTAAACAATGAATACTGAGCCGGAATCTAGGGAATGAATTAAAAGTAGTCATAAAGAGTCAGGGAGGAAAAGTATTGCCCACAACTCAGAACTGTCATAAGAGCTTCTCAGTGGAGGAATCTTCCAGAAACCAACAAATGTGTTCCAACAAGAGAAAGAATTAGCTCTTGAAATCTAGGTACAGGGAGTCACAGTAACAGACACAGATTAAAAGTACTAGACGAAGATTACAATGTCACAGATCATGTTCTGTTTCCAGTAATGGCAGTGTTACCTTGTATAAGACTAATCTTACTACCAGTAACAAATATAAGCTCTGGAATATGAATATTTAAAGAATATGAGCATATCATATGAAAGCTACTTTTTTTTTGGCTTTGTTTTATGACTGTGGCAAAATACACATAACATAAAATTTGCCATTTAAACCCTTTTAAAGTGTACAATTCAGTGGTATTTAGTAAACTCATGATGTTGTTTAACCATCACCACTGTGTAGTTCAGGAACATTTCCACCACCAAAAAAGAAAATCTCGTGTCTACTAAACAGTTATTCTCTATTTTTCCCTTCTCCAGCTCCTGGGTACTACTAGTCTGCTGGATATTTCACATAAATGGATTCATACAATTTGTGGCTTTTTATGTCTAGCTACTTTTATTCAGCACAATGTTTTCATGGTACTTCCTTGTTGTAACATGTATCAGTACTTCACTTCTTTTTACAGCTGAATGATATACCATTACATGAATATGTCACATACTGTTATCCATTCATCAGTTGTTTCACATTTGGATTGTTTCCACCTTTTGGCTATCATGAATAGTGCAGGATACAACATTGACAAATATTAGTTTGAACATCTTCTTTAAATTCTTTTGGGTATATGCCTAGGAGTAAAATTGCTAGGCCATATGATAATTTTGTGCAAATTTTTGAGGAATCACCAAGCTGTTTCTCACAGCAGGTACACGATTTTACACTCCCACCAGTCATGTATGAGAGTGTAAATTTCTCTAGATCCTTGCCAAAATTTATTGTTTGTGTTTTCTCTTTGTATTTGCTTTATAATTATTATGCAAACATAGTAGTTGTACATATTTACGGGATACATATGATGTTTTGATACAAACTTGCATTTTCCTAATGACTAATAACATTGAGCACTCTTTCAGATGCTTGGTAGACATTTGTATATCTTCTCTGGAATATATATCATGGGATAAGACTTTGATGAGATATGTAATTTGTGAGTATTTTCCCCATACTGTGGGTTGTCTTTACATTTTCTTGATAGTGTCATTTGATGCACAAAAGGTTTAATTTTGAAGAAGTTTAATAGATCCATTTTTTTTCTTTCATTGCTTATGGGTTTAGTTTCATATCTAAGAAATCACTGCCAAATCTAAGATCAAGAAGATTTATCCCTATGTATTCTTCTAAGAATTACATAGTTTTAATCCTTAAATTTAGGTGGCTGATCCATTTCGAATTAATTTTTGGATATGGTATGAGATAGGGATTAAAATTCATTATTGTGCATGTGGCTATCTAGTTGTCTCATCACTATTTGTCAAAGAAACTATTCTTTCCCTATCAAATGTTCTTGGCACTCATGGTCTTGGCACTCATGTCAAAAAATCAATTGCTCCTTGATGTATGAGTTTATGGATTTATGGGCTCTCATTTCTATTTCATTTTTCTATAGATCTATCTTTATCTCAGTACTGACTGGCTTAATTACCATACCTTAGTACTATGTTTTGAAAATGCAAAGTGTGAGTTCTCCAACTTTGTTCTTTTTCAAGATTAATTTGGCTGCTCAGGGTACTGTATAAATTTTAAGATCAGTTTAATCATTTCTCCAAAGAAATCATTTGCTTTTTCATAGAGATTAATTACATTGAATCTGTAGGTCACTTTAAAAAGTATTTCCATCATAGCAACATTTAGTTTTCCAACCCATTAGCCTAGAATATCTTCCCACTTACGTAGATGTTTAATTAATTTCAGCAGTATTGTGTGGTTTTCAGTGTACATATCTTTCACCTCCTTGATTAAATTTATTTTTGGGTATTTTAATCTTTTGGATACTATTATAAATAGAATTTTCTTAATTTTCTTTTCAAATTACTCATTGTTGATGTATAAAATCACAACAGAGTTTTTGCATGTTTAGCTTGTACCCTTCAATTTTGCTGTACTCATTTATTAGCACTAACAGCTTTTTTGTGGATTTTTTAGAATTTTCTATATATAAGTTCATGTCATCTATAAACAGAGGTAATGTCACTTCTTCTTCTTCAATTTGAATTTTAATTATTTTCTTACCTAATTACGGCGGCTAGAACTTCCAGTACAATGTTGAATAGAAGCAGTAAAAATGAACATCTTTGTCTTGTTCCTAATCTTAGGGAAAAAATTTTCAGTCTTTCACCATTGAGTATTATGTTAGGTGTGAATTTTTCGTATAAAGCCTTTTTTAACTTTAAAAATGTTTTAATTGTTAAATAAACATTGTATATATTTACCATATACAATATCTTGTCTTGAAATATGTATACAGTCCTCTCTAAGCTGCTTCAGGGAATTGGTTCCAGAAACATCACCTATCCCATACCAAAACCTGCACAACTCATGTCCTATAATTAGCTCTGCGGAAAGTACAGGAAAAGTCAGCCCTCCATATGTGGGTTTGCCATCCCACAAATAATGTATTTTTGATCTGCATTTTGTTGAAAAAAAGTCGCATGTAAGTGGACCTTCACAGTTGAAACTCATGCTATTCAGGGATCAAGTGTACATTGTGGAATGGCTAAATTGAGCTAATTAACATATGCATTGTTTCACATACTTATTCTTTTTGTGGTGAGAACACTTAAAATCTACTCTCTTAGCAGTTTTCAAGAATACAGTACATTATTATTAACTATAGTCACTATGTTGTTATACAATAGATCTCTTAGACTTATTCCTCCTATATAACTGAAATCTTATATTCTTTGACCAATATATCTCCACTCCTTACCCCAGCCCTGGTAATCACGATTTTACTCTCTATTTCTATGAGGTCAACTCTTTTAGATCGAACATATAAGTGAAATCATCCAGTTTGTCTTGCCATGCCTAGCTTATTTCACTTAACATAATGAAAATATGGTATATATACTTGATGGAATACTATTCAGCCTCTAAAAAGAAGCAAATCGTATCATTTGCAATAATATGAATGAACCATGCCTAGCTTATTTCACTTAACATAATGAAAATATGGTATATATACTTGATGGAATACTATTCAGCCTCTAAAAAGAAGCAAATCGTATCATTTGCAATAATATGAATGAACCACGAGGACTTTAGGTTAAGTCAAATAAGCCAGGCATGCAAAGACAAATACCACATGACCTTATTTATATATGGAATCTAAAAAGAAAAAAAAAAAAGAATAGAAACAGAGAGTAAAATGGTGGTTACCAGATTGGTTGGACTGGGGAGATATTGATCAAAAGACATAAAATTTCAGCTAGAATGAAGGAGTAATTTCAAGAGATCTATTGTAAAACATGATGACTATAGTTAATAACAATATACTGTATATCTGAAAATGCTAAGAGAGTAGATTTTAAATGTTCTCACCACAAAAATGGCATGACATAATCATGTGTTAAATAGCTAAATTTAGCCATTCTACAATATATATACACATTATAACATCATATTGTATACTATAAACATATGCAATTTTTACTTTTCTGTTACAAATATAAATGAAAACCAAGATTTTATGCAAATGTTTGAAATATATTTTCATGATAGCCAAAAACTGAAAATAATCCAACTGCCCAGCAACTGACTAAAATAAATTGCTTGACGTCACACAGCTAATAAATATTAGTAGTAGGATCTGAACCCCTGAAGTCTCCTTCTAGAATCCAAACACTTAAATACTATCCTCTACTGTCTCTTATATCTTATAGTAATATCTGTATTAAGGGTAAAATATTCTCTCCCTTATAAGGTAGAGGGACAGGAGCAAGGCTAAATGTTTACCAAAAGATACACTGAAACCCAAAGACCAAAGCACATTGAAGTGATATGATCAGCAAGGCAATACCAGAATGATAATGCTACTTACCATTCCAAGTATGAAGCAAAAGGATCAGTTAAAACATAAAGAGATGACCACTGAGATCAATAATGAGGAGAACTTAGATCTCTCCTCAGGGAGATAGTAAGACAACATACATTTTGAGAAAAAGATGCAAAAACAGTGCGGGGTATATTTAAACGTGTAGCTCAGGATCAAATTATCAAGACCTTCAAGTGTTCATTTAAGATGATTTAAGTAATTGAGAATATAACAATTAATTCACTTTTTATATTACATATTCTTCTTAAGTAGCTAAAGTCTTCAACATATAAAGAATATTGGAGAGATCAAGAAAGCAATCAGAGAGACAGTAGACGGCAATTGACTATTTTCATGGATTTAAAAATTTGCCTAAGTTGTTTGCTGGGGCTAAAAGAGAATGTCTATTGTTAGAGAAGGAAGGGGACCACATCTGCAAAGCATTTGCTTTCTTCTCCATTGCTCCTCAAATATTTCACTGGCCTTTCACTTCTCTGGCTCAATAAAGGATGACTTTAAAAGGTCAGAGCTATTGATGTGCCAACTGAGAGACAGAGCACATAAAATGCAGAAAAATTATGATGAAATGTCTCATGCTTGCTGAATGTCTCCCTTAGTCTGGGACAGCATTTCTTGAACTTAAGGCTGATGCCCTGAAACTTGGACTCACCCTGCTGAGTACTCAGGGCTTGGGCTGACACTTGCCCCACACCTCTCTATGGCAAGTTCCCACTATCAGCACCTTTTCAGAGCTGTTTTTGGCTCTCCTCACTTCCCTCTGATAAATTTAGAGGTAGTTTGGACCACTTTAAAACAACTGAGTTTTTATACTGTGTGATTTTAGATAATCCCATTTCTCTCTTGTCAAGCAGATATGGTGTTTCCTTTAGGCAGTTTTCTTTATGCTCATGCTTCCATTAGTATCTTTACTTAGCTACACTTATTTTATGTGAATAAAAGTTTGTTTCTGACTGCCTACTTAAAGACAATGATTGATCTTTTTGACCCATCTGAAACTTCAGCTATTAGGTCAGGCACTGGAAGCTTCAGTCATTCACTTTTAGAGACAGTATTCTTGATGGTTCTTCAGTAAGTGAATTAGAGGGAACAGCATCCCTGGTTTACATTAATTTGGGGAAGTACATACATTGTATGACTATAAAAATACAGAAATAGGAAAGAGATGAATAGGTATGATATAGACAATGATTCAACATATTAAAATATTATGAAGAAAGCACAATTTTCTCTTACTAGCCAATCATCCCACTAGTTGATTTAAAAGTCTTTTAAAGAAATTTGATGAACTGATGATATGAAAAATGTCCACTAATATCAAGTCCCTTGGATGGATTTGTAGGTATGTCTCTGGAGCCCATTTTGGTCTGTATCTATTGTTTGTTGTTTCTGCTAATTTTTGTTCATATAACTTTGTTTTCATTTGCATGTGATATTTTAAACTTTTTCTGGGCATTGTATTCAAACAATTGTTTGCAGAAAAAATCTCTCACTAAAAAGGGTATATATTTGCTTCTGCTGAATGCTGGTCAGCACTTGCAATTTGAGATAGTCTCAATCTAATTTTAGGAAATGAGATGGCCTGTCTACACACTGGTGGGTGTTGGACTCTAAACCTTATCTTCTTCAACCTGAAAATCATTCAAAAGTGCTGCCTGGCATCTCAGACAGCCTCTTCTGGAATCCTCCAATACTTTAATAGTCAATGAGTAAATATTTTAAGCTTTGCAGGCCATGGTCTTCGCCATACCTACTTACCTCTGCTGTTGAAGCATGATAGCAGCCATAGACAATACATAAACAAATGAATGTGGCTAAGTTACAGTAAAACATTATTGAAGGAAACGAGGTGAGATGGATAAGACATGCACCACATAGTTTGTCAGTTCTGCTATAGGAAAAAAAAAATGGCTCTATATGTCCACCCACCTTCAAATCTTCCATACTATCTCAAATCCCAAATCCTTTAAAGCTAATAATTCTCTTTATTTTCGTAGTTTGTAAGTACTTCCAAGCAGATGATTTCTACTCTTTAATCAACTATTGTTTGGTTGTCTTCAGTGGGAGTATCAATCCAAATTACTTAGCTCACCATGACCTCAAATTCAAGCACCCTTTTTTAGAATTGGGGTCAAAAAACTCCATGCAAGGAAAAGCCATTCATTAGAATAAAACTTAGAATTTCTACTGGTTGGAATTGAATTAACTATCTGTACATTGTCAGAAGAAGCATATTTTAATTAAAATCTCTAAGGATATATTTTTCGCCCCGGGGTAATCATCAAAAGCCTGGAAATTGTCTCCTATGTCCATGTTCATGAAATCTTAAATATTCATTGAGCGTTCTTATGTGTTTTCCACTTGATTATCCAAAAACCTACAAACTTGGATTATTCACACTTCATATTCCAAAGCAAGACTTGAACAGGGATAATCCTGCTCTCTAGGAAAGGCCCCTCAGTCCATTCTTCTCTATTGTCACTGGTTGTACTCTATAGAATTTGCCATATATGAATTGGATGACATGTTTAGGTACTATTAAAGAGATGAACAGATTTCTTCTTTTTTAATCTTTAGTTTTTTTATTATACTCTAAGTTCTAGGGTACATGTGCACAACGTGCAGATTTCTTACATATGTATACATGTGCCATGTTGGTTTGCTGCACCCATTAACTCATCATTTACATTAGGTATTTCTAATAATGCTATCCCTCCCCCGTCCCTTACCCCATGACAGGCCACCATGTGTGATGTTCCCTGCCCTGTGTCCAAGTGTTCTTATTGTTCAATTCCCACCTATGAGTGAGAACATGCGGTGTTTGGTTTTCTGTCCTTGTGATAGTTTGCTGAGAATGATAGTTTCCAGCTGCATCTATGTCCCTGCAAAGGACGCAACTTTTTTACAGCTGCATAGTATTCCATGGTGTATATGTGCCACATTTTCTTAATCCAGTCTGTCACTGGTGGACATTTGGGTTGGTTCGAAGTCTTTGCTATTGTGAATAGTGCTGCAATAAACATACGTGTGCATGTGTCTTTATAGCAGCATGATTTATAATCCTTTGGGTATATACCTAGTAACGGGATCACTGTATCAAATGGTATTTCTAGTTCTAGATCCTTGAGGAATTGCCACACTGTCTTCCACAATGGTTGAACTAGTTTACAGTCCCATCAACAGTGTAAAAGCATTCCTATTTCTCCACATCCTCTCCAGCATCTGTTGTTTCCTCACTTTTTAAGGATTGCCATTCTAACTGGTGTGAGATGGTATCTCATTGTGGTTTTGATTTGCATTTCTCTGATGACCAGTGATGATGAGCATTTTTTCATGTGTCTGTTGGCTGCATAAATGTCTTCTTTTGAGAAGTGTCTTGAACAGATTTCTTAACCAATTTAATCTGTATACATAGCTGGGGACCCAAGTTTCCTTTTAAATCGTAATAGTCATAGTGGTATGCTTCAATTGGCAATATAACTCTAAAACTCAGTAGGCTTCTTATCTATTTTACTTTAGTCAGTTTCACTTGCCAAATACTTAACAACAGTTCTGTTCAAAACATAATTTCTAGAAGTACTATATTTATTGGCTTTAAAACTTCTATTTGTATCTATTGAGTCTATGGCCAGTTTCTTAAACCTGTAGGGTTTCAGCATGAGACACATTCTCTTAAATTTTTTGCTTGAGCCATTTTATTCAATGAAAAAGTTTTACTGGTCAGAACACACTTAATTTTACCTTTGTTTTGAGGCACCTAAATCCATCTGCAGAATTTAACTGTAAGTGTGGAAGTTTATCTTTAATTTGATATTTGCCTCAAGGATCAGTTTTACTTGGATTTAATATTTTAAAACCTCTCTTAATTTCAACTCCTATTGTTTCTCTCCCAAGAAGTAGTTACTTTTTCCAGCTTTGTAATACCTCCAATTTCTAATTCTCTTATTTTCTTATTTTTTTCTTTTTCTAGGCTTTTTTTTTCTTGTCAAATACTGCCTAAAGCAGATAACTACTGCTACTAATATTCTTCTTTCCAATCTTTTGCTTGTGAAACTGCAAGTTCACTAGGTACATGAACTGCCTTTGAATCTATAACCGAAGACCAGTTTGGCGAATGTTTTGTCAAGGCATTTTGACAAAACATTCAAAAGATGTTTCCCCATCTTTCCAGCCTCAGATAGCAGTTTTCTCTGCCAAATATTATGGGCTTTAAAGCTAATGCTGTTTATCATAGGGATTTGTTGTTGTTGTTGTTGTTGTTGCAGCAGTCTACTTCTGGTACTAACATTTGTATAAGTCAAGAAAGGCTAGGTTATGCCATAAGGGGCAAACAACCTCCAACTCTCTGTGGCTTACAAAGAACAAGGTACATGCTTCTTGCTTTTACTACATGCCAATTATGTGTTCACAGGGGTGGGTCTCTGCTCCACATCATTTTCACTCAGGGGTCCAGGGTAATGGAGACTTTAAAATCTGTAACATTGCTGGTAGCTGCAGCAGGAAAAGGGAGAGCATAGAATATTGGCCACAAGCTTTTAAATGCATCTCTCCGTAAGTGGCACATATCACTTCTACACACATTTCATTGGCCAAAGCAAGCACACACCTAGCTTTGTGGGTCCTGAGGGGCAAATAAAGCAGACATATTAGTAAGCATCTTTAGTATCTGTCACAGAGGAAAGGTCTTTTGAAATCATCTAGAAAAATTTTGTCATTTGACACATAAAACATGAGAAAGCCAGAGAAGACGCATTGGTTTTTCAAGGAAATTATACACGTTAGATCTTGAACTAGTAACAATCTCCTGAATCCTATTCCAGTGTTGCTACTATATGGTTTTGTCTCAGCTGATTCAGTTTCTCATCTAATGCTATAACTTGGGACCTGGATACTTTAGTTTTCACCTGCAACTAATGTTTGAATATGAGTTTAAATTAACATGTGTCGTGTATAATTTTACAAATTTATTAATCACTGACAACTTCATTTTGTGATTCTACATCAATGATATTAGAGATATGCAATATAACAGAGGTTGAAAATTTGTTTTCTATAACTAGCCAATGATATCCCCCAAACAAAAAATACAAGTAGAGAACAGGTTTTACAGTTAAAACATTTTTATTTAGACAAAAATATAACCTTTAAAAATTAACCAAATTAACCTTTTAAAATTAATAAGAGCTAATATATCTATGTATTAATTTAATACAATGTTTCCTAAACAATTTTTCATTTAAATGCTTTTGTTTATATATCTTTATACACTCTGAACCGGTGTATACCTATCATAGCACAACAATAAAGTGTATCAGACTCACTTAAACATTGTTGTACTTTTAGGTGCCCTGAGTGTAGAGGTTTTAATTATTGTTATGCCTTTTTTTATGTCTCATTTTATGGAAAGATTTCTACTTTTTGCACAGAACCAAGGATTCTTTTTGCTTTGATAACATGTATTGCTTTTCTAGCATAATTACTGAACGTTGAGTTCATTGAAACTTCTTTAATATTGCTAATGGCTTTTCTAAATGTAATTGCATTTCTGAGGTGAAATGTCCGTATGAACACATTACACTCAGTAATCATTTGAACTCACCTCACAGCAGCTAAATAAAACATATCCTATTATGCAGAATTAATAAGTGTGTTACTAACATCTTGGTATCATATTTGTAATGGGTTATACTTAGGATTCTCTGTAATCACAAATCACTTTGCTGTTGCCACTGTCTTTTTTTATAAAAGCTTTGTTAAGCTATAACTCATGCATAAAATGTACCCATTTAACATGTACAATTGGATAATTTTTACTATATTCACAGAGCTGTGCAATTATCACCACAATCAATTTCAGAATATTTTCATTACCCTCAAAAGAAACACTGTACCCTTTAGCCATCACCCCTCATTTTCACATCCCTCATCGCTAGGCAACAGCTAAATCTACTTTCTATCTCCATAGATTCTCCTATTCTGGACATTTTTGGACTTTTGTGATTGGCTTCTTTCACTTAGTATAATGTTTTCAAGGTTCAGCTATGTATAATGTGTCAATACTTCATTTTTTTGTTAAGACTGAATAATATTCCATGGTATGGATTTTACCACATTTTATTTATCCTTTCATCAGTTGATAGAAATTTGACTTATTTTTACCAATTTTGGCTATTACAAATATGCTGCTATGATTACTTCATATACAATTTTTTAAACATATGTTTTCATTTTTCTTGAGTAAATACCAAGGAGTGTAATGGTTGCTTCATAGGATAACTCTACGTTTAATCATTTGAGGAATTTCCAAAGCGACCAGCAGTGTATAAGAGTTCCAACTACTCCACATTTCATCAACACTTGTTATTATAAACCTTCTTGATTATAGCCATCATAGTGAATGTGAAGTGTTTCATTTTGGTTTTAATTTACACTTCCTTGATGAGTAATGAGCATTTTTCATGTGCTTACTAGTCAGGTATACCTCCTTTAGAAAAATGTCTGTTCAGATTCTTTGCCTACTTTTAAATTGGGTTATAGGTATCTTTAGTATTGAGGTATAAGAGATCTTATACAAGTCCCTTATATAAGATCTGTGATTCACAAATATTTTCTTCTATTTTGTGAGATGTATTTTCACTTTTTGGATGGTATCTTTCGAAGAAAAAAAGGTTCCTGAATTTGAATAAAATATAACATTTATTTATTCTGGTTGCTATTTCTTCTGTCTTTTAAAGAGGTGTTTAAACAGTGAAATTGTTTTTTCCCCCCTGTGGATAAAGACACGATCTTATTATTTACTTTTTCCATCCCTAAATAGTAGAATCTATACATTTATAATCACTATTTTTTAAGGAACAACTTTTCTTTTACTGAAGAATAAATTTTTGAGTCAATAGTAATTTTATTTTATTGCATGCATGGTGGGGTTTGAGCGACTTTTTTTTTTTTTTTAAACTAGA
Source organism: Colobus angolensis palliatus (assembly GCF_000951035.1). Classification (NCBI taxonomy): domain Eukaryota; kingdom Metazoa; phylum Chordata; class Mammalia; order Primates; family Cercopithecidae; genus Colobus; species Colobus angolensis. Next base: position 1,454,056 of record NW_012117888.1, on the reverse strand, counting down.
TTAAACTTCTCCTTATAATTATGTAAACCCTACTCACATATTAATGATTGCCAGTGTAGTTTTGTTTTTTTCGGTAATCCATATTTACAGCTAGAAATTATTTGTTGCTCTTGTCTACCTTTAATCTGTTTAATAAGTTCTATGCTTTACAAAAAGCAAGTGACCCTGTGGAATGTGATTCTAGGTGTGCTAGATTGTGGCAACCATGAAAATGCACCAGTTAGCTTTCTTTCTGTGTGGAGCACAGTTGAGTGATACTCCCAGCTGCTACTTGTCTGGATCCACCGTCATGTTAGTGCCAAGGCCATACCTCCCCCGGACTGTTCATGGCCAGTGACTGAACATGGCAGTGGTGCCATTGCAACCCCTTTCCTATCTGACGTGTGATTCCATTAATGGGAAATTTTGACTCGTGGACTCCTCATAAGCCTGGCCAAAATCGTCTTACAACTGCACTGTTCTCTGAAACTTTTCCTACCAAATCCTTCTTCCTTTCCATTCTTTTTCATAGATGTCATAACTGTTTCACTGCTGGAAGGCTCTCTCTGCCTATCCTGTTTCCTCTCCATTTATCCCTCAAGGGATCCAGTTATTTTCTTTCATATCTAATTGCATCTTGATATGTGCTTCTTGGAAGAACGAAACTAACACAATAAAGTTAAATAGCTTCCTCTAAATCATAAAATGAATATAAATCTTGAATGTTACATAGATATCTTTAATGGGGTAATGGCTCACAGCTATTATTTGAACACCCACTCAAGATTAAGATAAGATTTGTCTCCAGGAGGGAGACGGTAGGGCACATTTTCACACATATCCACAGGGGCCAGTCTCCCTCTAGGAAGAAGAACACAAGAGGAGAGGAATTGGTGAGCTGAGAGGACAAAAAAAAGTGCTCCAAGATACAATGAAAGAAAGTCAGAGCTATAGCCACTGAGAAGAGAATACTTATTACCAGACATTATGAATATAAGAAAATGTAAGGGACTAAATACTATGGCACTTGAGGGAAATTGAATGTCTCAGTACTTTGCAAAAATAATTTCCTACGCCACAGGGATCCATAGAAACAATATTTAGATGGGTAGCTTCTCATTATGAGAGGGGATTAAAATGCTTCACCTGATTCAGAATAAAAGAATAGTATGGTTGATTTTTTATTTTAGGAAGAGTTAATGCAGGGTTAAGTGTATAAACTCTGAAGTCATCTATGAGCTCATTATTTGGCTCAGTCATTTAAAAGATGTAGCAGAGACTTCATCATTTTGAGGGCAATATTACTCACTTTATAAAGATATTGTGAGGGAAATATAACGTGATATGCGCAAAGTGAAATTTACATGGCAAGTCCTCAAATAATAATTACAAAGAAAGGAAAGGGTGACAATAATTGTAAATTGCTCCACAAAAGCATGTAGTGAAGGATAAAGTAGGCAAAAATGTAAACTACCTGGCTGAGTGTTGAAGGAATGCCCAACATGAACACAGAACCCCTAAGAAAAGACTGAGAGGCTGATTGGTTCTAGGCATTTAAGGAAGATTCTGCTGATTACTAGCTGACCACTAAACTAACTGAAAAGAGATTTCAGTGTCCACACATGACAAAGACACAGAATGTACAGACTTAGTTCCGAAAAGTCATTAAACAACAAACTACATCAAACAGCATCAACAACAAACCCTGGGGAGGGGAGAAAATCTGATTTTCAGTATTGCCACAATAAATTATACAAAATATCCAGTTTTCAATAAAAAATTATGAGGCATGCAAAGAAACAGAAAAGTATGGACCATACACAGGAACAAAAACGTCAATACAAACCATCCTTGAGAAAACCCAGACATTAGACTTACCAGATAAAAATTTTTAAATCAATCGAAAAGTGCTTTTTAGAAATAGGATGCTAATTGTAATCTCCAGGAAGCTATTAAGAAATTAAACAAACTCTAATGCTGAAATTCTTCCAAAAATATTTTAAAAAAATGGAATATTTCCAAGTTGATTATATGAAGCCAGTATTACCCTGATAACAAAACCTGACAAAGACATCATAAGAAAATAAAACTACAGATCCGTATGAACCATAAATAGAGAAAGAAAAATCCTCACCAAAATGCTGTCAAATTCAGCATCATGTAAAAAGTATTATACAATATCACTATGTGGGAATTACCACAGGAATGTAGGATTAGATATTCCCAGTATGTAAACATAGAATGTAGATATTAGAATGTTGACATAAAAAAATCAGTCAGTAGGCCAGGCGCAGTGACTCACACCTGTAATTCCAGCACTTTGGGAGGCCGAGGTGGGTGGATCACCTGAGGTCAGGAGTTCAAGACCAGCCTGGCTAACATGGTGAAATCCCTTTTCCACTAAAAATACAAAAAATAAGCTGGGTGTGGTGGCACACGCCTGTAATCCCAGCTACTTAGGAGGCTGAGGCAGGAGAATTGCTTGAACCCGGGAGGCAAAGGTTGCAGTGAGCCAAGATCATGCCATTGCACTCCAGTCTGGGCAACAAGAGCAAAACTCCGTTTAAAAAAAAAAAATCAATCACTATAGCACATCATAATACACATGATTATTTCGATAGACTCAGAAAAAATGCATTTGACAACATCCACTTTTATGATAAAGACACTCAGTAAATGTGAATATTCTTAACCTAATAGAGGACATGTATGAATAATACACAGCTAACATCATACTTAACAATGAAAAACAGAATGCTTTCTCCTGAAGACCATATATAAGACAAAGATGTCCACCCTCATCTCTACTATTCAATATTATACTAGAGATTCTAGAAAAGTCAATTAGGCAAGAAAACGAAATTATAACATCCAGATTAGAAGGGAAGAAGTACAATTATATGTGCAGATGACATGAATTTATATATAGAAATTTCCAAGAATCCTAAGAAAATTACTATACCTAATAAAAATATAGCAAGTCTAGAGGATACAAAATCAATATATAAAACTCAATTGTATTTCTATGCACTAGCAATGTACAATGCAAGAACAAAATTAAGAAACAGCTACATTTATGGTAGCATCAAAATGAATAAAATACTTAGAAATAAATTTAACAAAAGAGTAAAGAAATTGAATACTGAAATCTATTAAATATCATTGAAAGAAATGTAAAAAGACCTAAATAAATGGAAAGATATTTCATGTGCATGGGTTAGAAGACTTAATATTAAGATGCAATTACCCCTCAAATTAATCTGCAGATTAAACACAATCATCATCAAAATTCCAGATGGCGTTTTTGGAGAAATTGATGAGATGCTCTTAAAATTCATACAAAAATCCAAGGGACCCCAAATAACTCAAACTATCTTTAAAAAAGAACAACAAAGGGGAGAACTTACCCTCCCTGATTTTCAAAGTTATTACAAAGCTACACTAATCAAGACTGCATAGTAGTCACATAAGGATAGACTTACAGTTCAATGGAATAAGATGAGAGTGCAGAAATAAACCCATACTTCTGTGGCAATTGATTTTTGACAAGAGTGCTAAGGCAATTCAGTGGAGGCAGAATAGTCTCTTCAAAAACACTGCTGGGACAACGGGAGCTACACATGTAATTGAATAAAGGTGAATCCCTCCCCATATCATATGGAAAAATTAACTCAAAATAGATCAAAGACATAAATGTAAGAACTAAAATTATAAAGCCCTTGAAAGTAAGGGTTTTACTTTCTGTCTTTGACTTCACAATGGTTTCCTTATATATGACACCAAAAGCATAAGAAAAATAAATAAATAAAAATAGATAAATGAGACTTCATCAAAATGAGAAACCCCTGTACTTCAAAGTACATTATCAGGACAAGAAAAACAGAAACCACAGAATGGAAGAAAATAATTGTCAGTCATATTTAAGATAAAGGTCTAGTGTCCAGATATGTAAAGAATTCTTACAACTCAACAACAAAAAGTCAAACGACTCAATTAATAAAGGACAAATGACTTGAATAGGTATTTTTAAGAAGAAAATCTACAAGTGGCCATCAGAGAATATGAAATTTGTCATTAAAACAATGCAAAGCAAACCCACAATGAGATACCACTTCACATCCACCATAATGGCTATACTCAGAAAGTCAAACAGTAGCTAATCCTGACAAGGATGTGGAGAAACTGGAGCTCTCATACATTGCTGGTGGGAATACAAAATGGTGCAGATACTTTAGGAAACAATTTTTAGTTCCTTAAACTAAAAGAGTTATTATATGACCCAATAATTACAGTTTTAGGTACACACTCTCAAAATATAAAAGCATACGTCCATGAAAAACTTGTATATGAAAGTTCATTGCAGCATTATTGACAAAGTGTCTGATTCCGTGTATAAATTTTCAGAATCAGCAAATCAATTGAGACAGAAAGCAGATTCGTGGCTGAAGGGGATGAGAGAAGGGGAAGTGTAATAAGTATAGGGCTTCCCTTTGGGATGATAAAAATGTTCTGGAGTTAGTGTTGATGGTTGCACAACTTTATGAATACGCAAAAATCCACCACATTGTACACTTTGAAATGGTCAAAATGGCTAATTTTCTGTTACATGTATTTTGTCACAATAACCAATAGAACATTAATTTATTGAAGTCTCTGAGCTGAATGTCAACATATACATATCAATTTTAGTTCTAAATCTCTCTATATTATTAAAAGAATCAAAAATTAATGTAAAAAAACACAGCATTATAGAAAACAATATGGAGGTTTCTCAAAAAGTTAAAAAATAGAACTACCATATGACCCAGCAATTCCACTTCTGGGTATAAATCCAAAGGAGATAAAATCACTATCTCAAAGAGAAATCTGTTCATTGCAGCACTATTTACAACAGCTGAAATATGGAAACAACCTAAGTGTGTGTAGACAAATGAATAAAGTGTGTGTAAATGTTATTCTGCCTTAAAAAAGAAGGAAATCCTGTCATATGTGACAACATGTATGAACTTGGATTATACTAACTGGAATAACCCAGACATAGAAAGACAAATACTATATGATCTCACTTATATGTGGAATCTTAAAAAAAATAAAAAAGTCAAACTGATGGTAATAGAGAATGGAATGGCAGTTACTAGGACCTGGCAGCTGTGGTGGAAATGAGATGTTGGCCAATGGGTAAAAATTTCCAGTTATATAAGTTCTGAAGACCCAATGTACAGCATGATGACTATAGTAAATAATAATATATTATGTTCTTTGAAATTTGCCTAGAGAGTATATCTCAAGTGTTCTCACTACAAAAAAGAATGGTAATTAGGTGAGGTGATGGATACGTTAGCTAGCTTGACTGTGGTAATCACTTCACAATGTACACATCTATCAAAATGTTATGTTGTACGTTATAAATATATACAATTTTTGTCACTCATGTCTCAAAAAAGTTAGAAAAAAATAGACGAACCAAAAAAGAAGTTGATAAATCTTACAATAACATTAACAATCTCAAAATCAAGCAGTAAATCTACATAGGAATCTGCAAACATTATTGAAACACATTAGAGCGGGCCTAAATAAATAGAAAAATATACCATATCCATATATTTGAAGGTTCAACATTATAAAGGTATCATTTCTCCAAGCTTAATCCATACATCCAATGCAATCACCATCAAAATCTTAGATTTCTTTGTGTTTGAGGGAACAATGTCAGATTTTTTTTTTTTTTTTTGAGACAGAGTACTTGCTATGTCACCCAGGCTGGAGTGCAGTGGCACTATCTTGGCTCACTGCAACCTCTGCCTCCCAGGTTCAAGCGATTCTTCTGCCTTAGCCTCCCAAGTAGCTGGGACTACAGGCATCTGCCACCACGCCCGGCTAATTTTTGTATTTTTAGTAGAGATGGGTTTTCACCATGTTGTCCAGGCTGCTTTCGATCTCCTCACCTCAGGTGATCCACCCGCCTTGGTCTCCCAAAATGCTGGGATTACAGGCACGAGCCACCGCTCCAGGCCTATTTGTTTCATTTTTGAGATAGGATCTCAGTCTGTCACCCAGGCTGGAATGCATTGGTGCAATCTTGACTCACTGCAGCCTGGACCTCCTGGACTCAAGCCATTCTCCCACCTCAGCCTTCCAAGCAGCTGGGACTACAGGAGCAGCCACCGCACCTGGCTAATCTTTGTATTTTTTGTAGAGATGAGGTTTCTTCATGTTGCCCAGACTGGTCTTGAACTCCTAAGCTCAAGCAATCCACCTGCCTCAGCCTTCTATAAAGTGCTGGGATTATAGGCATTAGCCACTACGTCTGGTCACAGTGTCTGATTGTAAAATTGCTATGCACGGTTTGTATTTGTGCAAGGCCATCAAACAGACTAATGAAACAGAATAGGGCTCAGATTAAAACTCAAATATATATGGATAAAAAGGTTATAAGAAAGCAACTATAGTTTAGTAGTAGAGCAAGGATAATCTTTTAAAGAAATGCTGCTGGAATAATTGACAGCCAAATGGAAATAAAATGAAATGGAACCCCTACCTCATAATATAAACAAAAATAACTCCCGTTAGATTTTTTCTTTTTGAGACAGGGTCTTGCTCTGTCACTCAGGCTGGAGTGCAGTGGCACGATCATAGCTCACTGCAGCCTCAAACTCCTAGACTCAAGCGATCCCCCCACCTCAGCCTCCCAAGCAGCTAGGACTACAGGCACACACCACCACACCTCGCTAATTAAAAAAAATATATAGAGGTGGGGTCTTGCTATGTTGCTCAGGCTGGTCTCAAACTTCTGGCCTCAAGTGATCCTCCTGCCTTGGCCTCCCAAAGTGCTGGGATTACAGGTGCGTGCCACCATGCCTGGCATGGTTAAACTTAAATGTGATAGGAAAAAAATACAATAAACTTATAGAAGATAACATAGAAAAATATTTTTATAACCTTCAGATAGAGAAAACTTTCTTGAAGAGAATAAAAATTCACAATCATAAAAGAAATGATTGATAAACCTTACCTCAATGAAATTAAGACATTTTGTTCATTGAAACATACAATTAATAGAGTGAAAGTGTAAGTCATGGAGTGGGAGAAGATATTTGAAGCACAGTCAAATAAACCAAGGGATTCATATCCAGAATTTACAAAGATATTCTGCAAGTCAATTAAAAAAACTGGCAGGTAAACCAGAGAAAATCAGAAAAAAGACTTAAACAGGTACCTGCTGAACATGGAAAACCAATTAGCCATTATACATATGTAGAATTTCTCAACCTGATTGGTCATTAAGGAAATGCAAGATAAAGCCACATTGTAATACTACTACACTCCCAAGAGAATGGCTAAAAATTAAAATTCTGTCAAATACAAAATATGGGCAAGGTTATGGAATAACTGGATCTCTTATTTCCTGCTACTGGGAGTGAACAAGCACTTTGGAAAAACTGGCGGTATATAAGAAAGCAAAACATATATATAACCTTTGACCTAGTGATTTCACTCACAAGAATATACTCTAGTGCAGTGATTGACAAACTATACTTTGCATTTTAAATGCTTGTGAAAATTAAAACAATAAAACAAAGAACATGCGACAGAGATGATATGTGTCCAGAAAAGCCTAAAATATTTATTATCTAGCCTGCTGCAGAACATGTTTGCTGGGCCCTGTCCTAGAGCAATTTGTGCACAGGTATCCCAAGAGGTATGTTTAAGAATATTCACTATTGCATTATTCATAAAAGTCTTGTCTTTGTTTTGGTTTCCCTTCAAGCAGACTCTGAGCCACGGATTTGAGTTCAGGTGGTTCATTTGAGAGGTGATCTTAGGAAGTACCATGGAGGATGTGGGAGGAATGAGATGGGGAAAGAGGGAAAACCAATAAAGTGTGTATTTTTAAGCTGAATAGCACTCAAGGCAACTGGGGCTCATTTGTGTTACGAAGAACTACATAGTATTCAGCTAAAAATTATTCCTCCAAAAGGCTGCTGTCCCTCATTGGTTGAGAACTGATCCTCGAAGAATTAGCTTCTGTGTGCTCTTCTGGGCTGCCCTGCTGGCAAGCCAATCAATCAATCCATCAATCAAGTGAGGCCTTAAGAAACGACCTGAAGTAAAAGAAAAAGGAAAACAAACAAACACATCCAGAATGTCTGTGAGCATTGATTCAGCTGGGGCGCTTCTGTTCTAGGATGCAGGAGTACTGCTGACCACAGCTGCGACTGAAATCTGGTGGTGGTCATGGGAAGGTGGTACAGGGCATAAACCAGAAACGTCCAAATGTATTAGCAGAGAATAGATGTATAAATCATCGAACATTCATAGAATGGGCTATCACGCAGCTGTAATATTAAACCAAGTACAGCTAAAAACTGCAATATGAATTAATCTGAGAAACAGTTGCTATGGATTGAATATTTGTCCTCTCCAAAAATCATGTTCAAACTTAATCATCAATGTGGCAGTGTTGAGAGGTGGGGCATTTTAGAGGTGATTGAGTGATGAGGGCTTTGCCCTCATGAATGCATTAATCCACTCATGGATTAATGGGTTATCATGGAAGGAGAACTGGTGGCTTTCCAAGAAGAGGAAGAGAGACTGAGCTAGCATGTTAGCATGCTGAGCTCCTTCACCATGTGATGCCCTGCACCACCTCAGGACTCTGCAGAGTCTTCATCAGCAGGTAGGTCCTCACCAGATGTGGTCCCTTGACCTTGGACTTAGCCTTCAGAACTGTGGGAAATAATTTCTTTTTATTTATAAATTACCCAGTTTCGGGTATGCTGTTATAAGCAACAGAAAACACACTAATACAATAGTGAAAGAAGCAAAACAAAAACATGTACAATGTGATTGTATTTATCCAAGTGTCAAAATCCGGCTAAACCAAACAATTGGTGCTTAGAGATTTGTATGACGAAAATATAAAGATATCAAAGGAATCATTGAGAAAGTCAAGATGGTGCTTTAAGGGAAAGGACAAGTTTTTGATCAAGAAGGGCCTACACTGGACTTCTAGGATGCTGCAGTGTTCTACTTCTTGACTTAGATGGTAGTTATATGGCTGTTCCTTGAATAATTATTTATTAAACTACTCATGCTTGATACAGTTTTGCATATATATCATATGACACAAATTAAAAAAGAAAAAATCTTCTTTGATCTCACACACTTCCTCAAGCTACTGTTTGTTTTTTCCTTGCCTTTAGAGCAAAACTCCTCTAAAGGTACATTGGAAACCTCTTTCTCTGTTCTCTTGAACTCATTCTAACCAGGCTTTCCTACTCACCACTGCCCTGAAACTACTCTTGTCTAGATTGCCAGTATCTCCACATTGCTGAATCTGTTTATTCATGTGCGTCTTACTTACCTATCCTCAACATTTGAAACAAGTGAACACTCTCTTCTCTATAAAGCACTTATTTCACTTGGCCTTCAGAACTTCACATACTTTTACTTTCTCATTATTCCTCTTTCCTGCTTGTTAAAATTGCAGTCTCAGGACTCAGTTCTTCCTTGGACTTATTCTTTACCTCCAGTCAGCCCCTTAGTGATCAAATTAGCTTAATGTCTTTAATTACTACTTATTTTCTGGTGATTCTTAAATTTTTATCTCCAGGCCAAATATATCTCCTGAAATGCAGAGTCATATGTCAAACTGCTGACTTCACATTTTTACTGAGATGTCCAATAATCTTCTCAAGCCTAACATGTCCAAAATTGAATCATCGGTTATCCCATCAAGATCTGGACTTCTCCTGCTGTCTTTCCTGTATCAATGTATGGCATATCAGTAAAAAGAAACTACATACTTTTGATTATTGAACCTAAAACTCAAGGGTCATTCTGGATGGCTTTTTTCCACTTATACCCCACTTCCACACTATAAGCAAATCCTTAGGTTGTACCTCAAAAATGTATATAAAAATCAATCCCTTCTCTTACTTTCTACTGCTATTGCCCTGGTCCAAGCCATCAATATTCTCTCATCTAATTACAGCAATAGTTTCCTAAATATTTTTTGTATTTATACCCTGGCCCCAACAGTCTGTTGTCAACATAGCATCTATTGTGATCTTATAAAAATTCAACTGTAATCATATCATTCATGTAATCAAAGTCCTCCAGTATTTCCCTTCTCACTCAGAGTAAAATCCAGAGTCCTTGCAGTAGTCTACAAGATCCCACACAATATGGCCCTGCTTTAGCTCTCTGACATCTATTTTTACACTAACTCACTCAGCTTCAGCAACACTGGCTTCCTTGCTGTTACTAGAACATGCCAGGAATGTTTCTAGTTCAGGTCTATTGGGCTAGATTGCTCTTCTTCATATATTCACATAGCTCACTCCTTCACTTCTTTCATGTTTTAGGTGAAATGTTAACTTTTCAGCAAGGCATTTCCTGACAACCCTTTTTAAAAGCACAACTTCTTCCATTTACACACACACACACACACACACACCCCTTCTATTGCCATTCCTTGTCTCATTTTTCTCCATAATACTTGCCACTATTTGATAAAATATATACATTTTTTTCCTACTGATTCATACATATCTATGGATTTTTTGTTTGCCTCCACCCAATAGAATGTAAGCTCCATGATGACAATTATTTTTGTCTAATTTATTTATTGCCATGGTCTTGGTGCTTTGGGAAGATCTGCCACCTTATAGTCCTTCAATAAATATTCGTTGAACTGAAGGAAGAAAAGAAGACAGATAAAGCTCCTTGAATTTTCCAAGCCTCAACTGGCATTTTCTAAGACTTCCAGAAGCTTTTTAGCCTCTCCAGTATTGGTTATCTTTAATCATCTCACATCCATTTCCCTGGAGTGAAAAGCAATAAAGAGCTATTTAAAAAAATAAAGATATGTAGCCTTTTTTATAAAGACAGCCTGGAGAGAAAATGTTGTGAGTTTTGTAGAGGGGTGCTAGAGGAGCTTGAGCAAGAAAAGTGAGAAGTGTTAAACTGTCAACCAGCTACACTTCTTTCTTTGAGAAAAAAAGGGTAAATAAATAAACACATATATGTGCACATGTGGAGTTCTATAGGGATAGCAAAGTGGACCCTGAGGAATCCATGTGTATAGATGAGAATATTGATATTATGAGGTTATAGAATTCACTCAAGGTTACACAGCTACGTGTTAGAACTGGGATAGGAAAAAGCTCAATTCTCCCAACTCTTATCTCAGTGCTTCTTCATCCATATAGTACCATTTTGAGGGAAAATTTCTAGGACATTGGTGCATGGAAGGGACATTTGCATAATACTTAATACTGTGAAAGAGAATAATTTTAACTTTTGCTCCTACTACAATAGGTAGAAGCTTGCTTTGTCTATCCAAAATGCTCACTCTCTCAGTCTACAAATGCATGGTCTATAGTCTCTCTTTTCCCCCTCTTCTCTCTCTCTCTGTTTCTCTCTCTCAGGCACACACACACACACACACACACACACAAATATGCATACACATGAACATATGCACAGACATGTACTTACATAGAGACACTGCTAGTCTATATGAGTTTCTGTGAAAATTAGAAAAAAGCTAATCTTTATGAATGGTTAAATCAAAATAAAAGGTGGTCCCTCAGGCACAAAGTTGGTGGACAAATGTAACCTCTCAGAAAGGGAAAAAGTACCCCCTTCCTCCTGCCGTTATTCACCACTGCACCAAAGTACATGTCAAGGACAGGCTAGATTTCAGCATCCTTTGCCACCTGCATAGGCACACACACACAGATACACTGAATACACAGACATGCATATACACATGCAATGAATATACAAACACACACACACACGCGGGCACATTGTTTGGTTTAGCTAATTAATCTTCCCACAATGTCAACCTGACCCATGAAATTATTAAATAGTGGGCTTTTTATTTTTCATATGGGCAAAATTCCCATTTCCATCTGAGTAAATTTTTACAGCACACAGAGAATAAAATACAGCTAAGTGATCTTTTAGATGATGACATTATTTTCAAGGGAGCAAGGGGCAATAAGACTTCAACAGACTGACAAGTGAATAAGACTAATGGAACCACTTGGTATGGGTTAGGAACACTGGCATTCTTCAGGACCGAAGAGAGACAAAGTAAACACTGGCACATCTCTCTCTTTGAATCTAGGATGGAATTGGGAATGTGAATAAATGGAAAGCTTCTTGAAACAGCAGAGACTCAGTATTTGGAACCCTAAAACTGTAATCATTAATGCAGAATGATGGGGAAAGTGACTGAATTATGATTTTCATTATGTTTTTGGGGTTGCTATGCTCAACGTGAGAAATATTTTTGCTTTTGCATTACCACTCTATTGTGACCATACTTTGAAGCTCAATGGCTAAATAAGAACTAAATGTCACTTTGAAAAATTAAATTTTCAGGCAGCACCAAGTTTGATGGAAAAGAAAGGAGAAGTAATAGAGTATGCAAAGGACACAGACCAATATAATTTCCTACAACACCTTGGCGGCTACTTAGCTTAGTGTACTAGAACACTGAAATAGCGAGGTCAATTTATAAACCATAATGAATGCCTGTTCTCTGCAGAGCCAGTACTAGGGGGTTTGGGAACATAATTGAAATGTAGACTTACCAGAAGATAAGGCTGGAAATGCCAGGACAGGACAATGAAAGGTGGGCCTTGAATGCTAAGCTGAAGAGTCTGTATTTAATCCCTGAAGACCAGTGTTTTTCAACTTTAAATGGGTATCAACATCCCTCAGGGAGCTTGTTCAATAAACAAGTTACCTAGATTTGAAAATTACATTTCCTTCAAGTTTCCTGGGTTATTTAGATTTATGCCACATTTGAAAACGTTGTCAGAGGCACAGAGGAGGCTTTGGATGTTTAAAAGCAGGCAAATGGCAGAATCAGCTATTTGCTTATGAGACATAACTCTAACAAGCATGAATGTGTAACATGGGTGATATGGTTTGGCTCTGTGCCGCCACCCAAATCTCATCTCAAATTGTAATCTCCACATGTCAAAGGAGGGACCTGGTGGGAGGTGAATGGATCATGGGGACAGTTTCCCCCATGCTGTTCTCATCATAATGAGTGACTTCTCACAAGATCTGATGGTTTTACAAGTGGCAGTTTCCCCTGTGCTCTCTCTCTCTCCTGCCACCTTGTGAAGACGTGCCTTGCTTCCCTTCCCTTCACCTTCCACCATGATTGCAACTTTCCTGAGGCCTCCAAGCCATGTGGAACTGTGATTAAATTAAATCCCATTTCTTTATAAATTACCCAGTCTTGGATAGTTCTTATAGCAGTGTGAAAATGGACTAATACAGTGGAGGAATATGTATGTGTAACATGGGGAGTGACTGGAAGAGGAAAGACTGCTTGGCTTAACTCTTCTGTGAACTCATTTGTTTTCTTCTAGTCTGTAGTCACAGAATGTCACCCTCACCTCGGAACTAAGTTGCTAATCAGTGTTTCTGATGACCACAGGCAATAGATGGTTATGACTCATCAGCTCAACATCATTTCCATTCCTTGAAAACAATTTCAACATGGGTTAGAAAAAAAACTAATTTAATGTATAAGAAAGAATGATATTTTTCACATTCATGTCAAATATTCCCTGCCATAAGGGGTTCAAAGAAAAAATAAAAAGAATAAGGGAGCTTCTTTAGACCTTTTTTCTGTTCTGGAAAAAACTGCTAAATTGTTGCCTGTGTGCTCAAGGAGCTATCATTCTCTTTCAAATTATTTGCTTGACTCCCTCTCTATGTAGAATGCTGTTCTAAACCCTATTTGTAGTATAGAAGAACTTGAGTTACAGCCTGTCTATTGAGTGAGACATGAAAAAAAGATTGAACAACACTTATAAAACAATATTTAATTAAAAGCAAAGTAAAATAATTCACATGAGTATAGAATGGATAGAAATGCAAGTCCTCTGGAGTCAGACTGTCTGCATTCACACATTAATAATCTAGCTCCTTCCTTCCTTCCTTCCTTCCTTCCTTCCTTCCTTTCTCCCTCCCTCCTGCCCTCTCTCCTCCCTCCTCCTCTCCCTCCCTCCCTCCCCTCCTTCCTTCTTTTTCTTTCTCTTTCTTCCTTCCTTCCTTCTTTCTTTCTTCCTTCCTTTTCTTCTTTCTTTCCTTTTTTTCTTTCCTTCTTTCCTTCCTTCCTTCCTCTTTCTCTCTCTCTTTCTTTCTTTCCTTCCTTCCTTCTTTCTTCTGTCTTTCTGTCTTTTCTTCTGTCTTTTCCTTCCTTCTTCCTTCTGTCTTTCTTTTCTTTCTTTCCACAGCATCTTGCTCTGTCGCCTAGTCTGGAGTGCAGTAGTGCAATCACAGCTCACTGCTGCCCCGAACTCAAACATCTGCTCTGGAACATTCCTCCAACCTTAGCCTCCCAAGTAGCTAATTCAGCTTCTTACCAGTTCTCTAAGACTGGACAACTCACATAACCAATTTATGTCTGAGTGTCCTCATCTATAAAATGGGAACTGCAATGGAATCTACCTCAAGAGGATGCTATGAGCTGTAAGGGAATCAGTACATGCATAGTGCCTAGAACAACATCTGGTACATAGAAGACTCAACAAATATTAGCTATTATTATCACATGAAACTTAGAAGTACAGAAGATAAATGAAGAACACACATGATTTGAGGTCAAATGGTATTACCAGGAGATACTTCCTAGAGCAGTTATGTTTTAAACTAGAGTTTGAAGGAGATTTGGAAGAAAAAAGCATCTTCTGAGGGTCACTGAGACATTGTGTTATATTGAAAGTATAGTAATTGGCATTGGAAGACATGAGCTCCAATCTCAGTAATAACTCTTCTTAGTTATATAATTTAACTTTTATAAATATCAGTTTTTTGATCCATAAAACAATGAAGAGTATCTTCTCTGTCTGCACAGAGTATAACTAAGAATATATATGTAGGCCAGGCGCGGTGGCTCAAGCCTGTAATCCCAGCACTTTGGGAGGCCGAGGCGGGCGGATCATGAGGTCAGGAGATCGAGACCATCCTGGCTAACACGGTGAAACCCCATCTCTACTAAAAATGCAAAAAATTAGCCGGGCATGGTGGCGGGCGCCTGTAGTCCCAGCTACTCAGAGGCTGAGGTGGGAGAATAGCGTGAACCCGGGAGGTGGAGCTTGCAGTGAGCCGAGATCGTGCCACTGCACTCCAGCCTGGGCAACACAGCCAGACTCCGTCTCAAAAAAAAAAAGAATATATATGTGTATGTGTGTGTATTCCTATGCAAAAAAGTGATATAAATGCATATATATATATATATACAATGTAAAGATAGTTTGAAAACTGTAGTTTTCACTATGAATGTTAATTATATGATGCTCTAGCACTTTGTAGTATATAGTACCATAATATTAGGGAGACAGTGTGATCTAACAGAAAAAGTACAGGATTTGGAGCAAAAGAAAAAAAAAAAACAACCAACCAAATAAAAAACCCATAGCCTTCAAATTTCAGCTGTGCCAATTGGGTAAAACATTTAACCTCTGAGCCTTAGTACCTTCATCTGTAAAATGGGATAATCAAATCTACCTCATAGTGCTGCTATGAAAATTAAATGAGAACACACAAATATATGATACACTTTAGCATTATCCAGAACATAATTTGTACTTGATTAATATTAAAATTATGTCCAAATAAGATATGCACAACTAACAGAGTTGGAGACAATAAGGAAAACACAAACTATCAAAACTGGAAATGATCCTAGAAGTCATCTAATTTAACCTCATTTATTCATTCAATATAATGTATATCAGGGCTCCTCTTGTGCTTGACACTGCAGTCAGTAGAACTTGCAGTCTTCGTGCTGGCAGCTTTGACACTGATAGTGGACTCGGTTTATAGTCTTTCTCTCTATATATGTGTCTGTTCATTGTTATATCCCCAGCACCAAGAATATGACCTGGAACATTGTCAGCATTCAATAAATATCTGTTGAAAGAATGTAAAGGGGGATCTTAAATCTGGAAAAAAATGCTTGAGTAGAATAGAATTTTTAAAGAGATGAGTGATTCCTTTAAGTGTACCTGCAAGCATATAATGTAAGCAGTTTTTCCACTTCATCTTGTATCCTCTGTATCTGAAGACCAGCTTCAGAGAAAAGCAGCAAAATCTCACTTCAGTCTTATCATCAATCCCCTGATTCCTTATTAAAATTGGACCTTGAGTTGTTTTGCCTTGGAAGTGACCTGAATCACCTCTAATTTCCATATGCTTTTGTGAGAAGCTACTGAGATCCTAATTTCTTGCGTGGTCCAAAAAGCCAGAGCAAACTGGAATATAGGATGCCACTCTCTCTTCTGCCCCCAGCTCATTACATTATCTCTGTACACACTGCTGGCATGGGCTACCTTAGCAGATTTCTTGCCTTCAGAAATCTCTGGATCAGAAACAGATACCATCTTTATGTTCCTGTAGGCTCCAAAACTTCGAGCAACAACTACAAAGCAATGTCAAGAAATCTGCCTTCTTGCTTCTTTCTCATGAGAACATCAAATAGGCCTGCTGCTCTCATCTCAGCAGGCACTTAAGCTGAGGGGAGTGATGCTAGTGTTTCCTTCTTGAAAGCCATATCCAGTCTTCAACTTATCTTTTTGGAATTCCTCCTTTCCTTGGCATAGAGAGAAAAGATCAAGGACTAGAAAAGACCATTCTCTTGCTAAAATCCTGCACAACCAATGCCCCCAATTTTTCCTGTGTCTAATCCTCTCATGTAGTTTGGGGAGAGGACAGAGATGGTTTAATACCCTCTCAGAAAATCCTGTAAGAAGGAGTCTGGTCCCAAATTTGAGGCTAGAAAGATGATTTTCTTTAGAATTTGAGAGTAGTTAGCAGCTTTCATTTCCAGCTCAACAATTTATCACCAATTCTGGTGGTTACAGGGGATAAAAATCAGGCAATAGAACAAATAGCAATCAACATCTGTGTGTGTGTGTGTGTGTGTGTGTGTGTGTGTGTGTGGGTGTGTGTGAACCTCTATCTATCTATCTATCTATCTAATCTATCTATCTATCATCTACTACATCATTGTCAAACTGCTGAAAATAAACTATGTATATGTGTGTGTGTGTGTGTGTGTGTCTGTGAGATCAAAAATTCCATTAGAATATAAACACCATGAGAGAAGAAGCTGTTCTAGCCCCAACACATGGAACGGTGCCTGGGACGTGGTTAGCACTCAAGAAATGTTGTTAGATAAATCAAGGAATCAAAAAGACAAAGGGCTTGTGCAGATTCTTTGAGCTACCAAGTTTGCTAAACGATCATATCTGTCAAAACGTAGTGACAATGAAATTTTTGATGTCTATACTGCAGTGGTGTCATCTTAGATGTCAAGGAAATATACCAAACAATGATGTCCTTGAATGTGTGTGTGTGTGTGTCCTGTTTATGTATCTGTGTCCATCTATGTCTGGACGTTTGGACTGATATCTTAAATATTTTCATTTCCATCATAATTTTCAATGTATTCTTGTTATGATGAGAGTTTACAATGTTGGTTGATAGAAAAATGATAAAAAGAGATTCAAAATTAATTAAATATAATTACTAGTTTTTTTCTTTCTATGCATTTTGCTGATTTTGTTATTGTTTGCTAGAATCTTGGAAGGTTAAATAAAGTTTATGAAAAGACATTTTAGTCCTTAAATTGAAGACCTTAAAAATAACTTGAATATAGCTTCTGTCTTGAGAGTTGCATTATTTATTTATTCAGAATCTTATGGAAAAGTAAAATGAATAGATACTATGTAACATATTTCTGTTAATTGGTAAACTTCGTATTTCTTATATTGTATTTCAACAACTAAATGTAAAAAAGCATTCAAATAGGTATAATTAAGAGTATGTAATATATAAACTCAATAAAATGCATACAAAAATTAACAGAGCTCTAAGACTGCAATGAAGCATCAAACTTAAAATGTACTCAGTAATGGCAATAGGAAATTCAAATCAATTTATAAAAACCATTAAATGGGTAAAGGAACCAGTGCCAGCAAAACCAGAATTTACTCCATCTAACCAAAAATTGCCTTTCAGATTATTCTCTGTAGTTTAGTTGAAGTCTATTGATGTTTTCTGCTTAAATTTACAATAGACTATACTGAAAAAAAAATCAGGAAAAAAATAATTTAAAATCCTAAACTTTTATTTTTGTCAGGGTTTTTTTTTCCTCACTAGCTGCTGAAAAATGTTATTGCATCTTGAATTGTGCGTGTAGCAAGCTAGTTTCCTCAAGGGAACAGAAGTAATGTATTGACTTATTGACTCAGTAGAAGTACCTTTAATTTCTGTGACACTCAGTTGTTAAACCACTTTATAGTTTCAGTCAGCCAAACCATTCAATGGCACATAAAGTTATTTTCCCAGTTAGAAGTGTTTCTGCTCTTTATCTTCATCTTCAATGTCAAAACATTAAAAGGGAAAGAAATTAACTACTATAATTCAGTATCTGCAATTCTAATTCGTAAGATGAATAATTTCTATCTCCTCCCATAAGCTTTTGCTAAATAACATCCTATGATGTTTTAAAGGTTCTCATAACATTCTAATTTTTTGTAGCAAAACCATATTGTATTTTTAAAAATTTATGATTGATACATAATAATTGTATATATTTATAGGCTACAATGTTATGTTTTGATATAGGTTGAGGATACTAAATCTAAAAATCTAAAATTCAAAATGCTCCAAAATCTGAATCTTTTTGAGCACCAGTATGATGCTCAAAGGAAATACTCACTGGAACATTTCAGATTTTGGATTTCGGGATTTGGAATGCTCAACCAGTATAATGCAAATATTCCAAAATCTGAAAAACTCTGAAATCTGAAATACTTCTGGTCCTGAGCATTTTGGATAAGGGATACTCCACCTGTACATGTATACACTGTGTAATGATCAAATCAGGGTAACTAGCATATCCATCACTTTAAAAACTTATTATTTATTTTTAATGATAACATTTAGAAACCTCTCTTCTACCTATTTTGAAACACATATTAACTCCAGTCATTCTACCATGCGATGGAACATCAGAACTTATTCCTCTTATCTAATTGTAGCTTTATACTTATTGATCAATGTCTTTCAATCCCTCAGCCCCTCCACTCTCTACATATTCTGGTACCACTATGCAACTTTCTACTTTCATGAGAATGACTTTTTATACATACATATAAATAAGTTTATGCAGTATTTACCTTTTTTGTGTCTAGCTTATTTCCCTTAATCTAATGTCTTCCAGGTCCATCCATATCGCCACAAATGACAGTATTTCATTCTCGTTAATGTCTTAATCCATTGATGGACATTTGGCAGAAAGAGTATTTGATAAAATTCAACATTTCTACATGATAAAAGCTCCTAAGAAATTAGATATAGAAGGACTGCACTTCAACATAATAAAGGCCATGCATTACAAACCCAGAGCTAACATCACAATGAACTGGGAAAAGCTGAAAGCTTTCTTTTAAAATCTGAAACCAGAAAAGAATGTCCTCTTTCACTGCTTTTATTGAATATAGTACTGAAAGTCCTAGCCAGAGTAATCAGGCAAGAGAGAGAAATAAAGGGCATCCAAACTGGAAAACAGAAAGTCAAATTGTCCCTTTTTGTTAATGACATCATATACATACATATATACACATATGTGCGTATATACATGTTTATATATACACAAATGTATATGTGTACATACAAAAGGGAAAGAAATTAACTACTACAATTCAGTATTCACAATTCTAATTTATAAGAGGAATTATTTCTATCTCCTCCCATAGGCTTTTTCTAAATAGTATCTTACAGTATTACACATATATGTGTGTATATGCACGTATATAGATATACATATTATGTATTACAGACACATATACACACATCTGTAATATCATGACATTATTTCAAATATATATATCTATAAACAAATATACTTATATGAGCTTATAATATAAATATATGTATATGTGCTAATATAAATATATACATATATATATATACATAAAACCCAAAGATTCTACCCAAAAACATTAGAATAAAAGATTTCAGTAAGGTTGCAGGATACAAAATCAACACACAAAAAGAAGTAGCATTTCTATATACCACTAGCAAATTATCTGGAAAAAAAAATCAAGAAAGTAATCCCATTTACAAAAATACAAAAACAATTAAAATACTTAGGAATACACTTAACAATGAAAGGTATAAAACATTGATGAAAGAAATTGAAGAAAACACACACAGAAAATAGAAAGATATCACATATTCAGGAATTGAAATAACTAATATCGTTAAAATGATCATGGCATCTAAAGTGAGATACAGATTCAGTGCAATCCTTATCAAAATACCAATTACATTCTTTACAGGAAGAGAAAATGCAATCCTAAAATTTGTACAAAACCACGGAAGACCCTGGATAGCCAAAACAAACTTGAGCAAAAAGAATAAAGCTGGTGGCATCACACTACTTGAGTTCAAAACATACTACAAACCTAGAGTAAGCGAAACAGCATTGTACTGGCATAAAAATAGACACATAGACCGATGAAATAGAAGAGAGAGTCAAGAAATAAATTCACACACCTATAGCTAACCGATTTTTGACAAGGTACCAAGAACACACATTAAGGAAAGGACAGCCTCTTCAATAACAGTGCTGAGAAAACTGGATATCCACATGAGAAAGAATGAAATTAGGGCTTTATCTCTCACCATAAGCAAATATTATCTCAAAACAGATTAAAGAATTAAATATAACGCCCGAAACTACTAGAAGAAAATATAGGGGAAAAGCTTCATGACAGTGATCTAGACAAAGATTTTTTTAGATAAAACCTCAAAAGCAAAGGCAATCAAAGCAAAAATGGACAAATGGGATCATATCATGTTAAACAGCTTCTGCACAACTAAGAAAACTACCAACAGAGCAAAAAACCCACAGAATGGGAGAATATACTTGCAAACATTACACCTGATAAAGGGTTAATAACCAAAATATATAAGTAACACAAATAACTCAATATTTTAAAAAAACTGATTAAAAATGAGCAAAATATCTGAATAAATATTTCTCAGAAGAAGACATACAAAAATGGACAACAGATATGTGAAAAAATGCTCAACATTCCTAATGATCAGGGAGATACAAATCAAAATTATAATCAGATATAACCTCATTCCAATCAGAATGGTTACTATCAAAAAATGAAAAAAATAACAAGTATTCACGAGGATGTGGAGAAAAGGTAATCCTTACACACTGCTGGTGGGAATGTAAATTAATACAGCCATTATGAAAAACAGTATGGAGATTCCTCAAAGAATTAAAAATAAAACATATATATATATCCCACTACTGCACATATATCCAAAGGAAATGGAATCAGTATACCAAAAAGATATCTGCACTCCTATTTATTATAGCATTAGTCACATAGCCAAGGTATGGAACCAGTCACACTTTCTATAGGGAAAAGTACTTTTGGTACTTATTTGTTTAATATCTGTTTCCTTATAGGCTGTCAGAACTTAAATCATGCCTAGTTTTTAACACCCCAGGACCTAGCACAGTGCTTGGTACATAGTAAGTGCTCAAGAAATGTTTATCAAAATGAATGCTATTTGTGTCTTAAATTGTCCTAAGCATTCTTTAAAGAACTTTTTTAAAAAATAAAAACACTTATGAGACCTTGATAATAGTACTTAGAGTATTGTACATTTTCATATAATGACAAATGACAGTCTTGTTGTATAGCCTGCATTGGAATTTACATTAAGAATATTAATATAAATCATGTAACATGAGAATATGCAAAAACTCTACATCTTAGAGGTACTCTAATTAGGAGACAACACTGAGAAGTGATTACTTGGCACCTCAAATATCATCATTGAAATCTCCATAAAATAATTTATTAATTAAGCATAAGAAATACTAGAAATATTTTTCCACTGGTAAAATGCACCATGTTCAAAATAGGTAACTGATTATGCAAATTTGTACAAGTCCTGTTGTCCTTGCATGAACAAGGTATTAGAATCTAACAAGGCACTGTAGGACCATTTGTACAGTGCTCAAGCTCTACAGCACCATTGTTTTCTAATCCTGAGTCAGAGCACCATAGTGTCTGCCTTTCAGTGACTCTTTCACATAAGGTACTAGTTGAAAGGCCTAGGACAGAGAGGAATACTTCTGACAAATTTGTAGGGGAAGGGATATAAAATCCCAACTTGCCTGTAATTACAGGACACTACCAATATTTGCAAAAACAATCTTTCATTTTAGGAATGCCAGCATTGTCTTAGGTCAGTACACATCAACTCTTAAAATAACTTTCTGCTTATAAAATTTTTTCATAGGAACCTACTCACAGAATTGGACACATGCCAACACTGCCATCTTTAAAAAGCAGTAATAGACCGAGTGTGGTGGCTCACACCTGTAATCCCAGCACTTTGGGATGCCAAGGCGAGTGGATCACTTGAGATCAGGAGTTTGAGACCAGCCTGGCCAACATGGTGAAACCCTGTCTCTACTAAAAATACAACAATTAGCCGGGCTTGGTGGTGCATGCCTGTAATACCAGTTACTCAGGATGCTGAGGCAGGAGAATTGCTTGAGCCCAGGAGGCAGAGGTTACAGTGAGCCAAGACTGTTCCACTGCACTCCAGCCTGGGTGACAGAGCGAGATCCTGTCTTAAAAAAATAAAAAATAAAAAGTAGTAATAATGGTGTGATTTGAAATGATAATATAAGTAATAAAAAGTAGTATTTCTTAAACTACTTTCTTTTTCACAATATGTATACATCTTTTTTTTTTTTTTTTTAAATTTGAGACAACAATCCTGTGTGAAGAATATAATGCTTTGTTATCCTCATTTTTGGTAAGATTAAGTGACATGACCCCTATTATTTAGCAGAAAAATTTCAGATCTGACTTCCAGCCCAATGCAGTGCTCTTTTGTTTTTATCTGTTAAAAAGTTTTGCACAGCTAGTTTCATGAACAGACTGAGATCCTAAGATAGTCTCAATAGTTTCTGAAATAAGCAGTTCATTCTTCTAGAAGTCAGGAGAGTTGAAAAAGGTCAAAATGTACGTTCCTGTAAAAGCTTAAATGAGAACCACTAGTAACACTCAAAACTGCCATAGGTTTGCTCTGAAACTAAATAATACTTCTGCTTGTTCTGCTAAGTGCTTTATTAACTCTTCCAAAATTCTTTTCAAAAAATATTTTACAGTGAATGGAAATACTAGAGCAGAAAATAAAAGAGCAATAGCAGTTTTTTAGATTGGTAGTTGGTATTTAATACAGTTAAAAACATTGCTTGGCTCTTTTAATAATGTATATTATTTAAATTATTGGCCAGCATAATAGAAGATTCATTTTGTAACATTTCCTTGTAAGCTAAGCTAATTTTATGGTAACATTACAGTAACATGTACTTCATTAAATATTAACTAGGTTCATTTTTCTGAACATTTCTCATAAATATCCCTGTACACTGCCAGAAGAACTTTTCCAGTGGTTTCACCCAAAGCTAGGAAGATGTATTCACGTTGATAATGAGTGACAAAGTAATGCAGGTTATGGATGTTCACTGATATCACTTAATAGTAGCGCCGAATAAAACACATCTCTTTACCTTAATTGTGACTCTTGCAGGTACATTTTTACTTTTTAAAATTCTTATAGAACACAATTAACTCGGTTGGAATGTACCAATAAGAGAAACTTTTAAAATGTCATTCTTTTGGCTTAAAAGCTACAAGGCTCAATTCAAGTTGGCTGTGAGGCAAGCATGCTGCAAACTGTTAGAAACTGTCAGAAAAACTGTTTTGTTTTTTTTTTCCTCAATTGTTTTCAAAATTTTACTGAGGAAAAGAAAGAATGAAAGCATAGACCTTTAAACCAGAATCAACTGGGGCCAGGGGTCTGAGGCATTTTGTCGACATTGCTTAGAATAGCTTAGAAAGCTGCTTCTATAGGAAGTCTTTCTATGGTAAAAAGTGGTCAATAAGGTGGACGTGTAGGGAATGAGAGAGTGAGATGCAAGGAATGAAAAGAAGTGGAGAGGCAGGCGGCAAAGAAACCTCCACCTGAGGTATGCTGTAGACTCAACACCACTTGATGCATCAGGAGGCCAGACAGAAAGTCAAAGTCTCTTTTTTAATTTGGTTCCAAGGGAAAGAGAAAGCAAGAAAGCCTGGAGTCTGAGAGCTCCAACGGAGAGTCCCCTAAAAGTACTCTGTGTAACAGTGCAGATTGAAGCTTTCTGTTACTAAGGTGCTTGACACTATGCCATTCTTTCTTCTTGATGGAGCACCTGCTAAGTGGCTGGCATTGCACTTGTTGTGTAGACTTTGGAGTTTGGGGCAGATGCAAGGTGAAGTGGGGATGAAACTAAGCAAATGATGACATGGTGCAGCCCTTGAGGACTGGAGAAGGTAGGCAGACAGGAAAAGGTTATCGTAAAATGTGAAGAGTATTCTAATTAAGGATGCTAAAATATCCATAATCACAACAGTTACCAAACGCTCACTATCTTCTAGGCAGCATGATCTCAGTGTTTCCCATCTGTTAACTCATTTAATCACACTAACAGCATTTTGAAGTAGGTATTAATATCCGCTTATATACTCATTTCACAAACAAGGAAACTGAGACTCAATGAGGTTAATTAACTGGTCTAAGATAGCTAGTAAGAGACAAAATCCAGAATCCTAACCAAGAAATGTAGCTCCAGATCTCATGGGCTTAATTTCTCCAGGGCTCTTTATTACACAAAACAGTTTTCAGGCACAGGAAAGAATTTAGATCTGATGTGACATTTGGTCGCAGCAGGGAAAGAAGAACTGGAGTACACTGGGTAGTGAAGAGGAGGAAAAGAATGACACGCAAAGGGAATAGTACATGCAGGATCAGGCTAGTCTGACCACACAAGTCTGTTTCACACAAGTTGCCAAAGGCAGATTGCAGGGAGAGGAAGTTGTGAGATTATCAAGAGAGAGGGACCTGGCTGTCAGGGAACTTCACTCAGAGGAAGCAGAATAAGCAGTGGAGCCCTAGTAACAAGTCACAGCCTAAGTAATAGAAACTGGTTATCCTCACAATAGAACCACAATCCAAATTGTCAGAGAGGACTTCAGCCTTATGTGTAATGTTTGAGTGTTTATCCTCAAATGATTTAAAGGATTATATATGTATGTAAGAATGAATACAAATTTAAAAGGGGAAAGGAAAGCTGAGATTTGTTTAAGTGGTGACTGTAAGTAGGCTTCATGTAACTCTTATTTTACCATGCATATTGCTTTCATGTATGAGTTGTTAAACTATGCTGCTTCTTTTAAAAGAATATTTTTTAGGCCAGGCACAGTGGGTCACGCTTGTCACCCCAGAACTTTGGGAGGCCAAGGCGGGCGGATCACCTGAGGTCAGAAGTTCAAGACCAGCCTGGCCAGCATGGTAAAACCCCATCTCTACTAAAAATACAAAAATTAGCCTGCCACGGTGGCACACGCCTGTAATCCCAGCTACTCAGGAGGCTGAGGCAGGATAATTGCTTGAACCCAGGAGGCAGAGGTTGCGGTAAACACTCCAGCCTGGGTGACAGAGTAAGACTTTGTCAAAAAAAAAAAAGAATATTTTTTAAAAAGTAAGGCAACTAACTAAATATGAACTATATTTATAAGTATTTTATTTGTTTTGGGGGAAATGGACTAACATTTGAGCATATATATGCAGCTAAACTCACAACTCCAACTTTTGTTGGGAGACAGACAATCAAGATGAAGGCAAATTTTTAAATGGAAATTATCAGACACTAAAAGATAACTTCAGAAACCTAAAGGGATGGTAGATGCCAGAATGACATAGGATCAGAGCCATGGTTGTTGGCTCCACTGAGCAAAAGCTACACACCTTTTCAAGCTAGTTTTCTTCTTCTCACTCTCAAAGTCAACCTTTGGCCAAATATCAAGTAAAATTGATGGTTGTATTATTCCATTCTCACTTTGCTACAAAGACATACCTAAGAATGGATAATTTATGAAGAAAAGAAGTTTAGCCGGGTGTGGTGGCTCACGTCTGTAATCCCAGCATTTTGAGAGGTCAAAGTGGGCAGATCATGAGGTCAGGAGATCAAGACCATCCTGGCCAACATGGTGAAACCCTGTCTCTATTAAAAATACAAAAATCAACTGGGCGTGGTGGTGCGTGCCTGTAAGCCCAACTACTCAGGAGACTGAGGCAGAACTGCTTGAACCTGGGAGGCGGAGGTTGCAGTGAGCCAACGTCAAGCCACTGCACTCCAGCCTGGTGACAAAGCTAGACTCTACCTCAAAAAAAAAAAAAAAAAAATTTAACTGACTCACAGGTCTGCAGGCTGTACAGGAAGCATGGCTGGGGAGGCCTCGGCAAAGTTAAAATCATGGCAGAAGGTGAAGGGGAAGCAGGCACGTCTTACCACAGCAGGGTAGGAGAGAGAGAGAGCAAAGGGGGAAGTGCCATATATTTTCAAACAACCAGATCTTGGGAAAACTCATTCACTATCATGAGAACAGCAAGGGGAATATCCACCTCCATGAGTCAGTCACCTCCCACCATGCCTCTCCACCAACACTGGGGATTCAACATGAGATTTGGGTGGGGACACACAGCTAAACTATTTCAATATTTTTGCATCACTTCAAACCTTACCTCCATTCTTGTATTTTTTCTGGTTTCTTCTTCTCCCATCATCCTCAAGCTGTCAAAGCTTTCAATTAATTCATTCATGTAGCAAAATGGCTTATCTACTATAATCCAGGAAGAAAGATGCTTACAATAGACAAGTAAATAATTCCTATCCTTTTCTGTCAAATAGTTGTAGTGTATCAGGTGGGTTGGGGGGGTATGTTTTATTTACTTATTTATTTATTTTTGAGACCAGGTCTCACTCTGTCACCCAGGCTAGAGAGCAGTGGCATGAATGTGGCTTGCTGCAGTCTCGACCTCCTGGGTTCAAGTGATACTTCCACCTCAGCCTCCTGAGTAGCTGGGACCACAGGCACAGACCACCATGCCCAGCTAACTTTTTAACTTTTTGTAGAGCTGGGGTTCCACTGTGTTGCCTAGGCTGATCTTAAACTCCTGGGCGCAAGTAATCCTCCCACCTCGGCCTCCCAAAGTCCTGATATTACAGTTATGGGCCACCGTGGTTGGCTTCTTGGGAGTTATAGATACACAAGCAAATCATCTCATGAGAAAACTTTTTTAGAAATACAGCTTTAGAAGTAACAAGTGTGCTAGTGATGTGAAGGTATGTGAGTAGATGAGATCACAACTCATCTGACCAAACCCTTTCTTGGCAGTAACACATGATTTGGAAACTTACTTTTCCTTTGGTTTGTATCAAAGCTATCTGGAACTACATTTCATTCTTAACAGAATCATTTTCTTTTAGGGCTAATTTGATAAGCAAATTGTAATGAAGACTGATAATGACTTAAATGTGATCCATGTTTTAGCGGAATGTTCTAATATCTGCAAAACCTCATTCCTCTCACGATCTTCATTTGATTTGCAAGAAGAAGCCACTCTGATAATTGATGATGATCAGAGTTACACAGAAGTAATCTTTCAGAGTCTCTTTTTGGATAACTTTTTGTGCTTACAAAGAGTGGTCTTTATAAGGAAACATGTTCAGACACGCACTGACCTTTCAGCCAGGAGGAGCTATCCCAAGTCTTATCTATCCCAGTTAGATTCTCTGTTTTGGAATTTGGAATTTGTATCTGGAGAGAGTAGATCAGTGAGCATCAGCCATTTAATTTGTAATGTATGTAAAGTTGGGGAGGAAATGACAATGAAGTGTTTAAGTAAAGTACAGAAAGCATGATTGGTAAGGAGAGACAAAGAAAGAGAGACACAGGCTGAAATAAGTGGGAAAAGATAATGTGGTTTCAGCAAGAGAGGGGATGTGAAAGAAACTGCCCTGTTTTTTTGACTGTTAAGAAATTCTTAATGCTATTTCCGCATAAGGCCTGGTTGTTCTTATATCTGATGGCGTAAGAGAGACCTGCATCTGCCTCCTGTTTTAGAAGCACTTTATTCATCTTTACCTGGTGGAACAGGAGAAATGTTGGATCCAGAGGAAAGAACAGATATGAGTAAACTCTAGTGTTTAAGAAAATGAGCTCATGTTCTGTGCACTCCCTTTCCCGTGCATCTTCTTGCTGTCAATTTTCTGACACTCTGTTTCAAGACAAAGGAAATGACTGTGGGGAAAATGACCAAGTGGCTGGTTTTAGGTTGCCTCTCATCCAGGCCCTTAACTGGAATGCCAAAGGAAACTTTTGAACTCACATGCTGTCCAGGCCAGTTCATCAGGATTATACCTGATAGAGCTTTGTGGATAAAGCCATGGGTAGAAATAAAGTATATTTGTCTGAATTAGCCACATTGTGCTGCATATGCCCCAGGGGAGTATGGTATGATGTCTGTGGTCACTGTGAGACTTAAGATTCTAGCCAACTCTCTTTCTATCAGAGACTATCTTCTCTGTGAATAATCCTGCTCCATGTTGCCCTAATAAGATTACATGTGCATGAATTAAAATGTGCATGAATCAAACTGACATCACCCTCCAAGGGCAACTATCCAATATCTCATCCAGTTACTGAAACCAGAACCAAGTCCAGGATCTCTGGATTATGTACTATTCTTGTTATCAAGTCCAGAGGTAGCTGCCTCAGAGTGTAGTGACGTATTCTAAAAATGACAATTTATCCACTCCCAGTGCTACAGTGTACAATGGTGGGGAAAGATTGAAATAACAAATAAAAATTCCCATTCAGAAAAGAGGAGAATGGTAAACAACACATTGATTCTTGGCATATATCACATTCCCTTGGACAGGAATATTGAGGGCTCAATATCTGACAAATGAAATGAATCAATTTATCAGACAGTACTGGACTTGTAATTTAGGAGGCTTTCCATCTGTCTATTGTCCTTCATGTTCCCTGTTTTCACTCTGTGGGAGAATCTCCTTTGCCCATTGCCCTTCATAGGAATGTCTGCAATGCTCTTAGAGAAGAATTCACATTTGAATGCAGGGTAGGGGGAGGCGGGAGAAGGCAGACTATAGAGTGCATCCTGTTGCATTAATAGTCTATATTTGAGGAATGGGGAAATAGAGGTTTCCTCAGGGATTAATGGGCTGATAATCAGAGTCAAAGATTATCTAGACTGTTAAATCTGAGATTTACTTCTGTCTCTGTTCTGTTCACCCTTCAGTCAACCCACAACCTTAGATTTAATGGCCTTTGTTTCCATCTTGGTTTCTTTCTTGGCAAGCATATTGAGACATTTTATAAGAAAAGCTCTTCTTATAATGCTATAGGGGTTTATTATTGTTGTTGCTATTATTTGTAGGTATTAACATCCTGGCTCAGAAATAGGTAGAATAGCTAGTCAAAAACTCAGTAAAGGCATAGATGATATGAATCATATTATCTACCACCTTGACTTCATTGATAGTTATAGGTCACTACAGCCAACAATTGTAGAATGCACCTTATTTTCTTGTTTTTCTCCCTCACAAAACATGAATGTAGAATGCACATTATTTTCAAGGTCAGACATTACATTCAACAAGATAGAACACATTCTGGGCCATAAATTAAGTTTCAACAAATTTAAAAGGATTGAAGTCACCTGTGTACATTCTTTGACCATGAGGAAACTAAATTAGACTTCAGTAACAATAAGAGATCTAGGAAAACATTGCACATTTGGAAATTAAACAATATTCTTCTAAGAGACACATAAAGAAAAAATCACAAGAGAAAACATAAAAAATATATTTTGTATGAATGGTTGTTAAAATACCAAATACTGAAAGTTGTGGAATGTAACTAAAGCAGTGTTTACAGAGGAATATATACATTTCAATACTTATATTAGAAAAGAAGACTGGTCTCAAAGCAATGACCTAAATCAGGGATCAGCAAATTATGGCCTGCATGCCTATTCAGGATTGCCACTTATTTTGTAAAAAAAAAAAAAAAGTTTAATTGGGACACAATAATGCACATATATGGTCTATGGCTACTTTTGTGCTACATTGGCAGAGTTGAGGATTTGCAACACAGGCCATATGGCCTTCAAAGCATGAACTATTTAACACATATACCTTTAGAGGAAAACTTGATTGATCCTTAGCCTAAAGTTCTACCTAAAGTAGTTAAAGAAGACCAAAATATATCCAAAGTAAGTAGAAGGAAGGAATTAAAAATAAGAGCATGTCACAACAAAATAGAAACCAGAGAAGGAAAAGAGACAATACCTAAGCTGAAGAGCAATTTAATATCTGAGTAATCAGGTCTGGAAGAGTAATGTTGACAGGATACAGGAGTCTGCTACTCAAGTAAACTTCTTGCAAACCATGTGAGTTGATACCCAGAGAACAATCACTGAGTCTCAAACAGAGAAAGTGTTGTCCTTAAAAACTCCAGCAAACAAAAAAGCGGCACAACATCTGATAGCTTTGTGCAGGTATCACAGAGACTTCATGCGTCTCATGGGGATCCTCACAAATTCACTATGGAAGATAACTTGAAGCCATCTTTGAGTGGGGTCTTTACCAACAACAGGTCCTACAAACCATCCAATAAGCTGCACATATTTCTCTCAGTAGACTGATAAAGGGAAAAAAATAGCATAATATATCATCATGAACAATGAAAGAGAGGTTATGAAGGATATTTATTTATTTATTTTTAATATTTCTTCTCAATGACACATAAGCTAGGAAAGAATGATAGATTGAACATTACAGCAGAGGACTCAAAACACTGAATGTGAGATAGAGATGTAGAGGAAGGCATGAGAACACCATCAAAAGCATTAAAATAAATATTGCCTACTCTAAAATTTTATTAAAATCTAATCCTTGATATTAGGGGATGGGGTATTTTGACCAAAAACAGCAAAACTTCCTAAGAATTTTTTTAGATGTTACTCTTCCTAGAATCCCACTCATTAGCACTATTCAGAACAAAGTTGAGCTAAAAGCTAGGCTTTTTTATAGTTTATTTTTTTACCATATCACCTGAATTTTTTCAAATATCAGGTAAACTGGAAAAATACAGGAAACAAAATTGAAAGCTATCCTACAATTATTTTCGTTTTAGAACTGTGTCCATGAGAAACAATTAATTTTGCATAATCACATTTTTATCTTTTGACATTTATATAATTACTTTTAGGTCAGTATCATGTTTTAGAAGATGAAACTATGTTACCCTACTACCTAAATCTGACAGAGATGAACACATACTGTGAAATGAATCACAAGAAACTACGTATTTAATTGTATTGGATTTGTAATCTTTTCAACTCTTTGATTTCAGATGGACTGAAATTTCAGTGTTCTAATGTCCCCAGTGTAATCTTCTTTCATTTAATTTTGGTGACATAACTTGGCCTTGAATAAATAATGTAGATTATAAGAATATAAGCATTTTGGTGAAGGTGCCTCTAAATTTCAGAAACAGAGATGGCACTCTGTAAGAATTACAGATGCTACATTGTGCTATTAGGTTGCAAGGAAATTGGAGTATTAAAAACATAGCCAGAAGGTATTTCATAAAATACAATTTTTTTCCATCCAAAAAAAAATATTTTCCTAAGCTTACTCCTAATTTATTTATGTAGGTTTTAATTTTTTATTAATTTTTATAGAAATATATGATCATTTAAAATGTTACCTCTTAGCCAGAATTTATATTCCAAAAAGACAAGTTTAATAATCATTTAAAAAATTAATAGAACGTGATTTCGATTTATCTCTAGCTTTCATATGTCTTTTTATCTTATCTAATTAATCCTCTTCTGCTAGACATGTAGTTACCTCTAATGTTTGCTCTCGCAGAAATACATTTTCTGAGTAAAGGGGTGTACATATTTTACAATGAGATAGATTTTGTCCAGTTGTGCTCCAAAGAAGCTATACTAGTTTATACTCCTGCCCAAAACATACGAGGACCATTTT
This sequence comes from Colobus angolensis palliatus, assembly GCF_000951035.1. Taxonomy (NCBI): domain Eukaryota; kingdom Metazoa; phylum Chordata; class Mammalia; order Primates; family Cercopithecidae; genus Colobus; species Colobus angolensis. Next base: position 1,422,021 of record NW_012117888.1, on the reverse strand, counting down.
TCCTTGACATATTTACCAACAATAAGTTCTATCAGATTTTGCCTACTCTATAGGCAAAATATAATCTCTTACTGTTATTGTATTAACCATTTACCTTTCTTTAATTCTTTGATAGACTGGGTAATTTTTTTTTTTTTGCGGGGGGGGACAGCCTCACTCTGTTGTCCAGGCTGGAGTGCAGAGGCACAATCTCAACCTACTGCAACCTCTGCTTCTCAGGTTCAAGAAATTCTCATACCTCAGAATCCCAAGTAGCTGACATTACAGGCGCGTGTTATGATGCCTGGCTAGCTTTTTTTTTAATTTTTAGTAAAGACAGGGTTGGTCAGGCTGGTCTCGAACTCCTGGCCTCAATTGATTCACCCACCCCGGCTGCCTGGCTGAGGAATCTTTATATGTTTATGAAACCTATTCAATTTTTTCGTTTGAATTGACTGTTCATGTCCGTTGGCTTTTTGGTCTAGTGTGTTTTCTTTTTCTCATTGATTTTTAAGGAGTTCTGTGTAATATTAGATATAGTTCTTTTATGTTCTTTTTAGAATGGTGCATAATATTTTACACAATTACTGCTAAATAGATAATGCTATTTAAAACTTTAAAACATTTTTAAACAAATAATTGTTTAAACAAATTTATCAGAATTGTTAAATAAAATTTGTCTAGCATGAAATTGTGTATAATTTCATAAGAAGGAAATGAACTATATATTCTTTGAATGTCTGTTTTGTGTTAGAAACTTTGCTATGTGTTATCTTACAAATTTTCTGTATAAATATATTTAGAAATCCAGTGAGGTCGTTATTTTTAATCTCTAGTTTTATAGATGAGAAAACAGAGTCAAATAATTTAGGCAAATTGCTCAAGACAAACAGCAAGTAAGTAGATGAACTGGTAATTTAACATAGATCTCTCTTATTCTAAAACCCATGTGTTTAAGACTCAACCATGATTTATAACCTCAACTCTGTCTTGCTCATAGAAGACAGTCAAGGAACATTAGCTGAAAAATTAAATGAATATTAGAAATACGTCAAGCAGATCAGCTTAACTGAAAAGTGTCCAAATACTGGGTAATGAGATTACCATTTGCTTGCCACTACTGTCAAGCAAGCGATAGAATGGAGATATGAGATAGAATGGAGTCATGCCACAGCCAATCATCTCTATCCATTCCACGAAATATTGTGAGAGAAGAGCCAAGAACTAACACATACTAAGGAAAAAAATTCACTACTAAAGTTGTCTATTTTTCTCACCTCTATTGAGGTAAAACTGATAGATAAATATTGTATATATTTATGGTATACAATGAGATGTTTTGATATATGTATACATTGTGAAATGATTATCAAAGTCAAATTGACATATCATGTCAAATATTTACCTTTTTTTGGTGTGGTAAGAACATGTAAGATCTATCTTCCTAGTAAACTTCAAGTATACAATAAAGTATTATTAACTATAGTCACCATTCTGTACATTAGCTCTCCAGAATTTATTCATCCTGCCTAACTGTGACTTTGTTTCCTTTGATCAACATTTCCACATTTCCCCCACCATGCAGTCCCTACAAGCCACCATTCTACTGTCTGCTTTTCTAAGCTCAACTTTTTTAGATTCGTCCTGTAAGTCAGATTATAGAGTATGTGTCTTTCTGTGCCTGGCTTACTACACTTGGCATATGTTCCAGGTTCATCCATATTGTGGCAAATTGCAAGATTTCTTTATTTTATTTTTTATTTCTTTATTTTTTAAGGCTGAATAATATTCCACTGTGTGTGTGTATGTGTGTGTGTGTGTGTGTATGTGTAGGTGTATGACTCATACCATATTGACTTTATTCATGAATATGTCAATTGATTCCATATATTGACTACTGTGAACAATGCTACAATAAACATGGTAGGGCAGATGTCTCTTTGAGATACTGATACATATATATATATATATGATACACATATATATATATTCAGAAGTAAGATTCCTGGATAATATAGTAGTTCTATTTTCAGTTTTTTAAGGAACGTCCATACTGTTTTCTATAGTGGCTGTACCAATTTACTCTCCCACCAGTGTATAAGGATTTTCTTTCTCTATATCCTCACCAACATTTGCTATCTCTTGTCTTTTTGATAATAGACATTCTAACAGATGTGAAGTAATAGCCCATTTTGGTTCTGGTGTGCATTTCCCTGATGCCTGGCAATGTTGAGCATTTTTTCATATAGCTATTGGCCATTTATATGTGTTCTTTTGAGAAATGTCTATTCATGTCTCTTGCCCATTTTAAAATCAGGTTATTGGGATTTCTGTTGTTGTTGAGTTGTTTGAGTTCCTTGTATATTTCAGGTATTAACTCCTTATTGGATGTATGGTTTGCAAATATTTTCTCCCAATCCATAGGTTGTCCCTTCATTCTGCTAATTGTTTCTTTTGTGCAGAAGCTTTTTAGCTCAACACAATACCATTCCTCTATTTTTGCATTTGTTGCTTGTGATTTTGAAGTCACATCCAAAAAATCAGGGCCTAGACCAATGCCAAGAATCTTTTTCGCTATGTTTTCTTCTAGTAATTTTGTAGTTTTGGGCCTTACATTTAAGTCTTTAATCCATTTTGAGTTTATTTTTGTATATGTTGCAAGGGTCTAATTTCATTCTTCTGAAAGTGGATACCTAGCTGTCCTAACACCCTTTAGTGAAGAGACTATCCTTTCCCCATTGTGTGTTCCTGACACATTTGTCAAAGATCAATTGACTTTAAATGTGTGAACTTATTTCTGGACTCTCTATTCTGTTTCATTGATCTATACATTTGTTTTTAATGCCATTATCATACTGTTTTGATTAATAAGCTTTGTAATATATTTTGAATCAGGAAGTATGATGCCTCCAGCTTTGCTCTATTTGTTCAAATTTGTTTTGGCTATTTGGATTCTTGGCTATTTGGATTCTTGGCTATTTGGATCTTTTGCAGTTCCATATACATTTTAGGATTTTTTTTTCTATTGCTGTGAAAAATGCCATTGGAATTTTTATAGGAGTTGCATTGAATCTGTGGAAGGCTTTGGGTAGTATATATATTTTAATAATATGAATTCTTCCAATCCATGAACACAGGATATCTTTCCATTTATTTGTGTCTGCTTCAATTTATTTCATCAAAATTAAATAGTTTTCAATGCATAGACCTTTTACCTTTTGACTTAAACTTATTCTTAAGTATTTTACTTTTCTGATGCTATTGTAAGTAGAATTATTTTCTTAACTGTTTTTGGATACTTCATTGTTTGCATGTAGAAATGCAACAGATTTTGTATGTTGACTTTATATCCTGAAACTTTACTGACTTAGTTCTACCAATTTTTTTTTGGTGGAGTCTTTATGGTATTCTATATATAACACCATGTCATCTGCAAGCAGAGACAGTTTCACATTTTCCTTTCTGATTTGGATGTCTTTTATTTCTTTTTCTTGCCTAGTTGTTGTGGTTAGAACTTCTAGTACCATGTTAATAGGAGTGGTGAGAATAGGTTTCTTTGATTCATTCCTGATATTACAGGAAAAACTTTCATGTCTTCACCATTGAGAAAGATGTTGGTTGTGTGTTTGTTATATAGGGCCTTTATTATATAGAAGTACATTTCTTCTCTACCTAATTAATTGAGAGTATTTTCATGAACAGATATTGAATTTTATCAAATGTCTTTTCTGTCTCTATTGCGCTACTCATATGATTTGTGTCTTTCATTCTGTTAATGTATCCACTGGGCTGGGCCTGTTTATATGGTTTATAGGGATAGCCATGGAGCCTGGGTTCATAGAGGGGTGCCTGCAGCCTTTTTCCATGGGGTTTGGCCTACAATTTGGACCTGTGGAAGCCATCCCACACTGGGGTAGGCCTGTAAGCTGGGTCCATGGGTGCTGCCCTGGACCCTGGAGCTGTAGTGGCCAGCCTGGAGCCTAAAGCCAAGAGGACCAACCTAGCTCTGAGGTAGGCCTGGAACCTGGCACCACAGGCGTGAGCCTGGAGCCAGAGTATGCAGGGGCTGGCCTATTCCTGAGGCAGGGCTGGAGCTTGGGTCTCCTGGGGCAAGCTTGAATCCTGGAGCTTGGAGACCATCTTGGGCTAGGGCAGGCCTAGAGCCTTGAGCCACAGGGGCCAGCCTGGAGCCTGGGACTGTGGGGGCTGGCTTGTTGCTGGGTATCATTGGGACAGGCCTGGTGCTGAAGTTTGCAGTAACATTGGATGCTCACTTCACTCTCCTTTCCCCATGGGTAGATGATATAGTTTGGCTATGTCCCCACCCAAATCTCATCTTGAATTGTAGCTCCCATAATTCCCACATGTTGTGGGAGGGACCTGCTGGGAGACAGTTGAACCATGAGGGCGGTTTCCCCATACTGTTCTCATGGTAGTTAATAAGTGTCACAAGATCTGATGGTTTTCTTATTCTCTCTTTGCCTGCTGCCAAACATGTAAGACTTGACTTTGCTCCGCCTTGCCTTTCACCATAATTGTGAGGCCTCCCCAGCCATGTGGAACTGTCAGTCCATTAAACCTCTTTTTCTTCATAAGTTACCCAGTCTCAGGTATGTCTTTATCAGCCACATGAAAACAGACTAATACAGGAGCATATCTCTCTCCATGCTGGGCTGCCTAGACTTGGGGGAGAGGTGATGTGGGTAATCTGAAACTGTCCTTCTTACCCTTTTCAATGCATTGTTTCCTACTTATGTGTTTCCTCTAGGTGTTGTAATTGTTCATCTGGATTCCTTAGCTCCTATGAAGGTGTTTGCATGTGTGGACAATTGTTCAAATTGAATCCTATTCCACCATCTTGCTGATGTCACTTCTGAGGTTGTCTATTCATAAAAACCACACCAGCAATGTGTTTACAACATTTTAGGGAACACATGGTTATGTAGCAAACCTAAAATTGTGTGTTTAGTAGCCTCACTACACGATCTTCTGAGTAGGTAGTTGAGCATCAGTGACTAAGACTGTATTTATATCAATGCTGGTGACAAGTCTATCTTCCAATTTTGCCATACAGAGGCAAAGTTATGATATTTACTCCATACAGGAAGAAAAGGGTGGGGGTAATGTTTTCATGCTAAATTACTGTCATGTTAGCAGGCCATCGTATTCATATCCTTATAATGAAATAGGCTCATCCTCCCTTTTGTGTTCCTGCTATAGTTTATTCCAGACTCATGCAAGTAGTATAAATATAAGGTCCATCTGTGGTAATAACTCTCTTGTTCTTCCAAATGAAAAGCCACTGAAGTATGGGTATGGAGACTATGTGCTATTTATTACTGTCTTCTGCCTTTGTTATAGATGCTATTTAACTTTCCTTCAAATGAATAATATTTCTTACGTATCAACTCTATTTTCACAGTTTGGTCATGTACTTTCTAGTATATCAGACAGAAGCATGCTGAGGAGATCATGAAATCCAAGGTAGTATTTTCCTCTCATGATTAAAAATTATATATGTAGCCAATGACACAACACAGGAATAATTAAGAAAACATAGCCTATCAATGACAGTTATCACAAAGAGGTGGCATTTTTTCAAGGTAATAGCACTCATGCCATTTATTCAGAGAACCCATCTGGATTCATCTTTTCTTAGTAGTTAGTGCCCTGTAAAATTGGTATATTTTATAATGAATGGGCATTATGCCATACAAACATATGGACAAAACTGTAGATAAGCCAGAGATGCGTAATTGGTAATTTGTTCAATAAGGCTGGATTTCTGCCAGAATTTCCAATACAATTGTCTTCTACTAGTTTATGTTTCCAAATCAAAAGAATGGTAGTTTTATAGCTTCAGAATTCAAGTTTAAACTCAGAGGCCCCAAAGTTAACAGACAGAGAGAGAGAGAGAGAAAGAGAGAGAGAGAGATCATATAAATACATTTCTATGTGAGTGTCAATTTAAATCAGATAATGAAAAGAATGAAAAAGTCAAGTTCACAGGGAAAAAAGATCTTTGCTTTACATGGTGAACATTTCTTCAACTTTAGTATATAGTTAAAGCCTTATCCATTCGTATGCTTCTTTAAAATCCCAATTTAAGTGTAACATTTAGGTAAAATTCTTCCACTCACTCAGTCCCAAGTGGCAAAGGAAAATAGGCTTTAAGAAAACTGTTCAGCTACAGAATAGAGCCCTCGGAAATAATACCACACATCTACAACCATGTGATCTTTGACAAACCTGACAAAAATAAGAAATGGGGGAAGGATTCCCTATTTAATAAATGGTGCTGGGAAAGCTGGCTAGCCATATGTAGAAAGTTGAAACTGGATCCCTTCTTTATACCTTATACAAAAATCAATTCAAGATGGATTAAAGACTTAAATGTCAGAC
>NW_012117888.1:1392049-1414486 GCF_000951035.1 Colobus angolensis palliatus | reverse complement strand
AAAAAAAAAAGAAAATAAAAGAAAACTGTTCAGCTTGCAAATTAATTGTATGTAATAAAAGGGTCACAAAACTTGTAGTAGACACCTACAAAAATGTGAAACTCAAGATTATGGTTTCCTGCTTTCCAATCTCTTCTAAAATAATACCACACACACATAAAAAAATTGGTGAAGAATATATATAAAACTCATTTTCTGATGTTGTTAAAACACTTGTTTCCTATCCCTACTGACCAGATATTTTGATTCATTTGGTACAGGTGGGGGTAATTATATTACGTTTCAGGACATTTCATTGTTCTCACACTCAAATTATTTTAATGAACTTTGAAGAATATTGTCAAATAAGATTGATTTCAATCATTTAAAAAATGTTTATTTGGGGCCCTTCAGTAGCAAATCCAATGATAATATTTTTACCTTTTTAGAAAGAATTTCCCATGTTTTCTGTGTGTCCTTGTCGAAAGTCCCAAGGAGATTGAGGGTAGTAAAATAATTTTTATCTTTGAACTGCACACACACAAAAACTCAATTTAATTAATTTCTCCTTTAGAGAAGTTTCCATTTGTCTTTTCTGGTCTGTGTGACTTCAAATAAATGATTTATGCCACACTGTTTACTTTTCAATTTATTATTTTGTTATGACTTTAAATTAGGATTAATAGGGAAGAAGATTCACAGATATCATTTATATGGTTTATATAAAGATATGAGGGTCAGAATCTGATCTTAGGCTCTCCAGAGCCATTCAACCTGAGGAACAGATTGTGAAATTCTTGATTGACAGTCTATTTGCATACAGTACAAACAGAAGAAATGAAACAGCACAATGATAGTTAAGCATATATTCAAAACATTTTAGACCACACATTTTAAAAAAAAGTTAAATTCTATATTTTGCGTTTCACCATTATACTGAAAATTTAAGTTAAAATTATAAATTAACTCATCAATCACAATAGAGCAATAATATAATTGATCCAAGCATTGCATTGGCAAATAATGATTTAATAATATATTTTGATTAATAACTTTAGTCTATATTTGTCTTCCTGACTTTTCTGTATCAACTCAGAGGGTTTTTACATTTATTTTTATTTTATTTATTTATTTATTTTTGAGACAGAGTCTTACTCTGTCTTCCAGGCTGGAGTGCAGTGGTGTAATCTTGGCTCATTTCAACCTCTGCCTCCCAGATTCAAATGGTTCATTTGCCTCAGCTTCCCAAGTAGCTGGGATTACAGGCACGCATCACCACACCCAGCTAATTTTTGTATTTTCAGTAGAGACAGGGTTTCATCACGTTGGCCAGTCTCCTCTCCAACTCCTGGCCTCAAGTAATCCACCCACCTCGGCCTCAGAAAGTGCTGGGATTACAGGCATGAGCCACCACCCCCAGCCAGATTTTTATTTATTTTTATTATTATAATAAGTTCAATATATATCTCTTAGAGTTCAAATTTTATCTGGGAAATGTCTTTGATAAATAAAGCATTTACAAAGCATAACAAAATTACTATACCTCTGAAACTACACGATTTAAGCATTTGGAAATAAGAAAACTGAAGGAAAAGACTCAAGTTCTTTTTTCTTATTTACGTAGGTACTTTCTTACAAAATTCTGAGGCTAAGAAGCACTTTAGCCTTGTTTGTTTGCTTTTTAATTCTTTTCTTCTAAGGCTACACCTTTAATATGCCGTTTTCACCAGATGTTGCAAGCTCATTTGGTATCTAGTGAATTTCCTACTGGAGATCTCAAACAACTTAATGCCATGCCATATATTTTGTGCTGTAGTTCCACGAAATAAATATGGTTTAGAAATAGTGTTAGGACCTTTGGGTGGCATATCGGAATTGCCCACTTAAGATGCACGAGACACACAATAGAAATGTTCATTATACTTGTTCTTCAGTCTATAGGCACTTCCAATATTGTTAGCCCCTTACTTTATCCCTTTTGCCATTAACTTATTTCCAATCCAAGTTTACATAGACTATCACTTTATTATCTTTACAATATTTTCAAGTTCCTTTCTTCTTTATTCTTTTACTGTATTCACCTGGCAAGAAGCCAATTTTGTCAGGACTACCAAATGTACTCATGCAGGTTGTTCAGAGGTTGTGTGGTTCAGACCACCAAAGGCCCTAACACAGTCCCAGAACCATATTCATTTTGTGGAACGACAGCACAAAATATATGGTATGGTATCAAGTCATTTGAGGTCTTGAGTAGGAAATTCACCAGGTACTAAGTAAGCTTACAATATCTGATGAAAATGCCATTTTAAAGGTGCAGCCTGCGAAGAAAATAATTGAAAAGGAAATAAACAAGCTTAAAATGTAAGTGTTACTCTCTAGGGTAGTTTCGTGGACAACTTGCATAATTATTTGATGTAACTGTACCCAGGTCTAATTTTGTATTTTCTGTACTATCTTCTGATTACAGAACATGAGACAAAACTCACACCAGCCTACCAACTGCCTCCAATACAGATTTAGAGTCTCCAACCTAAAGAGAGCCACAATAACAATAAATAATATTTTTACCTTCATCACCTATGCCTCCCATTCTCCACAGTGGCTATTCTCCATTCTGCTCAGATTTCTGCTTTACCATCTGTTTCCCTCTCTTTCATGAGATCAATGTGAATTCTTCTTCATTAAGAAAATATGAGAAAGGTATTGCATTATGGTACTGCCATCAGTTCTGGAATATTATCTGTATATTTCCCCCCTCCTCACTGTTTAGGATCAAAGCAATATCCTGCATCCTTTGTAATAATAATCTTTCCACTTGTAATCTGCCTCCTATTCCCCTCCTCATTTCAGCAACCTATCTTTATTATCCTCCCTCCTTGATCTTCAGTCTCTTCTATATTGGCACCTTCTCATCACCATTTATATCTTCTTAAACCTCTTTCCATGTAAAAAACAAAAAACAATCAATTAAACAAACAAACAAACAAACAAAAATCCTCCACACTTTCCACGTGTCTCATACTTGGAACAACCAAACCTCATGAATAGGTTATCTGGTCTTATTATCATTATCTTACCTGTTCCTTATTCCTAATCCCACTACACTCTGGCTTTAGCCACTTCTACGAAATTGCTTGTGCAAGGGTCACCTAGAAATTTTTCGTCGTGTACCTAATGAATACTTCTCTGTATTTACCTTATTTGACTTCTCCGTTTCATCTGTCAATGTTGATCATTCCCTTCTTCTTACATTGCCTTCTTTCCATTCTATGACATCACTTTCTCCTAGTTTTTCTTCTCTAGCTGCTTAGTCAGTTTCCTTCAGAGGCTCCTTATTTCCTCTCTGCCTCTTAAATTCTATTGTTTTCAAAAAAATTTTCTATGCCCTCTTTTGATTCTGCATGTTCTCTCTGAGCTATATGATCCATTTCTATACCTTCAATATGCTGATGATGGCTACATCTGTAACTGCAGCCTACATATCTGTCCCCAGTTATAGAGGCAAAAGTGCACATCTCTCAGATGGACATGTTCACTTCAGTGGTCCACAGATGTTTAACACTTAACATGACTCATATTAAACTCCTTCAACTTGGGCTTCCAGTTAGGATCCTCCTTCACTGTTAACAAAAGGAACAGGATCTTAAGTCACCCAGTAACCCCCATGAGAAATCTGGCTTCTTTGTCTTCCTCGCTCTTCCTCCATAATAGTTCACCAAGCAGCCATTCGTCCTGTTTAATATCTATATAATCAGTCTCTTACTTTCTTCCATTGCTGCCACTGCCTTAGTTTACTTGTTTCAGCCTGAATTATGCCAACAGTCTTTTCCTCTACATCCACTATTGCCCACAACTTTCTCCCGTCAGCCAAGGTCAGCATTTTTTTTTTTTTTAATTGAGACAGGATCTCACTCTGTCACTCAGACTGGAGTGCCATCTCAGCTCACTGCAACCTCCTCCTCCTGGGCTCAAATGATCCTCCCACCTCAGCCTCCCGGGTACCTGGGACCACAGGCATGTGCCACCACACCCAAAGTTTTAATTTTTAAAACTTTTTGGCCGGGCGCGGTGGCTCAAGCCTGTAATCCCAGCACTTTGGGAGGCCGAGACGGGCGGATCATGAGGTCTGGAGATCGAGACCATCCTGGCTAACACGGTGAAACCCCGTCTCTACTAAAAACTACAAAAAAACACTAGCCAGGCGAGGTGGCGTCGCCTGTAGTCCCAGCTACCCGGGAGGCTGAGGCAGGAGAATGGCATGAACCCGGGAGGCGGAGCTTGCAGTGAGCTGAGATCCGGCCACAGCACTCCAGCCTGGGCGACAGAGCGAGACTCCGTCTCAAAAAAAAAAAAAAAACTTTTTTTGGTAGAGACAGGGTTTCGCTATATTGCCCAGGTTGGTCTCAAACTCCTGGGGTCAAGCAATGCACCCTCCTAGGCCTCCCAAAATGCTGGGATTACAGGCATGAGTCACTGCACTCAGCCCAAGGTCAGCATTTTAAAATAGCATTTTAACAAGGCTCCTTATTCCTCAGCTCCTTAAACTTGCTGCGTTATCTCTCATCTCCAGGCCTTTGTTTTTCCCTCTACCTGGAACACTATTAACCACCACCATTCCTTCCTGATATCCTAGCTAATGCCTTGTCATTCTTCACAGTTCACATTTTCTGGGAAGTCTTTCCTGAATCTCAGAGTATGCTTCAGAGGTTTCTCTTAGCACTCATCTCGTTTACAGCACTTAACACCATAATTTTTAATTATCTATCCAATTGTAAAATTTTCTGTTTACTTCTCTCAGATTTCACATAGTTTCTGGTCTGTGCCTACCTCTTCAGTCTCTTGGCTCACCATTCTCAGCACAGTGCTCTATGTCCTAGCCACTCAGACCTTCTTTCATTTCCTGGATCATTTAGACTCCCAGCCACGCCTGAGTCTTTACCTGTGCTATTCTCATGGCTGGAATACCCCCACTCTCAATTTTCATAGTTGACTCCTTCTTATCCTTCATTTGTGGAGACAAACTTCACTTCCACAGGGAAGCCCTCTCTATCTAATCCACCAGATTGTCACTGACCACCGTGTTTTGCCTTCGTAACACTTATCAGAGTTTAAAGTTATATATGTCTATGAATTAGTTGACTAATGTCTATTACGCTACAAAACAAAGTTCTAAGAGATCTCTAGTCCCCATTATGTAAATTGATTAATTACTGAGAAATTAAACATAAGCTATGTCTGCAGAAATCTTCTGTTTAATAAGTAAATATTATCAAATAAGGGTGACATGTTAACCTCCAATCAAGCATAAATACCTTTCTGCAGATTAACACATTGAAAGGGCATATCACAAGAATATTTCACATCAAAGCCTTTTGTAAAGTGTGTACCCTCCCCATTGCTAAACCTAGCAACAAGGTGAAATAGGGCAAGGTTGAAAAACAGCCCCCAGGACTAGCTCAGACAAACAATTCCAGGAAACCAGGAACCAGAACAGACCAGATGAACAGGCCGGGTAAACGAGCCCTGCCCTGCAAGCCCCTGATAAACGTCATCAGTGTTTCAAAAGAGTAACTGAAATATCAGAAATGGCGGGAACCAATCATAATCAGCCAAGTTGCCTTGTTCAAATGTCAGCCAGTCATACGTCTGATTTGTACAAAATCCCCTATGACTCTGTGCCTGTTTACCCCTGACTATATAACGCTGTCCTGAGCCCAGTTGGGGAGCTCTTCCGCTCGTTGCACGACCAGTGTGAGAGTTCCAGGTTCGAACCTGTAATAAAGATCCTTGCCGTTTGGCTTTGACTCCGGACTCTGGTGGTCTTCTCTGGGGAATAAACGGTCTGGGCATAACAACATAACCTTTGAAAAATGTACATGCTTCTAAGGGAATAAATGCCCAGGACAAAAACTTTTTTTTTTTTTTTTTGAGATGGAGTCTCACTCTATCACCCAGGCTGTATATAGTACAGTGGCATGATCTCGGCTCACTGCAGCCTCGGCCTCCCAGTTTCAAGCGATTCTCCCGCCTCAGTCTCCCAAGTAGCTGGAATTACAGGCGCTCGCCACCACACTTAGTGAGTTTTTGTATTTTTAGTAGAGATGGGGTTTGACCATGTCGGCCAGGCTGGTCTCGAATGCCTGACCTCAGGTGATCCACCTAACTCAGCCTCCCAAAGTGCTGGGATTACAGGCATGAACCACTGTGCCCAGCTCATAGGAAAAACACATTTTCATAAAAGTAAGAAAGGGGACAAGAGCGTCCAGGTCATATATGTAGTACTTAAAGAGGCCACCACTAGTAAAGCATCAAAGTGTAATTTCTCATTTGTAAGATGAGAAATTTACTAGTACCTATCTCAAAGGGTAGCTGTGGAGATTGAGTACTTCACATAATGCATGTAACTAAATAAGCAATCAGTAAGTGCACTCAATTTTCTTCAGTGAGTATTAATTGGAGTGAGTTGAGCAACATAATGGAATCAGACACTCAAGATAAGTAAAAAGGAAACTCCAAAGAATGGTAAGAGGATGCTGGATAAAAACTCCAGCATTTGAATTTGGGAGTCACTTTGAATAGTAAAAGCAAATCCTGGGATCTTAAGTCATCTCCTCAAAATGCTACTGTTCTTCCAGACTTGATTATCTTCAGATATGGCTCATTCAAGAAAAGTCAGGATAAATACTTGACATTTCTCTTTACTCCTCCATTTTCAGGATGGTACAAATGGGAACAACTCAGACCAAGGGTCAGGCTTTTTTAAACTAGGCTTTGAAGACCTTGAAGAATTTCATGATCTTACTCAGCAGGGCTTCGTTTTGGTCACACTTCTTGTGCTTTTAAGTAACCTCTAGCAGTGGGAAGTTGTCTTAATGAATGTCTGATACCATATGGTTGTATATGTGTGTATATATTAGATTGCATATACAGATATTATTGTATTGTGTCTTGCTTTTCACTTATGTAATTTGGAGAGCTTTCTATATGAGCACATAGAATTCTGCTTCATTCTTTTTAATAGATACATATGATTCCATTGTAATGAGGACTTCTAACTTAAATTAGTATAACCTCATCACTGTCAATGGATCATTAACAGTGTTTTGCTATTTCAAACAATGTTGCAATGAACATACTGGTAACCATATCTTGCCATACTTTTGTGAGTATAATCAGTCGATTCCAAGCAATAGGTTTGCTAGGTCAAAGGTATACATACATATATCTTTAAATTTTCAAGTGTTCTTACTAGCTGCTTGTTGAATGAATGTCCAGTGACATTCACCCAAGCAGAGAGCAGTTCTTACCAAACAATTGCCCTGCTGGTGCTTTCATATAGAATGATTATGGAATACATGTATCAACATATTTTGAGGAGGAGGTGGGAGGATTTCTGCATTTGGCTCATTTAGGGTAAGTTTTCTTCTTATAATTTGTAAATTTATATAAATGGTATGTGTAACTGGCTACCCAGAAATAGTTCAAGCTCAATACTGCTTGATTAATCTGCTACTACTGAAAATGTTTCACTACCTCTAACTTCACCCACTTTTTAATATTTTCTTTACCCTTCCTGAGGCCTGCATAACTGAAGGAAAAAGAAAATTCTGTGTAAACTTGAACATTAGTTCAGTTCTTAACAATTTTCACAGCTCATTTTTGAAAGAATGCTTCACCACCCCCATGTACTTCATCTCTGTGTTTACTGACTCTCCCAAAATCTGAGCATCTTCATTGAATGTCTTAAGAGAGAATTTCTTGTGCAATTTGCATGGTCTGCATTCTCAAAATTATATGTCATTTGACTAGGTTGAAATAATTTGAAAAAAATTAGGAAGCAGATAGAAAGTTACCAATCCTATCTATTCAAAGAAACAGTAAATCTGGGCAACTGTGTTTTTGTAGCACATTCTATTTGACTGGAAGTTAACTCAAACAGACTGCCAGGAGAAAGAAAGGAAGAAACATTACAAGATGGTAACTAAAATATGTGAGTCTCATATTAAAACAATCTACTAATAAATACCCAGTCTCTAGAGCAAAGCAAATGAGGTCACTTTATGCTATGGTTTGAATGTGTAGCCTCCAAAATTCAGGTGTTGCCAATGTGATGGCATTAAGCGATAAGGCCTTGAAGAGGTGATTAGGCCCTGAGGGCTCCTCTGTCTTTAATGGGATTAAGGCTCTTATAAAAGTGACTTCACACAACTTTCAGCCTCCTTGACCTTCAACCTTCTGCCATGTGAGAAAACAGCATTTCTTCCCCTCTAGAGGATGAAGCAATAAGGAATCATGATAGAAGCAGAGAGTAGTTCTTACCAAACAACTGAACCTGCCGGTGCTTTGGTCTAGACCTTCCCAGCCTCCAGAACTGTGGGAAATAAGTTTCTGTTCTTTGTAAATTACTCAGTCTCAGCTATTCTAACAGTACAAACAAAGACATCTTCCCTTTTTCCATGCATAACATCATGGTGCCCTGGATGATTGTTTTACATTTCAAGGCTAACCTTAATTTTCCTTTTAGTCTGATTTCACTGAGAACAGTGAGTTTTGGGGGCATAGGAATAATGAGGTAACATTTGTTGGGGAAAAGCTCTGTGATATCCTCTGAGTTCTATCTCCCTTTGGTACAGCCTCTTCTCCTAACTGAACATAGGTACATCCTGTATAGCAATCCTACCCATCCTTATTGAGTATTATTGACAGTTTGTGCTTTCCACCACAATGGGTTTCTTGAGAAAAACGGACTCTAAGGGTCTTCTTCCCCCAACTAGAGAGAGGGTGTAAGTCTGCAATTTTTCGCTTTAGCCACTAGATGGCAAATGTGCAACAGTAAGCGATAATGCTGCTGGGTTTTCAAAATCCCCCAGGGGAATTCTAATAGGTCTAGGATTAAGGCAGTGAAAAGTAAAATATTGGTGTTTTAAAACACAAGGCAATGACTGTTTCAGTGAAATAAGGAGTAAATTGAATACAACCCAATGCAAACATAATGAAGACATCTCCTTGGCAATTTGTTAACACATTCTTATTGACAAGCATTCAGATTCCCTCATTACTTGATAAAACTGCCTCAATTTCAGAGTACAATTAGTGGTTCAGAACAAAAGCCATATACTGCAAGTGGGTAATGGAGTTCCTCTGGGTTATGTTTCCAGGTTCATGTTATGAGCTACTTGTGCGGACCAAAATGGTCTCATCAGGCTAGATATCCCTAGATATCTAGATTTGTTACAATTCTTAAAGATTGTTTAAGAACGTCTAACTTGTTTATATATCTTCATTTCATTTGACCCAGTAATTCCACACCTGGGAGACTATTCTGAGAAAAAAAATGCCAATTACAGAAAAGATATTTACAATCCGATCTTTAAAGTGTTATTATATATAATCAGAAACAATTGAATTGTCTAATGCTAGGGGAAAGGTTAAGAAAAGTGTTGTTGTTTCCATGTAATGGAATTTAATGCCTCTACTTCAAATAATGCCTGCTAAGTTTTGTAGTAATACAGAACATCTTTATAGTGTAAAAGATTAGAAAACAAGATTTAAACTGTCTACATGCTGTATTTAAAAATAATATGCTTAGAAGAATGACTAGAGGAAAATATACCAAAACATTATGAGTCATCTCTGAGGGGTGAGCCTATGAATTATTTTTCCTTCTTCCTATTTGTCCTTATTTCCCAAATGGTCTATAATTTTTCTAAATGTTCTATCATGAACATGTATTATTTTTAGCCTGAAAAATAATGCAAATATGCAAAAAGGGGAAACGTATTTGAAAGGCAATTCAGCAAGTTGAAGACAGACGCAAAATATAACCAAAGTTGCATATTTTAATTTTTCTCTAATGATCTATTTTTAGGGATGATAATTGGGGAAAGGGGGGACATAAAGAAGTGGCATCTTGAGGTAACTAACTTCCACCTGTTCAAGCAAAGTTGACTTCTTCCTCTTTGCAGGAGAAGTAGTCATTCTCTCCAGACATATGTGAGTTTATTGCTAGATAAATCATTTCTTCCATTTTTTTTTTAAGAGACAGTCTTGCTGTCACCCAGGTTGGAGTGCAGTGGCACAATTATGGCTGCAGCCTCGATCTCCTGGGCTCAAGCAATCCTCCTACCTCAGCCTCCTTGAGTAGCTGGGTCCACAGGCACACACCACCATGCCAGGCTAATGTTTTTTTTTTTTTTTTTTTTTTTTTGGAGAGATAGAGTCTTCTTATGTTCCCCATTCTGGTCTTGAACTCCTGGCCTCAAGAGATCCTTCCACCTCAGCCTCCTAAAGTGCTGGATTATGGGCATGAGCCACCACGCCCAGCCTATTTCTAGATAAATCTGAATTGGTATGGAATAAGAGGTAGAGTGTCACTGCCCTTTAAATTATTGTTAAAAACTTGTACTTTCATTGCAGATGAGTGAAAAATTATATTTCCCTTATTGTGTCTTCTTCTTGTAATCTTCTTTCATGTATTAATTAATTTAAAATAATTATCAAGCTCCTACAGCCAGTCAGACATTGTGCTAGGTACTGGGGACACAGTAGTGAATGAAATAATTCTTGAGGGACAATAATAATAAATAAATAACCAAACACATCTATAATTTGGAAGAAAAGAAAGTTATTTTCATATGTTTTTAAAAAATTCACATTAAATGTGTCCTAGTTAAGAAAAAAAGAACTATTTTACGCAATTTCAGAATTCTAAGCAACCACTCAATGTAATTCCCTATTCATATTGATTAAATAGAGTTTATGATGTTTGATGTTTAAGGGAGTTTATTCAATATAGTCAACTTGGTATAAACAATTTGCTGTTATGACTTTTTAAAAAGGCATTTTCCTGGAATTATCTTTATGATTCTCTTAAGAATGTATTTAATGATACACAGCTTTCTTGAATAAACAATACCCCAAAGTAGCTTGTTTAATAAACTACAGGTCTACAATTTGTTATCCATGATTCCCATATCCAAAAATACTCTAGAAACTGAGTTTCATTTATTAAGCATTTGGCAGCAAAAGCAGGCATTACCTAAATTAATCTGACTGCAAAACCTGATCTGGGTTGATGTGAGGGTACTTATAGTTTTATTTAACCCATTTAGTATATTCATACATTTTGCTCCAGAAATATTTCTTTGATTATGTGGTACTATCCCAGAGCTGATGGATGATATTACATAATATACAGCATATTACCTTTCTAAAATTCACAAAAACCTAAACTCTGGAAACATCTGTCCCCAAGAGTTTCAGATAAGCACTTAAAGACTTCATGCTATCTTCGTCAGTCCCTTTGAACTCTCCTCCTCTTATTCAACTCATAAGACGAGTCACATAGTGTACTAGCATCAGGAAATAAGTTGCTGTGTATTGGCCTAAGCAATTCATAACACTCTTGGTATTTTATTGCCTTGGATAATAACGGGAAGGTGATACACCAGATGAAAAACTGGGTTCACAATATAGAATGGAAGAAGCCACCAAAAATTCAATAGATAAAAGGCACAAAAGGCTTAAACAAGTTCATAAAAAGATGTATCGGTTAGCTTTAAACATACAAAAATTGCTAAACTCCACACGTAATAAGGGAAATGCAAATTAAATTTTTCAAATACCATTTTTTACCTCTCAGTTTGGCAAAATTCAAAAGCTTGATAGTAAGTTGTTTGGAAGGCTATGGGAAAACATTTACTATCATACATTGCCAATGGTAATGCAAAATGGTACAACCCTATGGTGGAGAATTCAGTAATATCTATCAAAATTAAATATGCATTTACCCTTTAAATTGCCAGTCTTCTAGACATTTCTTAACTAATTTTGGGAGAAAAGCATGCACAAATTTATTCATTGTGGCATTATGTGTAATCACGCCATACTTAAAACAACCTAAATGCACACACTTGTGAGATAACATGAATGAAATATGGTAAATCGAAGCTATGAAAAAATAGGAAAATAACAATTAACTAATATTGAGTAACTTCTAGATCATGTGATTAAGTAAGAAAAGCAAAGGCTTCATAGCATATATCACATTTTGTGTAAGGATAGAGGGATAATATGAGAGTGTGTGTGTGTGTGTGCGCACGTGTGTATCCTCTTATTTTTGCAAAAACAGACACAGGAAAAATAAACCAGAAACTAATTAAATTGGCATCTACAGCATATGGGTGGTGATGATGTAAAAGTAATAGAGAAGAGAGTGAGATTTCTCAGAGTATCCCATTTGTATATAGTTTTGGATTTCAAACCATGTTAATGTTTTGCATATTCAAAAAATAAAGCTTAATTAGGAAGAGTAATAAAAGCTCAAATTAAATACTAAGATAAGCAAATTGATTTAATTATTAATCATATTGATAACAAAACCACACACACGGAGAATTAATCCAAGCAATATTTGAATATAGTACTCTGACTATCCTCACTGGGATATATTCTAAAGACATAAAGAACTGTAAAGACACTGCACTGACCCTGGGTGACAGAGCAAGACCTGGTCTGAAAAAAAAAAAATTGAAAACAAACATTTTACAAACACTATCATAATAATTGCTTCAATCAACAATATTAAAAATCAGTGAGCAAAGGCTTGAGGACCAAGACATTCACATAGTCTAAAAGTCTGTGAAAAATTAGTTACAAATTACAAAGAAGCGAGGTAATTCCACAAGAAATATCTGCTGGACACTGCATTAACCAAGTGATCTAAATTGTAACTACCAATAAGGGAATAAAATTACTTTGTTTTGTGATGTACTAAGGAGGACAAAACATCACCTATGTGGTATTTCTGTCACATTTAACCTAAACCCAATCATGAAAAAACAATGAAACTCGTCCAAATTGATAGATGTTATGCCAAACAGCTGACCTGGACTCCTCAAAAGCATCAGGTTCATGAAAAAAAAGAGAAAATGACTGGGCACAGTGGCTCACACTTGTAATCCCAGGATTTTGGGAGACTGAGACAAGAGGCTCTGTTGAGCTCAGGAGTTCACGACTAGCCTGAGCAACACAGTGAGACCATGTTTCTACAAAAAGTGAAAAAATTAGCCAGGTATGCTGGCTCGTGCCTGTGGTCCCAGCTACTAGGGAGGCTGAGGCAGGAAGATTGCTTGAGCACAGGAAGTTGAGGCTGCAGTGAGTCATGATGGCTTCACTGAACTCCAGCCTGGGTGACAGACCGAGACCCTGTCTCAAAAAGGAAAGAGAGAGAGAGAGAGAGAGAATGGCTGGAAAGCTATTCTAGATTAAAGAGGTTAAGGGCCGGGCGCGGTGGCTCACGCCTGTAATCCCAGCACTTTGGGAGGCTCAGGCGGGTGGATCATGAGGTCAGGAGATCGAGACCATGCTGGCTAACACGGTGAAACCCCGTCTCTACTAAAAATACAAAAAATTAGCTGGGTGTGGTGGCAGGCGCCTGTAGTCCCAGCTACTCGGGAGGCTGAGGCAGGAGAATGGCATCAACCCGGGAGGCGGAGCTTGCAGTGAGCCGAGATCCCCGCACTGCATTCCAACCTGGGCGATAGAGTGAGAGTCTATCAAAAAAAAAAAAAAAAAAGCTAAGTATGATAAACAACTGCACTTCATGATCTATGATTGGATACTGGATTAAGAAATAAAGACCTATAAAAGACATTGCTAGGACAATCGAGAAAGTATAGGTATGGATTATATATTAGATAATAGTATCATATCAATGTTAAAGTTTCTGAATGTGAAAATTGCATTGTAATTACGTAGGAGAATGCCTCTGTTCTTAGAAGATACATGGTGAAGAATTTGGGAGTGAATTTTCAGGAAATACAGTATTCAACTTGCAAAGTAAGCACTAAATACATATGCAGGGGGAGAAAAAGACATATATAGAGGGAATGGGAATGCAAGAAAGACAGGGGGCATAAATGTGGAGTCATTTTACATTAATAATTGATAAATCTAGGTGAAGGGTATGTGGTAGTTTATTATAATATCTTTGCAACCTCTGTGTAGGCTCAAAATTTTTCAAAATAAAAAGTGGTAGGAAAATATAGGTACGAGATATATGTATTCTGCTGATTAGCCTCACTACCAAATGGTATATTACAATTAAAGCAAAGCTCAGGCTGCATTCTGCCACACTTAAAAACATTAACAGTTGCACAAAAAATATCACGCAACTTGTTCTTCTATGTTCTTTGAAGTCCTTATCAACTATTTCCTTAGACACTGGCACTTTTCATGAAAGTTTTACTTGTAAATGGGTGCATAAATATACTGATGGCACAATTAGTAAGTCTTCTAATCACATCAGACAATAAGTATTAGGTAGGGGGCTGTGGGTGAAGGGTTGGCATCAGTTCAAATATTATCTTGGACATGGCAGAGGATGGAAGGTAGAAAAGGAAAGGGGCATGAGAAATTATCTAATGGGTACAATGTACAGTATTCGAGTGATGGTTACACTAATAGCCTGGACTTCACCAGTATGCAATATATCCATTTAACAAAACTGCACTTGTACCCCTTAAATCTGTATAAAAAAGTAAATAAAGCCAGGGTCTTAGATCTAAGTAGTCTGAAGTTGTTAGTTGACTGAGCTCACCAGATCCTCGTACACAAAAGAGGAAGTTCCAGTACAATTTTCTAGCCAACCACAAAATTTGAACTATTTTAATTTCACCAATGAAAAATTATTTTGTATACTAATTAAAGAACTCCAGTTTGTACATTTACATAGAAATATTTGAATAACTTGGAGCATGTCCTTGGAATGATAACTACTCACCATAGGAATGTGGATACCTGAATCTAGGTGAAGGGATGTGGCAGTTTATTATACTTCAAATGTTAACTAACTGCACATTGGTTACAAATTAATATTCACCATGCCTATGTCTTTACCACATTGTATTTATATATACCAAAATGTTTTAAAATAAATTACAGACCAATTAATGTAGGCTCAATGTCTTTCTTTCTGCAAATAATTATATTTTTAAGTATGATATTTGCTGACCTTGGTTGTTTATTTATTCATGAATTTATTCATTTATGTATTCATGAATTCATGGATTCACTCAATCAATATTTAACACATTTATTCAGTGATTATTATGTACTAAATATTGTACTATGTTTCAAAGAGGATACAGATGGAGATCAGACACAGTGCTTGCCATCAAACTAATGGCAGAGACTGAGATATTGATATGGTTTGGTTGTATCTCCACCCAAATCTCATCTTGAATTGTAGCTCCCATAATTCCCACGTGTCATGGGAGGGACCTGGTGGGAGGTAATTGAATTATGGTGGTGGGTTTTTCCTATCCTGTTCTCACGATACTGAATAAATCTCACAAGATCTGATGATTTTAAAAAGGGGAGTTCCCCTGCACATGCTTTTTTTGCCTGCTGCCATGTAAGACGTGACTTTGCCTTCCACCATGATTGTGAGGCCTCCCCAGTCATATGGAACTGTGAGTCAATTAAACCTCTTTCCTTTATAAATTACCCAGTCTTGGGTATGTCTTTATTAACAGTGTGAGAATGGACTAATACAGATGTATAATGTGCTAAGCCCTAGAAAGGGTCAGGGAATGTTTCACAGAAAAGACGAGCTTTGCTTTGGTTCTTCAAGGATAGGAAGACAGGCAACAGGTGGAAAAAGTGAGGAAAGCATACCAGGAAAAGGAAATTTGATGTGCAAAGGCACATTGACAAAAACAAAGGGTGTTGCAAATTCAAAGTATGGTGAATAGTTTGATGTGGTTGGCGGATATGGTGCATGATAAAAGCAGGTTAGAAAAATTAATTGGTGTCAAATTGTGATGTCCCTTTTTGTGTCATCTTTAATCATTTGATGCCTTCCTCAAACAAATATTTTGAAACTTGCCTGTTTATAAAAATCATCTGGTATTTCTAGAAAATACAGATTCCTGTGCCCTGCCCACAGAAATTATCCTAAGAAGTCTGGAATGAGCCTTTGGCAAGTGCTACTTTTAACCGGCTCCCCACACATGCGGAGACTCATAATAGGGCATGTTTGGGAATTTTATCCTATCTTTTTCTGTCTGATATACTGGGCTTGCACAAGATATCTGACTTGAGAAACAAACATGAGTCCTCTGATTTTTATATTATTATATTTTAATTTTGTTTCTGAAATCAATGCTTTAGACATTAGAAGGGAAATGCAACATACAAATTCATGTTTTAGAAATATATTTAGCAACAGTGTGAAGGATATATTGGATATGGAAAAATAGAGGCAAAGAGCCATCTTAAGAGCCCTCTATAATAGATTAGGTAGAACATAATGAGGTCTTCAGGTCACAACTTAGCAGTGAGGGAGAGGATGGGAGGATAGATTTAGAGTATATTTAGAAGGGAAAATGGATACGACTAGTTTTGATTGTAGTGAGGTATGAGTGAGAAGGAGATTTTGAGATGACTCCTAGGATTTTTAATTGAATAATCAGGTGGATGGTGAATCCATTAACTGTGAAAAAAGGAATATAGGGCAAAGTGGCAAGTTTGGTATGACAGCTTAATTTGAAGTGACTCCAGTATATATAGGTAAAGTTTTCCCACAGAAAGTTGAAAACAAAGGTCTGGAACTCAGGAAAGAGGGGCTGAGAATAAACAAATTTATTAGTCATTCATTTCTAGGACAAGTATTCTTAATCTAGCATTGAAAGTATACAAAAAACCTCTGCAAATGTATGCAAAATTGTGTGCATGCATGTGTGTGGGTGTATGTATGTGTGTGTGTGTGTATATATATATATATATGATCTCTCTTTACAGTTACATAATCTGATAAAAATAATGACAATCAGATAAAATTGTGTGTGTGTATGCATTTTTCTAGGGAGATGAACCTAGATTTCATCTGATTTTTAAAAATTCCTGACCTCCAAACAAATATGAACTGATCTAGTTAGTGTTCATAAATTTGCATAAAGTTGAGCATTATTTGGACTTGGATTATTTTGTCCTTGCTTTGGGGTGTGAGAACTCACTTGGACTTTTCTCCAAAATGCAATATCTATTTATAATATTACACAACTAAGAAATAATGATTTTTTGTATAAAGATCACATTATTAGTAGTATAGCTACCCTGGGGATTTCTTCCTATGTGTCTTGAATTTCTGAGACTACTTGGAAGAAAATTTAAGGATAAACTTACTTGACTGGCTCCTCAAATTAAAGGAAAACTCAGTATTTTAATGTAGTAATTAATCTTCAAAGAGGTGTGCTTAGAGAGGGCTTAGCATAACTTAGAAAAGAGTAGAAGAGTTTGCTTTATTCCATATTTTAACCTATGAATAAAAACACATCTCTGAAAACAGGTGTTTTCCATCTTCCTTTATTGAAGAGACTTTCCTTTTCATTCTTTAATCTGTTTGTTATTATTATTATCATTGGTCTTTGAGACAAGGTCTCACTCTGTTGCCCAGGCTGGCGTACAGTGGCACAATCTTGGCTCATTACCTCCTCGACCTCCCTGGGCTCAGGTGAATCTGTTTGTTACTGAAATTGCTATTTTTACCTTCATTGTAAGTTCACTGCAAGCAATATTTTATAATAAGTTTAAATACATTTAAAGCTTAATGTTTATATTTAATAGTAGGAAACAGGAATAGAATACAATTTCCAGTCTTCAAATATTGAAGAGAGTTCCAGTTTCTGTTAATATGGAGTAAGCACAGCTCACTCTGACTCCCTTCACTGAAGGCAGCTAAAATCCCTGGGCAGATTGAGTGGAGCAGCTATCTGGTGCTCCAGATCTGAAAGTAAATGGCACCAAAAATATTGGGGTAAGAAGTAGGACCAGGAATAATAAACAATCTGGCACTGAGTTACCAATTTTTTTTTCATTTCTGTATGTCCTGATTTGAACTCATAAAATCTGTGTCCTGGAACTGCACCAAATGCAGACAGAAAGAAGTCCAAGGGAAGCCATCTCTTTCTCGTCTGAGTTGGGAAGGAGAATGCCTAAGGTACAGAAAGAGTGGACTGTATTATCTGTACTTTTCCCTCCAGGCCTGGCCTGTAAGCAAGCTTCATTCCTGGTGCTGCAACACTATGGTAGTGGTGCAGCAGCAGGCAGGCAGACACCTAAAATTCTGTGGAAGGAAAATCTTCTTACCAGAAGAATGGTGGCCCAAAGAGTGTGGGGGGAAAGTCTGTTGCTTACTTTCTCTTTTTACTTTCCTAGCACTTGACCCCAGAGACAGAGACAGATGCAGGGAGTTTGTGAGAAAGAAGAGAAAAAGAAAACCCTGACTTTTTAGTGAGATAACAGTTTCAGCTCCATTTTCTCTCATTCTGAACAGTAGTAAAGTATCAAAGGTCAGCCCTGTGGTGTTACAAAGTCCATGGCAACAACAAAGATTTGTTCAGTGTGCTCTATTTTCCGAAGTAGTTAACAATTTTTCAAAAAATTATCAATGAGGAATGAGAAAAGAAAGATAATTTTCATTGGCATAAACTCAGTTAAATAGAAGTTACCTTCTTCAGCATGTTTAACGGAGTTTTCACTCTGATAATATGAATGTAGTAACATTCAAACATTATACTGCCACAGAATCAAGGTGACGTGGGGGCTGTAGTGGCCATAAAATGCAGATCTCAGGCCCTGCCCCCCTTAATTCTTATTTTGCAGTTCTGAGATGGGGTCTGTGATGAGGATCTAGGAAACCGATCATTTTAAATGATTCCTCTATGATTCTTATATAGATGGCTAGCGGACCACAATTTTAGAAACACACATTTAGAGGGTAGTTGCTCATTTTGTAAGACGATTGTTACTTGTAACATGTTTTTATTAGATTCCTTTAAAGAACAAACTTTCTTTTGCAATTTCAAAATTAATTGTATGTATTAATTATATTAATTAATTAATTATATGTACTGCCCCTACATATACATGTTTGTCTTCCCAAATAAAAGTCCAATTCAGTACAGTTTTCGAGTTTGTATGAATATTATTTTGTATTCCTTGAGCTTACTTGTGACTTTGGAGCCCTTAACAAAACATAAATCTCCATGCTTAATTATAAAACCCTATTGATATAATTACCCCACCTTCATCATTTTAACCTGTAGTTTAGCATTCTAGCCTTCATGGCAATTATTTTTTGTTGTTTTATAATTATAAAAATTGTCTATTATAATAAACTAATTTAATTAATTATTGTTGTTTAACAAAATACAATACATTCAGAGGCTGGGAAGGGTAGTGGGAAAGTGGAGGGGAGATGGGGATGGTTAATGGGTACAAAAAGTAGTTAGAAAGAATAAATGAGACCTACTATTTGATAGCACAACAGGGTGGCTATAATCAATAATAATTGTACATTTAAAAATAACAAAAAGATTATAATTGAATTTTTAGTAACACAAAGGATAAATGCTTGAAGGGATGGATACCCCATTCTCCATGATGTGATTCTTATGCATTGCATGCCCTATATCAAAACATTTCATGTACCCCATAAATATATGCACCTACTATTTACCCACAAAAGTTAAAACAATAAACTGAGTGTGAGCACAAATAAGTTCTGTCAATGGACAAAATTTCAACAAATTCAGTTTAAAGATCTAATTGGCTTTTACTTGTGATTCTAGAATAAGGCAACACCTCAGTCTATAAAATGAAATGTGTATTCTGAGGGACTGAGTAGAGGAAGTTGGTTTTATAGGAAGAAAGTAGCTGAAAAAAAGCAAAAACAGAATAAAAAGTGGATTGACTGTTTCTAAGTTGCTTTCCTTATGGAGTTAAAAATAGGGGTCTTTCCTTTTATGCTGACTCAGGTTAACTGGAATCTCCTGGCTTTTTCTTTTTAAAAAAAAAAAAAAAAAAAACTAGCCCATCTCAATGTTGACTTTGATTACATGGCACTCAGCACAAGTGACTTCATTCTGATTTGGTCTGGTCTGCTTGGGCCTAGTGTAAGAGCCCAGTCCAAAACAATGACCTCCCATAAAATTTAGCAGTTCTGTCTTGACATTTGCCCAGCTGTGTGAAATCAGTTAAGTCACAGATCTTTTCGGGTGTCTGGCTTTTATATGTTTGTATATTGGGATAGATGACTCTCGACATCTTTTCTATCTATAAAATTCTCATTATTTAATTTGTTTTGGAAAGTTAAACTGTCCCTTCAAAGATTTTATTCAAAGTGTTATTGCTTAACTGTAAACAAGGCACAGTATTTACTAAAAAAATTATTCTTTTTGAACTCTCTGAGATGATAATCTGCAGTCTAAAATAGCCAAAACAAAATAAGAATTCAAAACCTATAAATCATATAAAATCTGATACATACAAATTTATATAAAAGTCCCATTTCCCTCATCTTGTAAAGCCTATTTGCTACCCTTAACAAATCTTTTTAAGAATCAACCAAGTGAGAAATAATATTATATTGGTATAAGTCTGCCCCAAGGCCGAACCATTTATTAATTTTCTTTACAATAAATAACAAAAATTCCTTCTGTTGTCAGCAGAACTCTTATTCAAACACAGGATTTCAGCTGTGGGGTTAGAGCTGTCAATTATGCTTGCAGGAAATTATTATGATCTTGAAGTTCTGGTAAACTGTTTCCTGAAGATATTGCCTCAAAGTGTTGATGTAGTTACCAAGGCAAGAAAAATGTTGACTATTTTGAGGAAGTTTTGTAGAAACAAAATGTGTTTTCCTTTTGAGT
Organism: Colobus angolensis palliatus; assembly: GCF_000951035.1. Taxonomy (NCBI): domain Eukaryota; kingdom Metazoa; phylum Chordata; class Mammalia; order Primates; family Cercopithecidae; genus Colobus; species Colobus angolensis. The sequence goes on along the minus strand of NW_012117888.1, from coordinate 1,393,793 downwards.
CTACAAACTCATCAAGAATATAGTTTAAAATTCTAGTCAACATATCTACCAATGTCAGAGTTAGAGAAGATCCAGGAAAGAACCTTTAAAATGACAGAGGGTCTGGAGAGACATCCACTACAGTTAGACTAAAACAAATGTGACTCTTCCAAGCTGATGGCTGAGAGGAGAAACAAAAATTTTTGAAACGAATAAAATGATGAGATCTCTCAGAAGTGAGGAATAATTCTTGAAGCATGAAAGAAGTAAAAATAATAGCTAGCATATATGGACTACTTGCTGTGTGCCAGATAGTTTTCTAACAATTTATTTTCTTATTTAATCTTCACAAGAATCTTAGGAGGTAGATTCTATTATTATAACTACTTTAAAGATTAAGGACCTAAAGCACAGACATGCTTAAGTAAATTTTTTGAGGTCACATTACAAAACGCAAAGCAAGAATGTAATCTAAAAGTTGTTTCCAGAATGGGTGTGTTGCAGCACTATATTACATTGCATATTACTAATAGATACAAATAAATACTATGTTACCCATTATTTATATATTCACTCAACAAAAGTTTTTGAACTTATGCTATGTACTGGGAGCTGTGCTTGCTGCTAGGGATATAGAGATGAACAAACTAAATCTAGAGAAGGAGACAAATCAATGAAAAATTTCATGATGGCTTGATATAGTCTGTGGAGGAAAGGGATGGTACAGCTTGTTTCTTAAACTGAAAATTATTAGTTCTCTAAAACTGGGACAAAATGTGCCTACGTGGAGAAGGAAGAGTGGTAGGAAAAATGATTAGAGAGATAACCATTATCATAAAGAGTAGTCTGAGAGTTTAATAAATGTGGACATTATCTTATTGATTATAGGGGACCAATGAGGAGGAGTTTAAGCAGGGAAGTTACATGATCATATTTGTATTTTAGAATGATTACTCTCACTGCTGTTGCATGGAGAAAAGTTTGGAGGGGGACCCAGGGGAAGTAGGAAAAGTAGTAAGGAAGATGTTAATGTTGTCTAACAAGAGATAATAGTGGCCATTAATAAGACAGGGGCAATAAGAATGAAGAGGAAGGTAGATGAATAAAAAACATATAAAAGGTAAAATTCACAGGGCTTAATTAACTGGATGTGGTTGACATAATGCTGTAGCGCTTGGTTGGCATTAGGCTTCAAAAGAAGGAGAACAGGTAAAGAGGGAAGGGGCATGTGTATGTGTGTGTGTGTCTGTGTGTGTTGTCGGTAAGGTGGAAAAATAAAGTGATCACTTTGTAGCCTTAGGAGTCAGTTACATGAGATAAGCAGGTCTATATGCGGGTGTGGATTGCAGAAGAGATTTTTGCTACAGATACAGCTTTTGGTGCCATCAGCATATGAATGAGTGTGGTTGAGTTTCCTCAAGAAGAATGCATACAGGATATTGTCAAAACCCTAACCCTTAAGACAGTGGTTCACAAACTTAACTGAGTCTCAGAATCATCCTGAGACCAGAAAAAAAAGTAGATTCCCACAACTTGAGATCCTGATTTGGTCCATCTGATGTAGGACCTAGGAATCTTCACTTTAACTGATATCTTAAATGATTCTAATGCAAGTGAATTGCAAAATACAATTTGAGGAACACTAAATAAAAAGCTTAACATGCTGTCAGAGAAATTCAAGTCAAAACCACAATGAGATACCATCTCACACCAGTTAGAATGGCAATCATTAAAAAGTCAGGAAACAACAGGTGCTGGAGAGGAT